>NC_089586.1:127310912-127613007 GCF_019320115.1 Miscanthus floridulus
TGCACCGAAGTGCTCATAGTAGGGGGTTACAAGCTAAGGGAGAGAGGGAACTAGTCTCAGGTCTCGACAGGGTGTCGTGTGGGCCGTCTGAGACGTTGCTCTCAAGCGGTTGGAATGTGTGCGTGTCTGTGGGTTACAAGGTGTCCTCCTTTTTTCTAAATGGCCCAAGTCCTCGCCTTTTATAGTTGAAGGGAAGACAAGGACAGTACATGTGTTAACTATGCGGCATCATGCCAACAGGGGCGGCATGTCCGAGCCCTGTGGCCTGTTCCTGTGGCGGCGTGATCGTCGGAGTGGTCCATCCTTGGGGTACTGGGGCGGCGTGGTCATCCCATCAGATCCCGTGCGTCGTGGGAGCCCCGGGAATGCCTCGGAGTGGACGCGGCGGCGAATGTGCAAGCCACTATGGACGGACTGTGCGCGAGGTCGAGACTTGGTTGGTGCCAAGGCTTGTACTGCGGTGGGGGGGTCTCGGTAGGCACGAACCCCAAGATCACCGAGGCCCCGGTGTACAGTGCCGAGGCCCTGGTGTACAGTGCCGAGGCCTTGAGCGGGCGGCCGATCATGGGTACAGCGTTAGGACACAGTGGCCGGTAATCCCCGTCGTACCCTGTCCTAGCCGGTATGGCGCTGATCGTGGACACAGTGGTGGGACACAGTAGTCGGTAATCCCCGCCATGTCCTGTCCCGGCCGGCATGGCGCTGATGCGACCTCGGGTGCGTTGGCCGTTCTGTGGCATGGAGCCACCGTCCGGCTGAGATCGCGGGAGTGGTTGAAGCATTAATGAGACATGACACGTTGTTGGGAGGGTCGGCCGAGGCGGGGGGAGACGGACTGCGGACGAGCCAGCCTCGAGCGACACAGAGAATGAGGCCTCGCGCGAGACGGAGATCAGGCTCCTTGCCGAGGCCTCGCGCAAGAGGTCTCGCGCGATACGGAGAACGCGCCTCCTACCGAGGCCTTCCGTGGAGAGCCTCGGGCGAGGCGGAGACGGCGTTCCCTGCCGAGGCCTTCCCTAGGGAGCCTCGCACGAAGCGGAGTTCGCGTCAGGATGCCGAGGCCTCCTGCTCGAGGCTCGAGGCAAGGAGGGAGAGGACCCAGTGGGCTCGGTCGTGGCGGGTGAGGGGCCCACGACTTACCTTCTAGCTTTTCTTATTATTTTTTAGATGGGACTTTAGCGACCCTATTTGATGTTTTGCTTGGGGTACCCCATACTAAGGTACCCGACACGTTGAATTGTCTTTAACAATGACTCAATTGAGAAATTGACTAAGGAACATTCCTCGGTTAATGATCTAATGGCTAGCCTCAAGAGTGAGAAGAGTATAGCTCAAGAAAGCCTCACAAGATTGAAAGAAAAATATCAAAATCTTGAGCTAAACTATAGTACTCTTTGGGTTAGCACTTCAACTTCTCCTAAGACAACCGAAGACTCTAATGTCTCCGCTAGTAATGGTTGTAAAAGATACTATAAAGTTGATGTAAATGCATATGCAACTAACCTTGTTGAGCTAGAGAAGAAAGGCAAGGAGGTTCATAGTGTCGGTGTTTTGGACCGGGGGGTCCTCAACCAACTAGTGAATTTGTCCTGCGTGTTCCCGATTTCAGATGGTGATGCAAAGAGACACAAGGTTTATACTGGTTCGGGCAATTCGAGCCCTATGTCCAGTCTGGGAGATTGATCTTGTATTCCTTGCACCGAAGTGCTTGTAGTAGAGGGTTACAAGCTAGGTGAGAGAGGGAGCCAGTCCCAGGTCTCAGCGGAGAGTGATGCGGGCTGCTTGAGACGTTGCTCTCAAGCGGCAAGGAAGTGCGCGTGTTACAGAATGTTGCCCTTTGTGAGAACCTCTCTCCCCCTAGAAATAGCCTAAGTCCTTTCCTTTTATAGTTTGAAGGGAGGACAAGGGCAGTACATGTGCTAACTATACGGCGTCGTGCGAACAGAGGTGGCGTGTCCGAGCCCTATAGCCTGTTCCTGTGGCGGCGTAGTCGTCGGAGTGGTCCGTCCTTAGAGCACTGGGGCAGCGTGCTGGTCACATCCGATCATGTGCGTCATGGGAGCTCTAGGGCTGCCTCGGAGCGGGTGCGGCGGTCAGCGTGCGGGTCGCTGTGGATTGATTGTGCGCGAGGCCGAGGCTCGGTCGGTGCCGAGGCCGCACCACGGTGGGGGGTCTCGGCAGACACGAATCCCAAGATAGCCGAGACCCTGGTGTAGAGTGCCGAGGCTCGGAGAGAGCGATTGATCTGGTGTGCTGGTTCGGAGGCGATGATGACCCGGGCCAGGCTGCCCATGTCGTGTTGTTTTCGAGGCAGGGATCGCGGGGCATAGTGTAGTGCGGGCGCTAATCGTGGGCACAACGTTAGAATACAGTGGTCGGTAATCCCCGCCGTGCCCTGTCTCAGCCGGTATGGTGCTGATGCGACCTCATGTCCCGTCGGCCATTCCGCGGTGTTGAGCCATCGTCTGGCTGAGATTGCGGGAGTGGTTGACGTATTAATGGGACATGACGTGCTGTCGGGAAGACCGGTCGAGGCGGGGGCGATGGGCTATGGACAAGCCGGCCTTGAGCGATACGGAGAATAAGGCCTCGCGCGAGACGGAGATTGGGCTCCTTGTCGAGGCCTTCCGTGAGAGGCCTCGCGCGAGGTGGAAATTGCGTCAGGACGCCGAGACCTCCCGTGAGAGGCCTAAGGCGATGCGGAGAGCCAGGTGGGCTCGGACGGGGCTGGTGATGAGCCCATGGCTTACCCTCTAACTTTGTCGTTGATAGGATTTAAGTGCCCCTTTTGGTGTACGCTCGGGGTACCCCGTTTTATGGTACCCGACACATAGGTTGAAGATGATATTGAAGAATGGGTGCAAGTGTCAAGAGCAATCCGACAAGACTATATATAAGTCATCAAGGCACCCATCAATTAAGGAAGGCATTGGCTACAAAAGGTATGATGGAAAGGCCAATGGAAGGAACATGATCAATTGTGTGCCTTGTGTGAAGTTCAACAAGGGTGTTGCTTTTGATGAGCTTATATGCAGGGCCAACAACAAGGTCTACATTCACAAGATCCAACCTACAAGACAATCAAGACAAAACAATCCGAGACCCCAAGCCACAAGCGCAACTTCCACGGTGCCATGCTAGTGACTATATGTGTTGTTGAGGGCAAGGATGGCAAGATTGTAGTCAAGTATGTTGGTGCCCAAAAGAGTAAGAAGATTATGAGGAGTGTTTGGGTGCCCAAGTTTTATGTGACTAACCCCATAGGACCCAAATTCGTTTGGGTACCTAAAACAAAAGCTTGATTTGTCTTTGTAGGAATACTCCTCCGGTGGAACAAATTGGGTGGTGGATAGTGGTTGCACCAATCATGACCGAAGAGAAAGACATGTTCACATCATTCCAACCTAGTCATGACCAAAGTGAGAACATTGTGTTTGGTGACAATGGAAAAGGAGTTCTCGGTTTGAGTAAAATTGCTATCTCAAATGATAATTTCATTTCCAATGTTTTACTTGTGAATTCGTTGAGATATAATTTATTGTCCGTTTCACAACTTTATGAGGTGGGCTACAATTGTCTCTTCACGGATAAGGGTGTTGAAGTCTATAGAAGGGAGGATTCCTCTATTGCATTTACGGGTCATTTAAAAGGGAAACTCTATCTAGTTGATTTCACATCAAATAGAGTAAATCCAGAGACTTGTTTAATGGCAAAATCTAGCATTGGTTGGTTATGACATCGCCGACTTGCCCATGTTGGGATGAGGAACTTGGCCAAACTTCAAAAAGACGAACACATTCTTGGACTAACAAATGTTTCTTTTGAGAAAGATAGAATTTGTAGCGCATGCCAAGCGGGAAAGCAAGTTAGAGCTAAACATCCCGTCAAGAATGTTGTGACAACCGAAAGGCCATTAAAATTACTTCACATGGACATATTTGGACCCGTCGCTTATATAAGCCTTGGTGGTAACAAATATAATTTCGTAATTGTTGATGATTATTCTCATTTTACTTAGGTATTTTTTTTGCGTGACAAGAGTGAAGTCCATGGTATCTTCAAGAGGTTTGCAAAAACAGCCCAAAATAAGTTTGATATCAAGATCAAGACAGGTAGAAGTGATAATGGGACGGAGTTCAAGAACACCAACATTGAGGAGTTCCTTGATGAAGGAATCAAGCATGAATTTTCGGTTCCATACACTCCATAACAAAATGGTGTTGTAGAGAGAAAGAACCGAACGCTCATTGAAGCCGCAAGAGCAATATTGGATGAATACAAGACTCCAACCAACTATTGGACGGAAGTGGTTAGCACGGCATGTCATACTATCAACCGCTTATATCTTCACAAGAAAAGGGACAAGACCGCCTACGAACTTCTAACCGGTAAAAAACATAAGGTGCACTACTTTAGAGTTTTTGGATCCAAGTGTTTCATACTTGATAAGAAATCCAAAAGCTCAAAGTTTGCACCAAAGGTCGATAAAGGTTTCATACTTGGTTATGGTACTAATGAACATGGATATCGTGTTTTCAATAAAACCACTGGTTTGATTGAAATTGCGGCAGACGTGACTTTCAATGAAATCGACGGCTCTCAAAAGGAGCAAGTCAATGTTGAGATTGTAAATAATGAAGAAGCTCCACATAAAGCCATCAAGAAGCTTGCAATTGGTGAAGTAAAGCCCATCGAAGATGAAGATGACAATATTGTGCATGTTGATCTTGATCCAGCCACTCATCATGTTTCATCCAATGAACATGGTGAAACTTCCACAACAAGAAATGATCAAGATAGAAGATCAAATGAAACACAAGGTCATTCTCATGAAGATGGTGTCAACAATAAGCAGGCTCAACCTCAACTCAACAATGAAGAAAGAAGTGAAGACAACCCTCCAATCGATCATGACCATGATGATGAAGATGATGGCCCCATTCAAAGATAAACTCAAATGCCACATCCTAGAGTGCATCAATCCATTCAATGGGATCATCCTGTTGAGAACATATTGGGAAGCATCCGACGAGAGGTAACGACACGTTCTCCTTTAGCAAGTTTTTGTGAACATTACTCGTTTGTTTCTTCTTTGGAACCTCGTAGGGTGGAAGAGACACTTGATGATCCGGATTGGATGATAGCCATGCAAGAGGAGTTGAACAACTTCACTCGGAATAAAGTCTGGTCCTTAGTGGAAAGGCCCAAGCAAAATATGATTGGAACCAAGTAGGTCTTCCGCAACAAGCAAGATGAGCATGGCGTGGTGACAAGGAACAAGGCAAGGTTGGTGGCTCAAAGATTTACTCAAATTAAAGGCTTAGATTTTGGGGAGACCTATGCACTGATGGCTAAGCTAGAATCAATTCGTATTCTACTTGCCTACGCCACTCATCATGATTTCAAGCTATATCAAATGGACATAAAGAATGTATTTCTCAACGACCCCCTATCCGAGTTGGTGTATGGAGAGCAACCATCAGGCTTTGAAGACCCCAAGTATCCCAACCATATCTACAAACTCGACAAGACGCTCTATGGGCTCAAACAAGCCCCTAGAGCTTGGTATGATTGCTTGAAAGATTTTCTACTCAAAGAAGGATTTGAGATAGGAAAGGCCGATGCTACTTTATTTATTCGTAAAGTCAATAATGATATCTTTGTTTGCCAAATATATGTCGATAACATAATATTTGGTAGTACTAATGTGGCTTTTTGTGAATTTAGTAGGATTATGATAAATAGGTTCGAGATGTCAACGATGGAAGAGTTGAAGTTCTTTCTTGAATTTCAAATCAAGCAACTCAAGGATGGCACGTTCATAAGTCAAACCAAGTATACCAACGACATGTTAAAGAAGTTTGACATGGACATGGCCAAGCCCATCAAGACACCTATGCCAACCAAAGGACATCTTGACCTTAATCAAGAAGGAAAGAACGTCGATCAAAAGGTATATCGCTCTATGATTGGATCCCTCATTTACCTTTGTGCATCTAGGCCCAATATTATGCTTAGTGTGTACATCTGTGTAAGATTTCAAGCTAATCTGAAAGAATGTCATTTGATGACCGTTAAGAGAATTTTTCAATATTTAGTGCACACTTCTAATCTTGCCTTGTGGTATCATAAATGTTCCACTTTTGAGTCACTTCGCAATTCTGATTCGGATTATGTCAGCTGTAAAGTAAACCGAAAGAGCACCACTGGGACTTGTCAATTTATCGGTAGGTCTTTGGTGTCTTGGAGCTCTAAGAAACAAAACTCCGTTGCTTTGTCCACCATAGAAGCCGAGTATGTGGCGGCAAGTGCATGTTGTGCCCAACTACTTTGGATAAAACAAACTCTCAAAGACTTTGGTTGTGAGCTAACCAAGATTCCCCTTTTGTGTGACAACGAGAGTGCCATTAAGTTGACAAACAACCCCGTAAACCACTCTCAAACAAATCACATAGACATGCGACATCACTTTTTGAGAGACCATGAATCCAAAGAAGATATCGCAATTCATGATGGGAGCACCAAAAAGCAACTAGTCGATATCTTCACAAAGCCCTAGATGAGTTAAGATTTTGTGCTTTGAGGAGTGAGATAAATATCATTGGTTCTCATAATGTGGCTTGATGTCTTACACATGCTTTGTTTGAACTAGTTAGGAGAAGAATTGTGAAAATATTGTGACACTTTCAAAATATAATTTATAGTTTCTATATCTGACTATTGCTTTGTGGAATGTTTGAAACCTAGTCACATGTGAAAATGATGTCCATCATATTTTTGCCCCAAATGACATGGTGAGCTCGAGGTAGGACGTTTGTGAAATTTCCTACATCGGAAGTCCCGGCTCAAGTCAGAACTTCCGACGTAGATCTGCGTAGACGGCTTTTTAACCGCGCCCGTTTGACCTAGGGTTCATTATATACTCGCGCTCCGCCCACGCACCGCCGCCCCACGCCCGCCCCTGCGGCGTCGCCCCACGCGCGCCTCCGCTCCGTCCACGCGCCGCCGCCACCGCACCCCCGCATCGCCTGCCGCCGCCATCGTGCACGTGCCTCGGGAGCTTCAGCTCCGTCCTCGTCGTTGGGGGCTCTGCTCGAGACTCCCGACGCCGCTGCCTCCACTCAAAGCCACTGACTTCTTCGCCTCCCCGTGCTAGTCGTCGCCTCTGGTGGTGGAGAGGCCATCCACTCGTTGCAAGAGGTGCTTCCTGTCGTGGATTTCCTCGTTGGTGATGCGGATTTGATGTTTCTCCTATTCTTCCTCTCCTTCCCAAGGTACAACCTCCATGGCTAACCCTAACCTCCAATGTACCTTGCGATTTGCTTCTTCTCTTATTCCTTCTCTCCTCCTCTACCTTCGTTGTGTGAATGTTTGCGTGGATTTAGAGCCACATGTATGGATTGGCTACCATCGTATGCCAGAAGTCCTAGCTATAGTCGGAACTCTCGGCCGCCGGATGTTCGGACCCTAGGGCCAGAACTTCCAACCCCCGAAAGTCCCGGCACCTGCCGGAACTGCCAACTGGTGGAAGTCCCGGCGCTAGCCGGAACTCCCAACCTTTTGGTCGCTACTCCATCCATGTTTCTCCATATCCAGGATCTCGTTCGCCATTCTTTTACCTTGTTTCCTAGTCTCCTTTCACTTTTCTCCGCAGCGATGGCCTCTAGTGGTGATGCCTCTCCTCCCTGTCGTAACGAGAAGTGTTCCAAGCGGACCTAAGATCCCGCCGCATCCTCTCGGCCGACTGGACGCACCAAGGCGTCACTCTCTTGTGATGCCGCTAGTGGTCGTGGGGCTCGTGCTCGTGCTGCTCGTGCTCAAGCCCAAGCTCCGCCCTTTGGAGCCGCTGCACGGGAGTTTGTTCCCGATCTTAGTGATGTTCCCGTCGTCGATCCTACTGAAGAAACCCTTGATCAAGAAGGCCGGACTATTGCTGATGATGTGTGCACATGACACCTTCAGCTCCGGGTTACTTTGGGATTAGTCACTTGATTCGGTTCGATGGTCCCACTCCTACTATCCGAGAACCGCAGCACACTCCCAATCCGACTGGAGGTTATACCCTTCATCTACAGGTTGATTATCGTCGACATGTGGCTGAGATTCGTCGCCATCATGCCCAACACCTTTATGATGGGCCCAAGGATCTAAGAATTGAGTACCGGTTCTGGGAGCCGTTTCATTTTGATTTCTACCATCACTTCATGTTTCTTCGCTTCATCAACAAGCAAGAGGCTTTGATGATTCAGATGAAGGCTATTGACACCTTTAAGCTTAGCAAGCTGCCTAGACCGGATATGCAACAGTTGCTCCGTGACTTGAGAAGGATGGGGTTACAACCATTGATAGAGTTCCGCAAGCCGTGGAACAATGAGATTATCTATCAGTTCTACGCTCCTATCACTTGGACACCCGAGCGGAGACTCATTTCATTCATTGGACCACTAAAGGCAAGCACTACAATGTTGATTTCATTACCTTCTCTTGCCTTCTTGGCTTGGACCACAGGGATCGCACCTCCACTTTCATTACTGACATTTCCGCTTTTGCCATGGATGAGTATCAGTATATGTATTTGGATGGTCATCGTGCTGATGGGAAGACCGTTTGGTTGAAGCCCTACTACTATGTGCTAAACAACATCCTCCGTCAGATCTGGTACCCCAAGATAGGTGACTACCAATCTCCGTGAGGATTCACAGGTTGTCCTTGATTGCTTTGGAGATGAGTTCACCAAGTTCTCCATCAGCCATTATATTTGGGATAAGATCTTCGTCGCTAGTGAGGATGTGGTAAAGCACTACCCTATGCTCCATTCATCATGCATATCATTGAGCATGTGTCCGGCATTCACTTCCCTTCCGATGTCCCTCACAAAGTCCTCAAGCTGTCCAACAAGACATCACTTCAGGCAAAGCGGGAATTAGCGAACCTCGCTAAGGGCAAAGGCAAAGGTGTCTAGGGCTCCTCCTCACGAGCTTCTCTACCACATGCTTCGCACTCTCGCCATGCTCATAGTGAGGAGCCTCAGTCCTCCTCCGGTGGTAAGCCCCCCAGCAAGTTCTAGTTCTTCATGAAGTATACGTTTGGAGCTTGTTGTGCTAGTGTTGAGCGTGAGTAAGAGATGCTAGTGAGGATGCATCGTATTGAGCAGAAGCTTGACATTCCCTCCGCTCCGCCTCGGGCCTTGGAGCCACTTTGTGATCCTTTTGAGCTTTATGATGAGGCTTGCAAGGAATACTATGGAGAGTCGTCCGATCAGCCCCGTCCCCATGGCAAATCGCAAATGGATGTCGATGAAGAGGAGTACCGAGAGGAAGATAACGACAACGACGGCGACGATGACGATGATGGTGGTGGTGACCAAGACGACGATGAGGACTACGATAAGTAGTCGTTTCTTTCACGTGGCCTACCCCTTTTGGCACTTGTTGACAAAGGAGGAGTGTTAGGCTTTGATCTTATTGTAATAAGTTAGTTGGCCGCTTAGAGCTTGTGAGACTTTAAAACTTTTAGCTTGTATGAACTATGTCGTGTGGTGGCACTATGCGATGGATAGCTATATTTGTGTGATAGATGATTATAGGATAAGCAATGTTTATCTACATATCTATTTATCTCTACATGTGAATGGTGCATTTATTTTGGATGGCCATGTGTTGTTTCAAGTTGTTACTTTGAGATCTTGGCCATCATATTTTCTTTTACTTGTTGTATAACACGTCACATTGCATCTCCCTTTTTCACGGATATTCATTTGTTCACATACACTTGTTGCACCCCACGGATTGCAAAATTTAGGAGTTTCTATCTTAATATATGCAAGTGATGTGTTGATGATCATCAATGAAACTCAAATTCAATGCATATATTAAGAGGGAGCTCTCTATAAATTTTGGGGTTTAAAAGCTTTAAATTCTTACATTTTTTTAAAAGCCTAAGTTGGTTGCCATTAATTACCAAAAAGAAAGAGATTGGAAGTGCATTTGTCCCCTATGTGGGTTCTGGTGTATTGATGACATCCAAATTAGGGACTAATGCGATCTTAATGAGATATATTGCAGCTTTAATCCCTTGAAAGTTTTAAAGAGTTGGTTTAAGATGAAATGATATCCCTCAATTCTTCAAGTGCCAAAGGCGAACGAACCCAAAGCGCGCTTCAAGCATTTTTAGTTTTGCTTTGGGTTTAGGTATACCGTACTATAAAGAAGAATGCAAGTTTAGGTGGTCTGAGAAAGATAGAGTGCTCAATCATAGAAATAAAATCAAAAGAGGGACATAAAATCACCTCACGAACACTTAGATATAGTTTTTGGACTTTTGGTAGTCGAAAGTCCCTACGTGAGCTGAGAGTTCCAGCCGTCGGAAATTCTGGCATTTGGTGCCGAAAGTTCCGGCACTTGAGGACTTAGCCATCAGCCCACCTGCGCTCGCCCGTCAAAAGTCCCGACGGGAGTCGGGAGTTTCGGGTGTCGGAAGTTCCGGCTCCCGCCGAAAGTCTCGACGCTTTGGCACTTAGCCCCCTGGCTCGGCTCTGGGTCGGGAGTTTCGACGTAAGTCAGAAGTCCCAACTGCCGAAAGTTCCGACTCCAACTGTGTTGACCACCTTTAACTACGTCTTGAAAAGTGTTTTACAGAAGGGCCGGAAGTTTCGACAATCTGTGTCCGAACTTCCGACCCAGATCTGAACAGTTGGATTTCACTATGAGTATAAATAGTTCTCTCATCTCTTCTAACTGTGAACCACTTATTCATTGCTCACCAACCTTCGTCCCAAACAGCTCCCAAGCATTCAAGGCACCCTTCTCTCCCCTTTGCTCCAATCTTCGATTCCCGTAGGGTTTTGAGTGAAAGGAGAGTGGATTGAGTAAGACAATCACTTTGGCAAGCTTAAGCACTTGATTTCTTCGTCAAACCGGTTGGACTTGCGTCTATTACTGTTGGGTTCTTGTAACCCTATCTGGCTAGGTGTCGCCCAAGAGTTTTCATCTTGTGGAAGAGCCTTGGAAAGTTTGTATTACCCTTGATTTCTTAGTGAAAAGCATAAGTAACCTTTGTGGTTGCTTTGAGAGAGGCAAGGAAGTGGAAGAGACTCCGACCTTGATGGTCACCTCAACAACAAGGACATAGGAGCTCCTTTGTGAGATTGCCGAATCTCGGGATAAATCCTTGTGTCCCGCATGCTTGTTGTTGTTGTGATTTGTTCTGTCATATTTGTTCTTGTTTGTTTGTCTTCCTCTCCAACTCTCCTCTTAGGGTTTGGACTCGATCTACGGAGTGGTGACCTTCCGTCGTCAAAGGAGCAACCCCAACACTTCACCTTACCACTAGGAAGTAGGGTTGTAAGATATCTTTCACTCAAAGTTTATTTTAGCACTTGTAGTGAGTTTCACGTAGGTGCCGGAACTCCCAGCTGTTTGCGTCGGAACTTCCGGCCCAAACAGTCGAAACTTCCGACTGTCACTGATATTTGACTTCGAGTTTACGTAGAAATTTTTAAGTACGCCTATTTCAACAACCCGCCCCCCCCCCCCCCCCAGGCATTGTTTAAGATCCTTTCAAGCTTTCATTCTCAAAAATCTGAACAGCTAAATAAGTCAGTGTTGACTACTAGTAGATAAGTATAATTAAAGAAAAGATGCTGGATTTTTTTTCATTTCTCATTAGTTATATGCCGATTGTAAAATTTTCCTCGCACAAGTGGAAGACATTTCTACACAAACTTTATGGACTCATTCTCATTATATTTGTGAATTCAAAAGCTTTCGAGACAGGGCACTCCCTACAAGGCGTAAGGCAGTAAAGGTCTGATGGCGCAATAGAAAACTGAAGAATAGCATGACTTCAGTCAAGCAGTACCATATAAAACCATATTTTGGCCCTGTTCGGCAGGACTTATTGTTGCTGCGGCTGATTTGTAGGGCTGATTTGTTGAGAGAAAAATATTGTTACCATGGCTGAAAAGTAGGGCTGATTCTGGCTGATAAGCTCAAGCGAACAGGGCCAAATTTGTTAGTGGATAACAAAATGTCTGAACTGTAATACCTTATAAGAGATACAAACAAATAAAGAAAGCAGAAAATTAACAGAACTCTATTTGATCTAAGGGTTGGTTAAATTAACAAGTTACATGGTTGAACAAATATTTGGCTCAAATTTTCAAGCCAAGGCCAGAATAACCAGGCTCAAATTTGACTAACAAAAGTCAAGCATACTTCAAATTGTAGGTTTAACATGTCCCATTCTAGCTCATGCTTTGAACTGGGAAACAATTGCCTCCTCACATTTCTTCCCTGTTGATGGATCATCTTATTAATTGATGGACAAACATATGTATGCCAGCATCATGACACTGAACATACAAAAAAATGGTACTGTAGGAAAAAATTGCATGGCATCTCCGAAAGTAGGTCTCACCGAAACTCTGTAGAAAATGCAGGTGTAACGTCAAAGACGTTAGAACTATTGCTTTCATTACTGATTTGATCTCTTCCGTTTAGAAGCACCTGGCATTTTATCTTCTAAATTAGATTTCTTCGCTGCTTCTGATTCCAGTGATTCTTCCAGTTTCCTCAGAGCTTTTAACAACCGAACAAGAAGATAAAAACGGTTAGAATGGGTGTAGCATTAAAATGGATGACAGGTAACTAAAAACCAGCATATTCCAAGTACAGAAGGACCATTATCTCACCACTGGAGAAAGTTGGACGAAGTGTTTCTATTGATTCCTCAGGCAATGAATGAAGACTGCAGCTAGCATTGTCTGCCTTCTTGAGCATTTTGTCAAAAAATTTAACCTACGAATGATTTGATTCAGCAACCGAGATAGACATAAAACATTCATGCTGGATATTCTAATTGGAAGTGTTTTGGGTATGATGATCCAGTTTGGGTGTTCTTATGAAAAGGAGGCATCTGGTAGTGCCCACTACATAGTTATGTTTCACCCTATAATGGACATCAAAGTGTTTTATGTATTCTTAAGTCCTAAGGTAAATCCGGAAGTCCCCGTGTTTAGTAGTTAGTACAGAGCAGTGCCCCAGTAACATCTTTCTACTCCACATCATATGATACTAAACTGACATTCACCAGGGCAACAAATACTCAACTTGGAGTTTATGTGTCTAACCCCAGTGAAACAGCTGTACTGGGATGAGAACGGGATTGCAGATTTTTTTTTTTACATATATAATAACAGGCATGTTAATAAATCAACTCACTGCAACTTTTGCATGGGAAAGCTACCTATTATTGTCTGGCAGAGCATTAGCCATTACCTCATGCTTTCTTAAGAAGGTGAAGCAGGAACCAGATTCCCCTGCTCTAGCTGTCCGACCCGCTCGATGTATGTATGTTTTCACATATGGTGGCATATCATAATTGATAACATATCTTAAACCATCAATATGTATTCCACGAGCCATTCTATCCGTGCCAATTAGAACATCGATTTTCCCTTCCTTGAAGGCCTCCAGTGTCTTCCTGCAAGAGAGATTCAACTAATATTATGGCATCGGAATGGTCGCGTAAGATACTAATCTCTATTATTACAGAAACAAACTTGATATTCATCCCTAGTTTCATTAAAAAAAATCCATCATTTTCCTATCTAAGATAATCTACTATTTTATCTGATTTGTTCCTAATTCATGACCTATTCTTAATTTAACCTTCCGCATGGGCCTAGCTCATGGTTATAGCATCCCATAACTATTAATGTCTAAAGGTGAGAATGAGTTCAACTTCCATGTATAATTCTAATTCACATTCACGTGAACCAAAAAATTATAACCCACAGCAGTACTTAAGTAAGGCAGACCCATGAAGAGGCATCCCCATTCTTTTAATTTTATGATCTTGATCATGGGCTTATTTTTTCTGGTGATTGCTCATGTAACTAGCATGGCCCTGGTGGGCGCTACACGCTAGTTTGTGTGTGGCCAGTATGAGTCATTTTGGACACCTTTTCCTCTTAATATCTGCAGTTTTTCTGTGCGTTCGAGCAGGAAAAAAATTTGATATTGCTACTCACCTACAGCTACAAGGCCAAAACTCAAACGTGAATATGCATGGAATTGTAATGTGGATAGCTTACCTTCGAGTAGATTCACGCTGCAAGCGTGAATATTCACTGAATTTAAAGGGTAAGTTTTCAAAAAAACACAGTAAAATGCTTAGTCTGTGACTTGATTCCACAGATGAGGTAAAAACTAAGCACTTATTCCCTTGCAGTTCTTGGAGAAGAACGATGAGAGAGAGTGGTTTTAAGTTTGATTTACAGATCTGCAATAGTAGCAACATAGAACAAATCTGAGTGAGTATGCACCACAGAGTTTCCAACGGTAATTTTACAACTAAGGTAAATGAGCTACAAAGACATAAGAGACAAACCAGTTTGTAGGACTCAAGTTTTGTAGGAATTCTATAACGCTTCGTCCCACTATTCAACAACAAGGGATGGTGCAATTCGAGTTGTGATAGCTTGCTAGGATCTTGAGTCAGTGTAGCAGATAAAACTATCTTCGCCAATCTTGGATAGCATTTACCTTTAAACCCACGCTCCACACCCCTACATGATATATAGTAGGTTAACTAAATCCTAGGCCAAAATATAGAGCACTAACTTAAACTATTAATATGGCAGAGAAGGACAGGATTGCGATTATGAGTATGAAATGTGATCATTACTAAAAGAGGAAAATACACAAGAATGTAATTAGGATTAGGAATTACGATCTTCTAATAGTAGTCAATGGATGAAGTAGAGTTTTCCCATCAATGTCATGCCAGGAATGATCTTGGCCAATTGAGTGTGTAAGTTGGATCACTGTTGGCAACCAGGATTGATAAGCCTCTCTTAACATTCTATCTGTCTCATCAATGACCTGAATCCATAATAAGTGAAATATGACGAGCTAGTAAGTTGGAAAAGTATAGTCATGATAAGGTTAAAGCAGTCTCATAAATGCCAAAACTTATGTTTAGACAAATACTACAGACTGCTGCATTCCAATTTCCAAGTCCAACAATTCCATGGAAACAACAAGGGCAGCCTATGTTAAATTGTGTTGCAAGTTGCATGGTTCCAAAAGGCATACACAGCAAGGATCTAGAGTAAGAGGTAATGTGGGAACTTTGCATTGTTACTAACTAGCCCAGGATAAATAATGCATTGATGCCATTATATCATATGCAATGCTGTATACAAGAATATAAACCAGGTACAAAGCAAACTGTAAATAATCTGGTCAAAATTCAGTTCCAGTCTTCCAGAGCATAACCTCACTAAATATTTACATGGCATGTTCCTTTCACATTTTTTGTGTACAGTCTACTAAGCGTGCACATACTACAACAATTTTTCAAGGCTTAAACAGACAATTCCATAAAGGAGGAGGGCAGTAGATTCAGAGGAAACAAGCAGTATCCACAATGTAAGCAGGCAAAGCATTAAAGAGATGCAGAATGAATTATGCAATAAAATTCCAATAAGCCTACCAGGTACTGAAGATGCTCCAGACTGAAACCATTTGTCATGTTAATGTGATCCATCAGTCTTCCAGGGGTTGCCACCAATATATCAATTTTAGTCTGCGGTTCCATTTGGACATATTCTTCGTCAATAGTAGGGTAAAACTCTTGTTTGGGCTTCCGGACAAGTCTAGAAACTTCATCTGCTATTGATGATTGACCAACTGCTGAACCTACTGACAAGCCCACCACAGGAGCAATAGCATCAAAAACCTCTTTAACCTGAAATTGAAATAAGAAAAGGCAGTACTTAAATTTGTTAAATAGACTACAATAAAATGGATAAGTGTCTGACTCAAATGTTGAAGCATGGATTATAGGAAAGAAAATTTTCAAAAAGACGCCGAACTCGCACAAACCTGCAAGGCTAAATCCCGTGTAGGAAGCACAACCAAAGCTCGTAAGCACCTTACTTTCCGTTTGCAGAGCATTTGCACAATTGGTAGGGCATAAGCAAGAGTTTTGCCAGATCCAGTTGGGGAGTTGATACAGATATCCCTCTCAAAAGCGCCAGGACCAATTGTTTCCAGCCAAGCTGCTTCTTGAACCGGGAAAAACGATTCAATTCCCATTCTCTGCAAAGCCTCTGCCAGTCTACAATGGTAAAAACAAACCCATCAGACACTCTCCTAGCTTACTTATTTCTAATACATCACCATAATGAAGGGACACTTTCCTAGCTTGATAAATTAACTGCACTGAAAATACATTTGAAAACTTATAGCGAGCGAACCAAAATACTAAGGTAACAAGCCACTGAGCTGAGTGCCACCATGCAACTGCTAATGCAACCTATTTCTACTCAAGAGAGCAGCAGCTCTCAGCGGCTAGTCAATTGGTCCCCGTTAGCAAAAATTATGACATGCGTCTGATTCCAATCAAACGGCGCATTGCAAGCGCTCCTCCTCCTGCCCAGCTAGCGCGGCCGATGTGTCAGTCATTGCTGCCTGTTACGCTCCAAAATATCTCCTTATGCTAGAACATTCCACGCCGTCCATCCCGCACACAGTTGCCTCCCACCTTTTCTCCTTCCCACACCTCCATTGGCACCCCAGCTCCCATCCCATGGCAGCACATCAGCCTCCCTTCCTCTCACCATGAGGTGTGTCGGGCGGCACAAACCCATTTTTTCAATGTAAACCCTGGTTTCTATCTGATCTCCTATTTCCCTCACTCGCTACATCTGCGCCTCGTCCCACCAGCCCAAGCAGAGGCGCGGACAGCCTGCGGTGCTACGCTGTGTAGGGCTAGGGAAGGTGCAGGATGCACAGCGGGGTTCCATGGGAGGTAGGGCTGAGCTGCCCTAACATCGGCGCATGTATGGGGATGGCAGCATGGCCAGCAGGTCCAACGACCTTGCCGGCAGCACACCCACTCATCGCTCTACTCCTCAGCAGATTAGTCATTGGCTATTCAGCATGGTATGTCTCTCCAATCCCAGTTCCCTTCCCGTTGGTCATGGTCAGCAGTAGAATTCCTCCTTTATATTTGTTGTCTTCACTGTTCTTCTCAGGTCTGTTTCTCGTGCTTGCTCTCTTCATTTTTGCAGTCAAATGAGATGCAGAGAATTGATGGGTTCTTAAGCAATGCTAGACTGCAAGGTGTTCCTGATGGATGATGCTGTGGTGTGGCAGTGGTGTGCTGTGGGCAGTAGCGACGCAGAGGATGTGAATTGGCGTTGGTTCATGCCGGTTGTCGATGGCCAGGTTGTGCACGTGCAGCATTGTTTGTTGGCAGCAGGCAGCAGTTGGCATTAGCAGGTGGCTTGTGGGTGGTGATTTGGGAGGAACAAGTGATTGATTGACAGTGTCATTGCATTGTTCATTTCTGTTTTCTCATGCCAATTTCATGGACCTTTGCGGTTTTGTCAGATTTGTTGGTTGTGCTTGCTCTTTTTTTTCATCAGTTGAGATTCGAAACAATGGATTCATCTTACTGTAATGTCAATTGCAGGTTGCTCCATATGGAGGATATTGTGGTGTGCCACCAGTGGCTGGGGACCTACAGGTGGTGATGAGGGAGGAGCAGGCGATTGTAGGAAGTTATGCATATCAATAGTTTCATTTGACTGTCCCCTGTTAATACACAATCTCAACTGTTACGTTTGGGACTTAAAGGCTTTGTTGTTGTTGTTGTTGTATATATATATATATAAAGGAAGGCTAGATTAAAACCTGAAGGGGGAGGGGAAAGAAAAGGAAGGATGTGAGTTGTTTTTCAGTGACTTGCTTGTCAGTACAGATTCACGATATGTTGTTACAGCGATATCCTGTTCTTGCCGCATGCATATGACAAGGCCTCGAGACAGTTTATATTAAGGTTCAAGTTGAGCTATGAAGCCGCTACTCTCCAGTTTTAGGTTGTTTAAAGGATTATTAGGTCTGTGTTGAAATTCTACAACTAAATCACTTCTATGTTGTTATAATGAAGTGGTCAGATCAATGGCTCTGCTTCTAACGTGGAGTATGGGTTCTTTTATCTAAGATTCCAATGAAGTGGATTTGTAGTACCAAGCCTACTAAATTAGGAAGTGACATAATCCTTGCATATGGATAATTGCACTCAATTTGATCGTTTCGACCATTCTTCTAGAGACAAACATACGCTGCCATAATCTTGGCATGCTCCATGCAGTAAATCTATATAGTAAATAAGGACTGATTAGACCTACATATTTTTCTAGGATAATCCTCAAAAATCAAAATAATGTTTCCATGGTGCAGCTATATGGATCAACAATTTCTGATTTACAGAAGCCAACCCCTCTGCAAACTACTCTACTGGCTGCCCATGCAGCGTCATCCTCCTTTTTCAGGTCACCTTGCAACGGCACTGATTCAGTTTTCCATCAACACACGAGCTAATGACACCTGAGTTTTGTTCATGCTCACTTTATTTTTATCATTGCCGTTTATTTAGGCTCTTTTGTCATGCTAGGCCATACACACATTTGATTTTGTCACTACAGTTGAAACTTAAAAGAGACCTAACGAATCACAGAACCAACAATACAGTTTCTGCGTGCAATCAAGTAAGGCAAGCTAAATTCCAAGACCATAAAAATCTAACTCCTCGAGAGTGAACTAAAAAGTATCCGCACTGTAATTCCCCACCCGCTTACGAACAGCAAAATAAAAAAAAGGGCGACGGTTGCTTCTGAGCAGCAACCAAAACTAGTTAGTCGCCAGTTGAAGCGATCACGAGGGCAACGCTGGAGCATGGGAGTGCACCTCGGGTCGAGGCGGGGGAGCTGTGTGACGGGGCAACCGGAGAAGGAGTCGATGTCGACGGGGTACCGCATCCACGGCAGGTGCGGCACGTGGTCCGCGGGCCCCTCTTCCTCGTCCTTCCTCACCATGGCCACCATCAACGACTGAACCTACCTCAGGCGACTATGACAAATCGGAGGAGGAGTCGAAGCCGGCGAGGAGCACAGGTGAGAGGCGGCGCGCGCGGGGGGAGGGGAGGTGGCTGCGAGTCTGCGACGGCGACGAGCCGTTTGCTGGAGCTGCGAATCGGTGACGGCGTTGCGGCAAACTAGGGCTCGGAACGGACCGTGATGGGTGGGCCGGTGGGCTGCTTTCAGTTGGGCCCCGACCGTTCCACGCTTCCACGCGATGGCAGTTACAAGGAATTCCCAGGTTTTGCTAAAAAAAAATATAGTCCACATTGCCTCTCAACTTTTGCGAAAATCTATTTTTTCTCTCTAAACTAAAATCAGACAAAACACCTTCCACAATTTTTAAAATCGTTCATCTTACCTCCCTGGTCCTAGGCAGTTTTGTCTTTTTTATTTATTTATTTCGGATGAATCTTTAAAAAATCAGAGTAAATTACAGAAAAATCATAAAATAGAAAATTCAATTCCGATTTTAAAGTTTAGGGAAGAAAAGTAGACTTTCGCAAAATTTGCGAAGGTAACCTTTTTTAAAAAAATATACAAGGAATTCCAGGGTAACCTGGGGAGGCACGCCGCCCGCCCGCCCTAACCCGCGCCCATTTCATTTTGCCACCGCTCACCGACCACCTCCTCAACCACCGCTCGCCGGGAGAATCCCACCGCCGCCGCCATGAGCGAGATGAAGCAAAAGCAAGGAGGAAACGACGACGATGCCTCGTGCGTGTTAGGGTCGTGGTGTACCTTTCTGTGTAACCGTAGATCCGGGTAAGGCTCCTCGCCTTAGCATAGTTAGGTCGCAGCAACGTAGACGCCAAGTTTGCCCTGGATGCCACCTCGCGGACGCCGGTGCTTGGCACGATGGTGAGGAGGCGAGGTGGTGATCCAGTGGACCAGTGGAGACCCTACAGAGGCAACGACGGTGTGGTGGGGCATCCCGTCGCTGGCAGCACACTATAGATCGGATTAGGGTTTCTATCGGTGGGATCATGGTGACTCAAACCAACCTCGTGACTCAAGCCGTGATCCCCACCTATCTTTATATGTGCTGTGCGATAGGGGCCCACCAACCTATTAGGGTTGGGCGCCCCCGATCAGGGCGTAGAGGCAAGGGCCCAATAGATCATTGGGCCTATTGGTGGAGATCAACTAACATTCTCCCCCTTGATCTCATTCCATCTTTCAATTTCATATCATTTACTTTTGTTCATTTCATTACAGATTAGCGCATAGAGCATGTCTCATCGTCACGGTCCATTGCCGATAAATTTAACAGCTACAACACACTACTCTGTTCTGAAATAGATACTTATCTTTGGGCCTTCTTTTGTCCAGAAATTTTAGGCTTTCCCTTAAACACATGCTAGCTACATGTTCTCTGAACACCATGTTCTCTGAACACGTTAGGTGGTAAGCCTTTTGTAAGTGGATCCACGAGCATCTTTTCTGTACTTATATGCTCAAGACTTATGACTTGATCCCGAACTTTATCTATCACAACATAATACTCTATGTCAATGTGTTTGGCAGCACCACTTGACTTATGTTGTGAGCATACTGTACTGCCAGATTATAATCGTAGTATAACTTAAGTGGTCTATAGATGTCGTCAACCACCTTCAAACCGGATATGAACTTTAGTCAGTTCACCTGCCCCATTGCCTCATATCACGCTATAAACTGTCATACATTGTGGACGATGTAGTGACGATTTGCATTTGAGCTTTTCCATAAAATAGCTCCCTTTTTTAAGAGTGAATACTATCCCGTCATGGATTTTTTATCATCTCTCGCATAATCAGAATCTGATTTTCTCACTATGTGGAGTGAATCAGATCTTCTATATGTCATCATGAGGCATTTTGTTCCTTACAAATAACGCAAGACTTTCTTTACCAATTTCTAGTGTTCTATTCCAGGATTGCTCTGGAATCTGTCAAGTAACCCGGTAACAAATGCCAAGTCAGGGCGCGTACATACTTGAGCATATTGCAAGCTTTCGACAACTGAAGCATATGGAACCACTTTTATTTGATCGATCTCATATTGGTTCCTGGGGCATTGAAAATCCTCATATCTGTCGTCCTTGACTATAGGAGCAGGTGAGAGACTACATTTGTGCATACTAAATTTCTTTAAGATTCTTTCTATGTATGCCTTTTGTGACCGTCCTAATACCCCTTTTCTTCTATCTCGGTGAATCTTGATCCCTAGAATGAACGAGACTTTACCAAGATCTTTCATATCAAGTTTTGAGGACAAAACTTCTTTGTCTCCTGTAGTAGACTAACATCACTACTAGCAAGTAAGATATCATCCACATACAGGACAAGGAAGATAAACTTCCCATTCTTAAACTTTGCATAGATATAATTATCCTCTACATTCTCTTTAAAACCTAAAATCTTTTATTGTCTGATCAAACTTCAAGTACCACTGTCTTGAAGCTTGTTCTAATCTATAAATGAATTTCTTTAGGCGGCATCCCATTCATTCTTTTTCTTCCATGACAAACCTTTCGGTTGTGCCACGTAAATATTTTCCTCTAAGTTTCCAATGAGAAATATCGTCTTTACATCCATCTAATATAATTTTAAATCATAATGTGCCATTAATGCCATGATTCTGAAGGAAACTTTACATGAGACTAGAGAAAAAGTCTCATTGTAATCAATCCCTTCTCTTTGCATAAAGTCTTTTGCCACAAGTTGCGCTTTATATCTCTATATTCCCTTGAGAGTCAAGTTTTTATTCTGTAGACCCATTTACAGCCTACTGTTTTGGCATCTTTAGGGATTATTTTTGTAACACCCCGGTGTTATGCCAGCATTTAGGCACTGCAAATCATGCATATCATGCATCATCAAGCATCCTAATCATACATGCCAATCATGAAAATAATAACTGAAACACTGCTTCAAAACATATAAAACATGTTGTGAAACCTAAATGTTGCATACACTTGTTAGAGTTGTTTTGCCCTGATTTTGCTTGCTAGGTTAGTAGAACTTGTTTGGTTATGCTTATAAATCATCTAGGATTATTTAGTTTAATTCTTGGAGCAAAGTTTGTATTCAAATTATTTCAAAATTTTGCTTTAAAAATAATTCCCCAAAATTAAGGTTTTGAGTTAAAATTGACTTTAATTTTAGCATTCAAAATTTATCAAGAATTTGGCTTTGGTCATAAAATCAAAGTTGTAGATATTGAAAAATGGAACAAATTTTATTTTTACACCAATTTGTGAAAATGCTTTTAAATGGCTCAAAAATGAGATTTTAATTCTGTTTATTTGAGAAATAAAAAGAAAAGAATTTCATTTCGCTTAACAGGCCGTCGCTCAGCTTCTCAGCCCACGGCCAAAGCCGGCCTGGCCCGCGTCCCCGCCTGCCGCGCGTTTTGCCCTGGCCAGCAGCGCTTCGCCGGCCCAGGCCCACACCGCGGCCGCTCCCGCGCGCAGCCGCGCCCGCCTTCCCCACCTGCCCGGCCACCACGCGGCGCCCGTACACCGACGGCGAGGGGCGGTGCCTGCTCCGACCAGCCGCGCCCCGCCTTCAAAGCGGTCCGAGCGCGCGCACGCAACCCCACTCCACCACTCCACTTCGCCTGCCTCCCTGCCTCTTGCTCCGCAGCAGCAGCAGCTGCGCCCGAGCTGCTGAGCTCGCCGACGCGCTCCGCCGGCGTCGAGCTCCTGCACCACCACGCCATCCCCCGATTCACGCCGCCAGCAGTTCTGCCTCGTCGACCTCCGTCGTTTGCGCTCGCCAGAGGCTGCCGTCGTCGAGGTGAGGGCCGAACGTGGCGCCTCCTTCCTCTCCGGCGAGCATGCCGCTGTGGCCGCGCGGACCCCCACGCCGTCGGGCCAGCTCCGGTCTGCCAGTCAGTGCGGCTCCACGTGCTGAGCACGCTGCCCCCCCCCGTGCCATGGAAGGGCTCGCCGTCAGTGAGCACCGGCCGGCGGAGCACCTCCCCTACCCCTGGGTCGCTGACCCGCAGGGCCCAACCGCAGTGGCTGGCGAAGGCCCGGGTGGCTGGCCAGTGGGCCGGTTGAACCGCTGGGTCCCACCTGTCTGTCTCTCTGGCGTGGGTTTTAGGTGAATAACCGGGTGGATCTAGTAGATTTGAGCATGAAGTTTAAAAGGATTCCAAAATTGATTTTTCAGAATTCTATTTAAATGCTTTGGAAAATGTTTGTGTACTCCTTTTCGCTCCAAATCTGTTGGAACAAATTTTGCTAGGTTCCTTATCACCAGATCTACTTAGGAAAATTATTGCATGTCATTTTTGAGATACTTCTCTGTAGAACTTTATTTAATCATGTATATTGCTGATAACTTGAAAAATATGTAGAAAAATCTATAGGCTTTAGAAAAATATGATTCTAAGTTTGTTAATCTTCTTATGTAATGTACTTCCTAGGAAAAATATGTGTCATGCATGTACTGTAGAAAAATTATGAGGTGTAGTTCAAGTGCCTTTAATGGCTGATTTTTGTTATTTTAGCTAGAGAGCAAACTTTGTATAAAACATGCATGTGATAATTTTTGTACAGTGATTGTATGCTATGAAGATCATAGGAAAAATACTAACTCTATTGTTTGACACTTTTCACAGTACAAAGTATTTTTATGTTCATAATTATGCCATAGCTTGTTATTTTTGTGTAGACTAATCCACTCATTCAAATACCATGAAAATATGATAGTAGACTACTTAGGGTAGTACTATACTGTAGTAATTTTCTAAGATTTTTCTAAGCAATAAAAATAGATGTTGCTATTCAAACCTATTATTAATTAGGGTTTAATTAAGTGTTGTTTTTTTTGTGTGATTAAGAAATTAGTAAAGCTTTGGTGTATCTTTGAAGCATTTAATAAGATGTGTGATTTAGCATAGTAGTAGTAGAAGAGAATGCAGTAGATGACATGTGCTTGTAGTATATGTTCTTAGATGATGTTGACTACCTTGCATTCAAACATATCCATTGTATTCATCTCATTCGATGCACCGATTGCATAGGCGCTTACGCACATTGCATCATACAGGATCACAAACCGAGAACCTAGTCGTCATACCCGAGGAGCCCGAGGAGCAGTTTGAGGTGCAGCCACAGGAAGTGCCCGAAGCCGACGAGGAGGACGTTGAGGAACTTCCGGAGTGCCCCGATCACCGCCCGAGCTCCTTCGAGAGAGGCAAGCCCCAGAGCATTTTCTCCCAGATTGCAATTATTAATTCAATGCTTTACTTTAATTGATGCATTACGTTCAGGAGTTGTTTGCAACCGTTGCTGCATTATACCTTGGTTACATTTGTTATACTATATCCTTGTTACCCTGGTATCCGTAGTCGAGTCAATGTTTAGCTGGCTTAGACCGGTAGAAGCCAGGTGATTTCCTGTCACCTGCGAGCTATAGATGGTTACCTAGATCTGCTTGGATGACTATGAAGTCATGGTATAACTAAGTGTTAAATGAAGTTGAGACCGGACGGAGACTTGTAGAGTTTTGGACTGTAGTGCTTTCCGTCTGTGTCGATTAAGGACCGACCGTTGTTGGGCCTCGAGTCATGTTGAACGCATGCCTTACATTTAGCTGGCCGGATAAAGTACCTTCCGACCACGAAGCTGGGAGATTATTCGGGCCGAGTAGATTGCCCGTAGCGCACTGTACCGAAGCAGGTGTGGTAGGACACGGGGGCGAGATGATAAGACCAAAGTGCAGTCGGTCAGCCCCCAGGTACATGTGGTTCCTAGCAAACTCGAGATTCCTAGATAGTTGACTCGGTGATCAATATCTCACTTTAGCGGGTGAGTGAGGTTTGTGTAAGGAATAAATCACCAGTTGGTTAGGAATCGATTTGAATCGCCATCGCTCCTGGATAGTGAGCACTTGACTTGAGTGACTTCATCGTAGTAAATGTTTATGGAATACTTGGACAGTTATAATGAATATGACAGTATGGAAGTTGTTTAATGATCATTGGTTATCATTATCTGCTTAATCACGTGTTTGCTCTAGTATAGGTGCCAATTTAGTCGACAGGTTAATAACAATTAACTTGACAATAATGCTTTTGAAAAGGGTCTTGAAATGCTAAAAATGCTTCTTTTTGCAAATGAATCAGCTACCCTACTATAAAGCCCTTCATAATCCTTGGTGTCACTTATTTTCGGTTATGTCGGGTAAGTCTAGCTGAGTACCTTCTCGTACTCAGGGTTTTATTCCCACTTGTTGCAGATGGGCAGATGTATTACGGCTACTGTATCAACTGCCTTTATCCTGCGATGGGTGATGCTTAGGACCATGGGCATGGTCATTCTTTACGTCTCGTCTGATGCTTTTGTTGGAGATGATCATTCGCTGGCACTATATTTGAACTCCACGTGAGTGTGTGTGGTTTGAACAAATGGCTTCCGCTACTTTTATTCGAACTTGTTTTGTAATAACTATATTTAAACTCTGATGTATCTGAGATGCAAACTTTTATGTAATATGTGATGGTGACCGCTAAACTTATTACGATCTTGGCTGGAATGGAAGTTGGTTTGAAATCCTTAGTGATTTCACGGACTACCGGGTTATACAGGCTTAAGTTTGCTAAATCGTCTGCTCTGGCGGATGATTTTCTTACTTAATTTTGTATAATTGGTCGGTTCTGTTACAATTTCTAAGTCCCAAACTTTATTGGCATTCATTGATTTCATTTCATCTTCCATGGCCTCAAGCCACTTTGATGAATGATCACTTCTCATGGCTTCTTCAAATGAGGTGGGATCATCCTCCATTTGAAATTCCTCAGTGTTGTACACTTCATAATCAATAGGAAAAGCTAATTTTCTAACTCTTTGAGACCTTCTAGGGGCCTTCACATTTGGCACATCTTCTGTTTGAGGCTGTTGTTGCTCCCCCTCATATGTGGCAATAGGTTCTATAGGATCCTAAAGAACAGGTTCCTCATCGTCATTCATTGTTGCCACAGGTGGGATAACAACAGGTGCTGGCACCACAGTATCTAGCACTGTCGGTGCAGCGACAACAGGTAGTGAGAAAAATAGCTCATAAATCATTGGAGTGGGTGCATACACCCGCTTCACTTGAAGGTCAATTTCTCGAGCTATCATGCTCCCCCTCATCAATTCATCCTCTAGGAAGACAGCATGTCTCGTTTCCATAAACTTTGTATTTCTCTCTGGACAGTAGAAAATAAAAAACTTTTAACTTTTCTGGGTAGCCAAATAAATGGCAACTTACTGTTTTGGGATCTAACTTTTCAATGTTTGGGTTAAATACTTTAGCCTCAGCAGGGCTCCCACATACACTTAAGTGTTTACTGAGGGTACTTTTTCTGTCCATAACTCATACGGTGTTTTGGGCACCGACTTACTTTGTACTCTATTGAGAATATGAATGTCGGTTTTAACGCCTCCATTCACAGGCTCAACTGTAAGGTGGTGTAACTTATCATACTACCCACCATATCCATCAGGGTACGATTGATTCTTTTAGCTACTTTATTCTGCTGAGGTTCGCCCGGTATAGAATACTAGGCTACTATGTCATTCTTTTAGGGTATGCCGACCGTAGTACTCTTCCATGGTCAGACCTGACTATCTTAATCTTTAATATCTTAAATTTATCCAATGCTTCTGTTCTTTCTTTGATTGGATAAATGTAGCCATAATGAGAGTAATCATTTGTGAATATTATGAACGAATCATAACCATCCACACTCTTTACAGAAAAATGACTACAGATCTCTGTGTGAATAATCTATAAAATTCCTGCGCTTTATTTGTCATCTTTCTTTATATACTTTCCTTTTATGCATTCTGAGAGCTCTAATGGAGGAAGAATATTATTCTTAACTAGTCTTTCTATTCTCCCCCTCGAAATATGGCCTAAACAACAGTGCCATAATTTCGACGACGCATCGTGAGCTTTCTTATGCCATCATTATCAGAGTAATACTCTATCGCCAGCTGCTTTATCAGCTGGGTAGCATATGTCTTTGAAGAGCCAGTGAACTGACTCTTTATTCTATCGAGGTACTCGATGACCGTGTCATACTCTGGGATTGAGCCCACAATTACAGACTTAATCGTGTTCTTTATCACAGCTAAATATTTCTTGTTGGCAGTGACACACTTCCTATGCTTAAGGGCATATAACATCTTTCGGGTTTTAAAATCTCTCTCTTTAGTTGCCCAAACGGCATCAGCCTCGTTTGTCTCCCTCACCGGTGCCACAGACTCAGTGAAACACGGTGAGATAACTACCCAGTTCACTTTAGACAAGATGAAAACCAGGACAAACCTTTTCTTAACATAAAAGTAACACCATTTGCATGCCTTGATTCTAACGTTGGTCAAAATCAAAACATACAACTGTTCGTATACACTAATTCTACATCACCGTTGGACAGAAATAGAATTAATGCATAAATCATTAACTTTTATAACTGTTCTCATACACTAATTCTACATCACCGTTGGGCAGAAGTAAAATTAATGCATAAATCATTAAAATTATGATATTATTATTAACAACGTTGGTCAGAAAATAACATCATAATCATGTCAAATCTCTTTTTCTCCAATTAAATACCACATTGGTTCAAAATAACTGGAGAATAAACAATTTCTTTAGCAGCGGAAAAACTTTCTTTTTCTCCAATTAAATATCACGTTGGTATAAAATAACTGGAGAATAAACCATTTCTTTAGCAGTGGAAAATGTATACTCAATTTCTTCAATTTTACCCACAGGAAAAAAATACTTTTTCTATTTTATTTAAGCCATTAATCAATTTCCAAGAAATAAAACCTTTACTAGAAAATGAAAAACAAAAAAAATGACTCAAATGCTCACTATTCTTTCGGCCCGGCCGTCAAAACAGCCTGACCCATCTGCCTTGCGCGACGCCCGACCGCACCCAGGCCGCAACCTGGACCCGGGCCGGCAAAGCCGCTCGGCCACGCGCGCCCGCCTGGGCTGCATCGCTGGCCCGTTCAATCTCGGGCGTCCGATGGAGATCGACGGTTGCGCGTCGATTTCGCGCGAACAAAACCGCGGTCGCGGCCTCCGACCGAAAAACCCTAGGCCATTCGCACTTTCTGCTTCTCTCTCTTCTTCGTCGCTCTCTCCTCTCTCTACCTCAGCGCAACTAGCAGCGATCGAGTGATACGAGCGGTGAAACGGCCAGTCGCAGCGAGCGAGCGGCAGCCATGGCGCCATCGCCGGCCCCCTCGCCGGCGCGCGTGCTCCCCAATGGGTGAGCATGCCGCCATCGAGCGGCCTTGGCCGCGGCGCCCCCTTGCCCGAGCCCGGTAGAAACATCTCCCTCCCGGCTCGACCCTCTTCTCCCGCACCGGTGAAGGGTTCGCCCGGTGCACGGCGAGGTCTCTTTCCATTCTCTTCCTTTTCTTCTTCCCCTTCAGATTTGAGTTATTCTTCTTTTTTCCGAACTGGTGTGGGGAATTAGGGTTTGGATCTTCTTTTGATCGGTTCTTTTCTATTTATACCGAATCTTTTCTTCCCCTTCTTCATGCGAGTTAGGGTTAGGGTTCGGTTGAACCTTATTCGTGTTTTATTTTGGTTTGATTTGAGATCTCCGATTCGGGTTTTCTTTTGGTTTGATTCGAGATCTGCGAGATTATCCCCTTCCCCTCTTCCCCTTCTTTTCTTTTGAATCTGCTTCTTTCTACGGATTCAACCGATTGGGGTACTAGGGTTAGAGTTTCAGGATTTGCACTTTTCTTTTGATTTCTTTTCTTTTTGGAGTTCATCCGAATCGCTTCCCTTCCCCTTCTTCATGCGAGTTAGGGTTAGCGTTCGGTTGAA
Organism: Miscanthus floridulus; assembly: GCF_019320115.1. Classification (NCBI taxonomy): domain Eukaryota; kingdom Viridiplantae; phylum Streptophyta; class Magnoliopsida; order Poales; family Poaceae; genus Miscanthus; species Miscanthus floridulus. Next base: position 127,339,680 of record NC_089586.1, read on the forward strand.
CCTTTTCTTTTGATTTCTTTTCACGGTTTTGATTCCGATTGGGATGAGGATGGGTTAGTTCATCTGAATCGGGTTCACTGTTGTTCTTCCCCTTCACCCAATTAGGGTTAGGGTTGGGGAACCACTGTTCTTCTTTCCTTTTACTCCTTTCCTCAAATCCGAACTAGATCTATTCTGTTCTTGTCGTGCGTCGGTGAGAATAGCGGTGCGGCATCTTTTCCCAGCGCGGTGGCGGTGGTGACCGGGGTTCCAGTGATGTCCGCCACCCCCGGTCCCTTTTCTCTTTGCTTTTACCCAGTTAGGGTTAGGGTTACACACTGACAACCTCGCTCTGATATCTTTGTTAGGATCGTGGTGTACCTTTCTGTGTAACCGTAGATCCGGGTAAGACTCCTCGCCTTAGCGTAGTTGGGTCACAGCAACGTAGACGCCAAGTTCGCCCTAGATGCCGCCTCGCGGACGCCGGTGCTCGGTACAGTGGTGAGGAGGCGAGGTGGCGATCCAGTGGACCGGTGGAGACCCTGCAGAGGCGACGGCGGTGTGGTGGGGCATCCTATCGCTGGCAGCACACTGTAGATCGGATTAGGGTTTCTATCGGTAGGATCATGGCGGCTCAGACCAACCTCGTGACTCGAGCCGTAATCCCCACCTATCTTTATATGTGCTGTGCGACAGGGGCCCACCAACCTGTTAGGGTTGGGCGCCTCCGATCAGGGCGCAAAGGCAAGGGCCCAATATAAAGATCATCTAACAGCGCGGCCCCCCGCATCCTGGGTTCGTCGCCGGGCTCTGCTTCCTGTGCGGGGCGAAGAAGGAGGACGCGGAAAGAGGTGCTCCCGGAGTCGTAGTCGCAAGGAGGAGACGGCGACGGCAACGAAGACGAAGTGCGCTGCGTGAAGGAGGAGGACACGGAAGGAGGTGCTCCCGGAGCCGCCTTTGGGCACGGGATGATGAAGGAAGAAGGCGACGACCACGGCAACGACGACGCCCCGCGCTGCCCCCCGCACCCTGAGTTCGTCTTGGGCCTCTGCTACCTGTGCGGGGCGACGGAGGAGGACGCGGGAGGAAGCGCCTCCAGAGTCACGGTCGCGAACATCGACGAGGCCCTGGTGCTGCCCCGCTTTGGCGGCGGCGACGAGCATTGCGAGCGCGTCCGACATGGCGACCCTCAAGCGCGAGAGGAAGCTGATCCTCGTCCTGGACCTAGACCACACGCTGCTCAACTCGACGAGGCTCCAAGACCTTTCCGCCCAGGAGCAACGCAACGGGTTCACGCCCTACACAGGGGACGAGCTGCACATGGAACTCTTCCGGCTGGAGTACTCCGACAACGTTCGCATGCTCGTCGAGCTGCGGCCGTTCGTGCGAGGCTTCCTGGAGCAGGTGAGCTCCAGGTTCGAGATGCACGTGTACACCTTGGGAAGACAGGGCTACGCGAAGGTGGTCAATTGGTCATCGACCTTCTGGACCCGGAAGGCGTCTACTTCGGCGGCGGGGTCGTGTCCAGAAAGGAGTCGACCCAACGGGACATGAAGAGTCTCGACGTCATCCCGGGCGCCGACCCCGCTGCGGTGGTGATCCTCGACGACACGGACGGTGCCTGGCCGGGGCATCAGGACAACCTCATCCTCATGGACAGGTACCACTACTTCGCCTCCACCTGCCGCAAGTTCGGCTACGACATCCCCTCCCTGGCGGAGCAGGGCCGGGACGAGAGGGAGCAGGACTGCTCGCTGGCCGTGGTGCTGGGCGTCCTGGAGCGTATCCACATGGCCTTCTTCGACGGCGACCGCGCGGACGTCAGGGATGTGATCAGGGAGGTGCGGCGCCAGGTGCTGCCCGAGTGCACGGTGGTGTTCAGCTATCTGGAGGATTTCCCCGAGGACACCCTCATGTGGACGTTGGCCGAGCGGCTCGGCGCCGCCTGCCAGAAAGACGTCGACGAGACGGTCACCCATGTCGTTGCGGAGGATCCGGGGACCCAGAAGGCGCAGTGGGCGCGGGAGCACGGCAAGTTTCTCGTCAACCCGGAGTGGATCAAGGCGGTGAGTTTCCGCTGGTGCCGGGTAGACGAGCGAGGGTTCCCGGTGACGACCCGTGAGAGTTGAACGGCGTCACGTCGTGCGGCTTCCGATCCTACAGCTAGCGGTAATGGCGTTGTTAACCTTCGTGCCTTAGAGAATTGAATGCTTCAGATCGTCGATGCTAGTCTTTGTTGATTCACTCATCACTCCGGACAATCTTTGTTGGAAAAATCAGTAGTTTCAGGCTTTCAGCGGAACGTCATTCTGTTCAGTTACTGTCAGGTGTTCAATCTCAATTCGCAGCACCGAAGTTTGAAACGACGAGATCATTTTGTCTGTCACTGTTAAAAATGCAAAAACTCTGATGATGTGTACTAGGAGAGGCATATGTGACATACTGACATGCCCACGGTTAAGCTCACCGTGGCTTGCTGTGCTACAGTTAAATTTTCTTGAGACGATGACCGCATGTTTGTGTGATCAAATTTCGTTGCTGTGCTGCAGTTAAATTCTCATCGGGTTTTGACTCTGATGTGCTTCAAATTTCCTTGAACAGTGCATAACTGAAGTTGTACTTGCAAATTGCAATACAAATCTGGGATGTCTTTCCCTGATTGCAGAGAATTGTTGCAGCGGCTAGTCTTTGTTGATTCACTCCGGCCAATCACTGTTGGAAAAATCCGTAGTAGTGATTCTCCCGATTCAGTAGCTGCAGCGGAATGTCGTTCTGTTCAGTTACTGTCAGGTGTTCAATTCCAACAGCGGGTCTGAACTATGAAATCATCCTGACGATTTTAATGATGCAGTGCACTTTCTATCTCTGTTAGAATGCATATATTTTGATGATGATCTAGTACATCACGCGTGTGGCATGCTTACGTATTAGTACATATTGTTAACCCCTGCGTTAGTATGGTTCAATGTACCGCAGTTAAATTCTTAGATGATGACTGTGTATTCGTAAGCTTTGGACGGATATGCTTCAAATATGATTCAAAGTTTCCTCACTCGAATTTTTCTGCCTGATTCAAGGAAGTCACGTGTTTTTTTTACCCAACTTCAGCAAGGTTAGAGTTAGGGACTGATTTTTTTTTTTAAAAAAAATATGCCCTTAAAACATAGCACGAAATATAAATTCCAAATAGAAAACACAATTACAAATCGAAGTCACTAGTATTCCCTAACAACGGCGACATATGGTAGTTCTACGGAGCCCATGTACATCTTTCCGCCTTCCCTCTCCACCACCTCCGTCGGCCTCACGCTCTTGGGCCCTCTCATCACTTGGACCACCTGCCCATCGGCTCCGACCCTTAGCCTGTTCGCTTAGTCGTATACGATCGTGGATTATAAGCTAGAATAGTATTTTTCTCTCACACCAAACCAGCCAGTAATAAATAATCCACAATGGTTTACGACGAAACGAACAGGCTGCCTCCAGGAGGTGGCTGTACGGACCAAAGGGCAGCTCCGTCTTCTCCCTGTGCAGCGCCACCCAGAACCCGCCTTTGCCGTCAGCCCTCACATTGTCAGGGTAGCCCGACAAGTCAGCGAGGTGCTCAGACGTGCCCGCCTTAGGACCATCGTGTTAGTTGATCTCCACCAATAGGCCCAACGGCCTATTGGGCCCTTGTCTCTGCGCCCTGATCGGGGGCGTCCAACCCTAATACGGTTGGTGGGCCCCTGTCGCACAGCACATATAAAAGAGAGGTGGGGATCACGGCTCTAACTACGAGGTTGGTCTGAGCCGCCATGATCCCACCGATAGAAACCCTAATCCGATCTACAGTGTGCTGCCAGCGACGGGATGCCCTACCACACCGCCGCCGCCTCTGCAGGGTCACCACCATCGCCACTGGACATTCACGACATCGCCACCACGACGCTTACAATGCCGCAGTACCAGCGTCTACGCCGGAGCTGCCACGACACCGGTGGCCATGTACCAAAAGGGTGACCCATACGAAGGTACACTAACTGTTTTTCCCTATCTAGTAGAGGCTCTACCCCGAATCTATGGTCTAGAGGTCCACTGTGAATTTCTAACAATGGTATCAGAGCCAAGGACGGTATCGGGTAGAGCATAGAAAAGAAAGAACATGGGTTAAATCCATTTTGGATTGAAACTCTAACCCTAACCGGGTAAAAGAAACTGAAAAGAGACCGGGGGTGGCGGACGTCACTGGAAACCCGGTCACCACCGCCACCGCGCGGGGAAAAGTGCCGCACCGCCCTCCTCGCAGGCGCACGACAAGCAAAGAAAATGAGAGAAGAACATCCATTTGGATCAGAGAAAATTAGGGCTCTCGGCACTTCAAGCCGAACCCTAACCCACGAACAAACCGTGAGGAAGAAGAACAGACCGTGGGAAAGAAAAACCCTAACCCTAACTGGGTGAAGAGGAAGGGTCCTCGGCACACGAACCCTAACCCATGAACCGATTTGGATGAACTCCGAAAAAAAAGAAATCAAAAAAAAGAAAGGAAATCCAAAGAAAGAAGAAGAACAGAGGTCGGAACCCGAACCCTAATCCTAGATCCCGATTCGGATGAACTCCGAAAAGAAAAGAAAGAAGATTTAAAAGAAAAGAAGGGGAAGAGGGGAAGGGGATGATCTCGCAAATCTCGAATCAAACCAAAAGAAAACCTGAATCGGAGATCTCGAATCAAACCAAAAGAAAACACGAATAGGGTTCAAAAGAACCCTAACCCTAACTCACGACGAGGAAGGGGAAAAGAGTGATTCGGTACAAATAGAAAAGAAAAGAATCAAATGAATGAGCTGAAACGAATAGAACAAACCCTAATTCCCCACACCAGTTCAGAAAAGAGAAGAACAACTCAAATCCGAAGGGGAAGAAGAAAAGGAACCCTAGATCCAAAACCTAATTCCCCACACCAATTCAGAAAAGATAAGAAAACCAAATCGGAGAAGGGGAAAAAGGGGAAAAGGAGACCTACCCACCATGCGCAGGGCTGACCTTTCACCGGCGAGGGAGAAGAAGGCCAAGCCGGGGTGCTGCTCACCGGGCTCCGGCCAAAGGGGCACCGCGACTAGGCCGCTCGACGGTGGCACGCTCACCCGCTGGGGAGCACGCATGCCAGCGAGGGGCCGACGACGGCACCATGGCTCTGCCCCTCCACCATTTTTGCCCGCTCGGTCGCTGTGGCTGCGCTGAGAGGAGAGGAGAGCGACAAAAGAGAAAGCGAAGAGAGAGAAGTAGGCAGAAGCAAATGGGGCTAGGGTTTCCAGCCGATGCTGGCGAGTGGGTTTTTGACCCCGCGAAGCCTGCGGGCGACCGTCGGATGCGATCCGATGGCGGAGCACGACCAGGCCAGCGATGCGGCCCAGGCGGGTGCGCGCGGCCGAGCGACTTTGCCGGCCCAGGCCTAGGTTGTGGCCTGGGTGCGGCCAGGCGTCGCGCAAGGGAGCTAGGCCGGGCTGTTTTGCTGGCCGGGCCGAAAGAACAGTGACAATTCTTATTTTTCTTTTTTCCAGTAAATGTTTATTTCCTGGAAATTGATTAATGGCTTAAAGTAAATAGAAAAGGTAATTTTTCCCTGTGGGTAAAATTAGGGAAAAAGAGAGTTTTTCCGCTGCTAAAGAAATTATTTATTCTCCAGTTATTTTGAATCAACGTGAGAAAAAGAGACTTTGACATGACTGCTAAAGAAAAGTTTATTCTCTAGTTATTTTGAACCAATGTGATATTTAATTAGAGAAAAAGTGTTTTGACATGATTATGACGTTGTTATTTTCTGACCAACGTTGTTAATAACAATATCATAATTTTAATGATTTATGCATTAATTTTACTTCTGACCAACGGTGATGTAGAATTAGTGTATAAGAACAGTTGTAAAATTTTAATGATTTATGCATTAATTCTATTTTTGTCCAATGGTGATGTAGAATTAATGTGTAAGAACAATTGTGAATTTTAATAATTTTATACATTAATTCTATTTCTGCCCAACGGTGATGTAGAATTAGTGTATATGAACAGTTGTATGTTTTGATTTTGACCAACATTGGAATCAAGGCATGCAAATGGTGTTATTTTTATGTTAAGAAAAGGTTTGTCCTGGTTTCATCTTGTCTAAGGTGAATTGGGTAGTCATCTCATCATATTCCACTGAGTCTGTGGCACCGGTGAGGGAGACAAACGACAATGATGCCGTTTGGGCAATTAAAGAGAGGGATTTTGAATCCCAAAAGATGTCCTATGACTTTGAGCATAGAAAGTGGGTCACTACCAATAATAAATTTTTGGCTGTGATAAAGAAAACAATTGAGCCTATAATTGTGGGCTCAATCCTAGAGTGTGACACGGTCACCGAGTACCTTGATAGAATAAAGAGTCAGTTCACTGGTTCTTCAAAGACATATGCTACCTAGCTGATAAAGCAGCTGGTGACAGAGTGTTACTTTGATAATAATGGCATAAGAGAGCTCACGATACATCGTCGAAATTATGGTACTATTGTTTAGGCCATATTTCGAGGGGAGAATAGAAAGACTAGTTAAGAATAATATTCTTCCTCCATTAGAGCTCTCATAATGCATAAAAAGAAAGTATGTAAAGAAAGATGACAAACTAAGCGTAGGAATTCTATAGATTATTCACACTGACATTTATGGTCAGTTTCCTGTAAAGAGTGTGGATGGTTATGATTTGTTCATAACATTCACAAACAATTACTCTTATTATGGCTACATTTATCCAATCAAAGAAATAACAGAAGCATTGGATAAATTTAAGATATTAAATATTAAGATAGTCAAGTCTGACTGGTGGAGAGTACTATGGTCGGCATACCCTAAAAGAATGGCATAGTAGCCCATTATTCTACACTGGGCGAACCTCAGCAGAATAGAGTAGCTAAAAGAATCAATCGTACCCTGATGGATATGGTGGGCAGTATGATAAGTTACTCCACCTTACAATTGAGCCTGTGAATGGAGGTGTTAAAAAACCGACATTCATATTCTCAATAGAGTACAAAGTAAGTCGATGCCCAAAACACCGTATGAGTTGTGGACAGAAAGAGTACCCTCACTAAACACTTAAGTATGTGGGGGAGCTCTGCTGAGGCTAAAGTATTTAACCCAAACATTGGGAAGTTAGATCCCAAAATAGTAAGTTGCCATTTGTTTGGCTACCCAGAAAAGTCAAAAGTTTTTTCGTTTTCTACTATCCAGAGAGACATACAAAGTTTGTGGAAACGAGACATGGTGTCTTCCTAGAGGATGAATTGATGAGGGGAGCATGGTAGCTCGAGAAATTGACCTTAAAGTGAAGCAGGTGTATGCACCCACTCTAATGATTCATGGGCCATTTTTCTCACTACCTGCTGTCGCTGCACCGATAGTGCTAGATACTATGGTGCTAGCACCTGTTGTTATCCCACATGTGATAACAATGAATGATGATGAGGAACCTGTTCTTCAGGATCCTATAGAACCTATTGCCACATATGAGGGGGAGCAACAGCAGCCTCAAACAGAAGATGTGCCAAATGTGAAGGCCCCTAGAAGGTCTCAAAGAGTTAGAAAATCAGCTATTCCTGCTGATTATGAAGTGTGCAACACTAAAGAATTTCAAATGGAGGATGATCCCACCTCATTTGAAGAAGCCATGAGAAGTGATCATTCATCAAAGTGGCTTGAGGCCATGGAAGATGAAATGAAATCAATGAATGCCAATAAAGTTTGGGACTTGGAAATAATTCCTAAAAGAGCCAAAACAGTAGGCTGTAAATGGGTCTACAGAACAAAAACTTGACTCTCAAGGGAATATAGAGTGATATAAAGCGTGACTTGTGGCAAAAGACTTTACGTAAAGAGAAGGGATTGATTATAATGAGAGATTTTCTCCAGTCTCATATAAGGATTCCTTCAGAATCATAATAGCATTAGTGGCATATTACGATTTGGAATTACATCAGATGAATGTAAAGACGGCATTTCTCAACGGGGACTTGGAGGAAAATGTTTATATGGCACAACTGAAGGGTTTTGTCATGAAAGGAAAAGAACAAATGGGATGCCACCTAAAGAAATCCATTTATGGATTAAAACAAGCTTCAAGACAGTGGTACTTGAAGTTTGATCAGACAATAAAGAATTTTGGGTTTTAAAAAGAATGTAGAGGATAATTGTGGGAAGTTTATCTTCCTTGTCCTGTATGTGGATGATATCTTACTTGCTAGTAGTGATGTCAGTCTACTACAGGAGACAAAGAAGTTTTGTCCTCAAAACTTGATATGAAAGATCTTGGTGAAGTCTCGTTCGTTCTAGGGATCAAGATTCACCGAGATAGAAGAAAAGGGGTATTAGGACTATCACAAAAGGCATACATAGAAAGAATCTTAAAAAATTCAGTATGCACAAATGTAGCCCTCACCTGCTCCTATAGTCAAGGGTGACATATATGGGGATTTTCAATGCCCCAGGAACGATTATGAGCTCAATCAAATGAAAGTGGTTCCATATGCTTCAGCTATCGAAAGCTTACAATATGCTCAAGTATGTACGCGCCCTGACTTAGCATTTGTTACCGGGTTACTTAGTAGATTCCAGAGCAATTCTAGAACAGAACAATGAAATTAGTAAAGAAAGTCTTGCATTATTTGCAAGGAACAAAAGGCCTCATGATGACGTATAGAAGATCTGATTCACTCTACATAGTGGGAAATTCAGATTCTGATTATGCGAGAGATGATAGAAAATCTACGACGGGATAGTATTCACTCTCGAAAAGGGGAGCTATTTCATGGAAAAGCTCAAATGCAAACTGTCACTACATCGTCCACAATGTATGATAGTTTGTAGCATGATATGAGGCAACGGGGCAGGTGAACTGACTAAAGAAGTTCATACCCGGTTTGAAGGTAGTTGACGACATCTATAGACCACTTAAGTTATACTGCGATTATAATCTGGCAGTAAAGTATGCTCACAACATAAGTCAATTGATACTACCAAACACATTGACATAGAGTATTATGTTGTGATAGCTAAAGTCCGGGATCAAGTCATAAGTCTTGAGCATATAAGTACAGAAAAGATGCTCGCTGATATGCTTAAAAAAGGCTTACCACCCAACGTGTTCAAAGAACATGTAGCTAGCATGGGTTTAAGGGAAAGCCTAAAATTCCTGGATAAAAGAAGGCCCAAAGATAAGTATCAATTTTAGAACAGAGTATTATGTTGTAGCTGTTAAATCTATCGGCAATGGACCATGACGATAAGACATGCTCTATGCGCTAATCTGTAATGGAATGAACAAAAATAAATGATATGAGATTGAAAGATAGTAATGAGATCAAGGGGGAGAATGTTAGTTGATCTCCACCAATAGGCCCAACGACCTATTGGGCCCTTGTTTTCTATGCCCTGATCAGGAGCGTCCAACCCTAATATGGTTGATGGGCCCCTGTCTCACAGCACATATAAAAGAGAGGTGGGGATCATGGCTCTAACTACGAGGTTGGTCTGAGCTGCCATGATCCTACCGATAGAAACCCTAATCCGATCTATAGTGTGCTGCCAGCAATGGGATGCCCCACCACACCGCCGCCACCTCTGTAGGGTCACCACTAGATATCCACGGCATCGCCACCACGACGCCTACAACGCTGTAGTACCGGTGTCTACGCCGGAGCTGCCACGACACCGGTGGCCATGTACCAAAAGGGTGACCCATACGAAGGTACACCAACTATTTTCCCCATCTAGTAGAGGCTCTACCCCGAATCTATGGTCTAGAGGTCCATTGTGAATTTCTAACACATCAATCCAGTACCTGAGCAGCTTGCATGGCCCGATGAGCGCGACCACGAGGTGTGTCCTATCAGCGCTAATGGCGAGGCCATTGGGGTACATGATGTTGGCCTGTAGCACTGTGACTTGGCCTGTCTTGGGGTCGTACTTCATGAGGCGGCCAGACGAGTCGCCGGTGACCATCACCCTCTTATGCTGCGACCGCGGGTAGTTCATGCTGCTATCCGTGAAGAACACGTCCCCGTGACCTAGTCGACGTTGACCCCATTGGTGAAGTGGAGCGGCACACCATTGACGTCCGTGGCTAGCACCGTCGCCCTGCCGCCGCCTAGGCTGATGAGCATCAGCCCCTTGTACGTGTCTGTGATGTAAAGGTTGCCGGACTGGTGGTGGAACCACTGGCCTAGAGGCCGGCCACACTCGCTCTCGGTGAGTTCCGCCGACCAAGTCCTAGACGATGTGCAGGCCTCGGCGTCATAGCCTGGGCTATACGCATACGTTGACTAGCCACATGCGAACCTATTCCACTTGAGGACGCGACCATCGGAGACCCCGCTGTAAGGACCGACGCCGTCACCATTGAAGGCCACGCTCTCCGAGCCGCGCAGCATCGATCCCCAAAGCGACAGGTGCTTGCTCCGACTACCATCGACGGTGCTCGTTTCGGAGATGGGGCGAGCTACGCATGTCAGGAGCAGCAGCAGGGCGGCGAAGCACCAGATTGCTATTGTCTAAGCAAGCTTGTTCCTCGTGCGGATCGCCATGGTTTCTTCTGTTTACGTGGGCTTAGTGACTTTGACCTTGGCGTTGGTTGACTGAAAGCTCTGCTTTGGTTGAGAGAATCACCGGGTGCCTCCTCCTTTTATGTGGCCTAGGCTAGAGTAGCTTCTTTCTGAGTCAAGCAATGGACTCAGACTCGGTGGTCTCGGATGTTCCGATTTAGGCACGTATGTTCCCTAATTCCATTTACCTCTGGGTTGTGTGCCTATGTACATGTTGCAAATGGAAGAATGGAAGCAATTTGGAATTTACTTATGACTCAAGAGCAGTATGGAATTTGGTTGCCTCCTAGGGAACATAACAGAAATACAGCAAATGCTTGGTAATGACAACCTTGAAAGATGGTGGACAGCAATGTGAGGATCGAGGACACAACCACTAGACCATCGCTGAATACAAATCATCATATACACAACCAGGAATATTTGGAAGGGAAGAAGCAGACACAATCAAGGTGGATGACTAGATGTTGCCAACTACGCTCCTTTGCATTCTGTACAATGTCCCCATGTGTACAGGGCTGTCAATAGATCAAAAAAGTTTCCCTCTCATGTTCTCTTCGGTTGCAGCCCCAACTGCTTGTAAAAACATTCTTTTGCTCTACTCCTACCCAATTGCACTAAAAACATTTCCTCACACAATTGGAAGATATTTCTACACAAGCTTCATGAGCTCACTCTAATTATTTGTGATTTCAAAAGCTTTGGAGGGGCACTCGCCACAAGATGCAAAGCAATAATAAATATCTGATGACACAACAGAAGATGAAGATGAGCGTGACTTTAGTCAAGAAGGTACCATGTTGTCGACAGAATATCATCGGCAGTCCTCCAAGAGGTATCCCACGAAGGTAGATTGATCAGCAGAGGAGCATGAGATCAAGAATAAGAAGGTAATAGAGACACACGAGTTAGACAGGTTCAGACCATCAGTTTGACGTAATACCCTACTAATGTGGTCTGTTGGTTTCTATTAACTATCGTATGATATTACGTGAGTTTGGAGGGGGTCCCTACCCGCCTTATATAGTATGGGGAGTAGGGTTACAAGCCGGTTAGATCTAAGAGATAACCAGAAAGTAATAACTAATTACAGGAATCTTGAGATTATATATATCCTAACAGATCTCGTATTATCTTCAGGATATCTTCCAGATGTCTTACGGAAGACGCCGGCTAGAGTCATGCCCTACAAGGCTTCATCTTGTGGGCTGGGCCACCCCTGAGGGCGTAGCCCATGTGGTCTATCGTGGTTATCCGGGGTCATACCCCCCATAGCTAGTCCCCGAGCGCCTTGTACCCATAGTGCAACGCTGTCTTGAGCTTGTCCGGGCAGGTGCGAACGAAGCCGAGTAGTCAAACTCATGGTCCAACCACCATGATGAGTTGTCGAGTAGTTGTGAGCAGTTGCCGAGCAGCGTGTACTATCATCGAGTAGCTCAAACCATAGCCGAGCAGCATAACCCAAGCACGGCTTGCCATAAGGGTGTAAGGAGATCAAGTTCAGAACCAAAAATTTCTTCACAGTGGAACAAGTGTGCCCACTTAGAGTCCGACCACGAGAAAAGGAGATAGTCTTCTTCAACTTCAAGAGGCATGGAGTCTTTAGGAATAAAGCAAGCACATTCACCGCAAGATGAAGTATGCCCACTTAGTCCCCGATCCTGACAGTAGATGACGTAGTCATGTGGTGCTAGGGTGCAAAGTAGAAGAATAGTAAAAGACCAGCCGAGCAAACAGTTAGTCCTCGAGCGAAGCTCTAAAATGAGAGAGAGCACATTCACCGCAAGGTGAAGTGTGCCCACTTAGTCCCCGAGCCTGACAGTAGGTGACGCAGTCATGTGGTGCCAGGGTCAGAAACATAAAAATAATAAAAGACCAGCCGAGCAGGCAGCCAGTCCCCGAGCCGTTTATAGAGATATCTAAAAAACCCAACTATGGAGAAAAAACCAGAGTAACGGCTGTACAGTAACTGTTATCGAGCCTCAATAAATAGCGGAGAAGTCATTGATTTATTCGGCGAGTGATAACCAATAGTAGCGATAAATTAGCGACGTGGGATGCAGTTGTGTGAAAGCCCATGTTACGGCCCAACAAGCTGCATTGGAGAATTTGGAGGGGCACAAATCACGGAAATGGTTTCCTAAAAACCTCGAATGCGAAAGGGTGGGGAAAGTGCTTTATAACTGTGCCGTCACATCCCTCATTCATACCTTTGCCACTTTGCCATTCCGTCTTCATCCTCAGCCCTCACATTTCTGGATTCGCATCCACGCACACTCCCGACGTTAGTCCCCATCTAGATCTAAGAGATGGCACTAAAGAGGAGAGCTATGAACCCGAAGAAGACGAGCCCAAAGAAGGCAGGAGCGGGAGCTAGTCACGATGAAGAGTGGGTGCCATCGCGCATGGGGGAAGCGGAGCTCGAGAGATTGGTGGAGGCGGGCGTGCTTCCTGACCGCGTCACCGCCGGATGGCGGCCAGCCAATAGTGAGCCCTTCCCGATGTCTAACACGGATGAAGCTGTAGTCTTCAAGGATTATTTCTGACATGGGTTGGGGTTCCCTGTTCATCCTTTCTTGCGGGATCTGCTAGAGTTCTAGGCAATTAGTCTGTGCAATCTCCACCCCAACTCCATATTACATATCTTGATCTTTATTCATTTCTGTGAGATGTTTCTAGGGGTTCTGTCGTATTTCAACCTCTTCAGACACTTGTTCTGGTTGAAGAAGAAGGGTGGCGGTGGATCCAAGGTGGTCGGCGGCATATATCTTTAGCTCCGGGATAGAATGGCCAGCAAGTACATTAATGTACCACTGAATACTTCTCTAAAAGGGTGGAACTCCAAGTGGTTCTACATGAAATAGAGTCACCCTGCAATCCGCTGTGACGTCCACCATATCCCAGAGAACCAGAAAAGCTGGTCGAAGAAACCGAACAGTGCTGACATGGAACAAGTAAGGGAGCTCCTTGACCTGCTTGAAGGCGTAGAGATTAGCAGTGAACTAGTGGCGGCAAGCTTCATAGTGCATCAAATCCAGCCCTACAAGGAGAGGGCCCACCCAAGCTTTGACTACAGAGGTGATGACGATGGGACCTGAGAGAGGATGGAATGGCTGACAAAACAAATTGTCCTAGAGCGGTCCACAGAGCTATTCACTCCCAATGCCTCGTTCAGCTGGCCAAAGCAAACAAGGGCCTTCAACTATACAAATCCACCTCCTCAGGTAACCATCTCGATTGTTTTTTTATACTTTTAATCCTGAAGCATTGTCGAGTAGTGAACTGATTCACTTATGCAAAGATCCATTCATAGGAAAGAGCGGTGTACTTCTCCGATGTGCCGAGGGGTGATTGGTCGAGGTGTGTAGATGCCCGGCCACCGGCTTGGCCTAAGGGAGATGCGGCCAGCGCTTCGTTAGAGCCCAGGGATGGTTGGATAGAAAATTCACCCCTAGTATTGGAGAAAGTCCAGGGAAAAAGAGCAGTAGCAGATGAGCCAGCCCAGAAGAAGAGGAAGACAACAGCTATCGGTCCCCTCAAACTAGGTGGCATCTCACTTGGTGGCAACTAGACCACTTGACAGTAGAGGACCACGGTGCTCGAGTGGTCGGACGATGATGAAACTTCGGTGGCTCCTCCACCGAGCACTGAAGCACCTTCACGCAGCATTCGTGCGGAGGAACAAGTGAGGAGAGGCGAAGAAGTTCCCGAGCAACTGGCGATGGGAGTCCCCAAGCAACAGATGATGGGAGTCCCTACACAGGAGGTGGAGGGAGTCATAGTGCAGCAGGCGGAACAAAGGTCAATGGTGGAGGAAACTAGACCTCCACCCTAGAGTACGGGAGTCGACCCCATGGCCACGCTTAGGTGTTCGGGTAGGCGTCACCAGTTCAAGAAATTATTCCGGTAGACCAAACCATGAGTATACTTTCCTTGGAGTTACTTTGTGGTCATTTCTTAGCTTTTTTGGCGCTTGATGAACTGATTTGATGTAGAGCAAAATGTGCGGAGGGTCTAACCCCATCAGTCTAGACTACCGAACCACCGAGGGTTGATCCCATGGTGGAAGCAACGCTATAGCTACCGTCCTAGAGTCCCCGAGGGCTCGGCAGTCGGAGGAGGAGTCAACCGCTGCTGCTGGTGATCTTGGCGATGATGAACGAGCGGTTTTGGCAATGGACGGATCTATGGCAATGCCTGAGGCAACTACGAGAACCGCTAGGTCTTTAGGAGCAGAGGCTGGAGTTGTTGGTAATGCGCCAGAGTCTGGGACGGTGAAGCCAGTGGTGTCCGAGGAGCAAATGGTGCTTCCTAAGGCATCGTAGGGCATGGTCGGAGCCGCTGTCCAGTCATGGAGCCCCCAGGGGTGCCTCGAGCTGCAGCAGAAGAGGACGAGGTGGAGGAGATCGAGCACGCTGAACCTCGACCCCAAGCTATCTGAATCCTCCATAAGCGCGACGATGAAGTGGTGGTTATCGAGGACAAAGACACCACTAGGGAGATGTGGAGATTGAAGACCACCCTCGCTGGAGTGATGAAACAAATCGAGGTCAGTACTGCATCTAGAGTGGTCATGTTTTGATGTTGGAGATCAAAGTTCATCATTATAATTGTGTATTTGTAGGGGATAACTTGGACTGCCGAGCAGCGGCACCAGCTGATACAGAGGATGGAACCCCTCGCCGAAGAGAACAGAAAACTCAGAGAGGCAGTGGACCTAATGGAGAGAAACATCCAGAGAGCTTGGTGCGAGCGAGACCTTGCTAAGTCCAACGTGTGAGATCTAGAACACACTAGAAGGGGGTCCTGTTCGAGCAGCTAGCGACTGTGTCCGAGCAGCTACGGAGCAAGTCTGAGGAGCTGGCGAGTGCCTCCACGCAACTGGAATAGACTTCCGAGCAGCTCAAAAGTGTATCCAAGCAGAAAGCAGGTATGGTATATCGACGAATGTGCTTTGTATTGCTGAACAACCATATTTTTAGCGATGACTGTTGTGCTTGTAGAGCAAAACATGGAGCTTGGCTAGCTGCGCCAAGCCCTTGAACAACTCTGAGAGGAGAAAGCGAAGGAGACAGGGTGAGTAGATAAACTGGCCAAGGAGTTGAATAGTAAGTACTCCATGGTCGGAGTTAATGTTGAAGTAGTTTCCTTTCTTGACGGAACTTTGTAATGCTTGCAGACTACCATCAGAGGGTCAAAGCGCAATTCGATGTGCTAGAGTAGGATGCCTGAACACAGAGGGACAAGTTTGATGCCATAGTTGCTAGAGTCAAACCAGTGCTTGACTGCATCGACCTGGAGGCGGCTCCTCAACCCGACGGCAGGTCATTGCGCCCAGACATCGACATCAAAAGGTGCAAGATGGCATGGGAGAGCTTCAAGAATTTCAATCGCGATGCCGTTGTTACCAGCATTACTCATGCCCTTGCGGTGGTCTAGTCCCACTATCAATTCGTTGACCTTCAGGCGATAGGGGGTGGATTCATCGAAGGGCTGAGCGAGGTGGAGACCCAGCAGCTGGAGGATGAGGTGGAGGATACGGTGAGAAAGCTGGCCGATGACATCGACCTGTTTGGTGAGATGAGCGGCGATGGCGAAGCTCGAAGATTATCATCTGTAATTTTTAGACAGTGTAGTTAGAACACGCTAAAGCACAAAAAATACTTATGTATATGATAAATGTTATAAGGTGCTTGTGTATACAGTTAGCTTGTATTTTGGCAAAAAAATCTTCATAGTTTGAACCATAACACAATTATACATAGTACAAGTAGCGTCCAAATAGTTGGTTTGCTACTGAACCCCATGTCCTCAGCTAGCCCATAGTCCATAATGTCGAGCGCGGAGCCCGTGCACGTGTAGGAGGAACAGGCGTGACCAAGGAACCACAGCCGACCACCCATAACACAGAGCGCGGAGCTCGTGGCATGTGTAGGGCAAGATTGGAGACTAGGTCTTCTCCATAGAGAACAGAGCAGAACATGTGCTGCTCGGCGGTTATCGAAATAACTTAGAGATATAGGTAGTATAAGAGGCGTTCGAGCAATTAGTTCTGTGCTGAGCTCTCAACCTTGGCTAGCCCATAGTCCATAACATCGAGCGCGGAGCCCGTGGACATGTAGGAGGAACAGGCGTGACCAAGGAACCATAGCCAACCACCCATAACGCAGAGTGCAGAGCCCATGGCATATGTAGGGAGGGATCGAAGACTGGATCTTTTCCATAGAGAACAGAATAGAACGTATGCTGCTCGTAGATTGATGAAAGATCTTGGAGATTTGGAGAAAACATGTTTGATGATTAGGAGAAAACACGTTCGGCGATTTGGAGAAAAACGTGTTCGGCGATTTGGAGAAAAACGTGTTCGACAATTCGGAGAAAACGCGTTCGGCGATTTAGAGAAAAACGTGTTCGGCGATTCGGAGAAAACGTGTTCGGCGATTCGGAGAATACGTGTTTAGTGATTTCATTTTGGAGTTCGTCATGGAGTGGCGTAGAGCCCAGCGACCGTAAGTGGAGATTTAACCATAATGGAGAGAAAATGGAGACAAATTATGGAGATCAAAACTTTATTCAACATAAAGTGGAGAGTACATATCTGGAGCGTTTCAAGGATAGAAACGTATAAGGTGCTCGATGTGCCATGAGTTGGGAACATCGATTCCGTCTAAGTCATATAGGCAATAAGACCTAGGTCGGGTGACCTCTTTGACGATGTAAGGCCCTTCCCAAGGAGAGAAGAGCTTGTGCATCCCTTTGGTTTTTTGTTTTCTATAGAGAATGAGGTCGTCGACAACAAATGAACAACCTTTGACATTGTGGTTGTAGTACCTCCACAAGCCTTCTAGATATTTGGCTATGCAGACGCAGGTGATTAGGCGTTCTTCTGTGGCCCTGTTGACATCCTCTGTCCGAACAGCTGCGGCTTGCTCTTCATCATAATTTTCCACCCTAGGTGCTCGAAAGGCAATATCCGCTGGTAGTATGGCTTCTGAGCCGTAGACCAAGAAGTATGGAGACACACCGGTGCTGTGACTTGCTTGACTACGCAGTCCCCAGACTATAGCTAGTAGCTCCTTAGGCCATCTGCCTAGGTGCTTTTCTTCTTTTTGATATAGTCTCTTTTTGAGGGCATCAAGGATCATGCCGTTTGGCCGTTCGACCTGGCCATTGGCTCTAGGATGAGCAACAAAGACATATTTGATGGAGATGCAATAGTCTTCATAGAAGTCCCAAAAGTGATGGCCAGTAAATATAGTTCCGAGATCAGTGATGATGCTGTTCGGGAGATCAAATCTGTGGATGATGTCTTCAAAGAGCTCGACTGCTTTCTTTGCAGTAGCTGAGACGAGCGTTTTATACTCAATCCACTTGGAAAACATATCAATGGCGACGTATAGTTCCGAAAGCCACCAGGCGCTGGCTTAAAAGGGCCAATCATGTCCAGTCCCCAGCATGCAAAGGGCTAGGAAGATGGAATGGTCTATAGTTCTTGTGTCGGCACGTGTATTTGCTTAGCGAAAAATTGCCATCCTTCACAATGTTGGATGAGGTCTTCTGCATCAAAGATGGCCGTGGGCTAGTAAAAACTAGCTCGAAAAGCTTTGGGGACCAGTGTTCTCGAAGCCGTGTGGTTGCAGCAGGAACTAGAGTGAATTTTAAGAAGTAACTTCACTCCGTCTTCTTGGATGATGCATTTTTGCAGAATCCCTTCCTTGGCACTTTTCCTCATCAAGTTGTCATCCACCAGCACATAATGTTTGCTTCGATGGATTAGGCATTCAGTTTTAGTCTTATTGGTGGGTACTTCGGCGCTAGTAAGGTACTTGATGAATTGTTCCCTCCAATCGGCGACCGACGAAGGTACCGCCAGTACCAGCTGCTCGGCGAGGGGAACTTCCTAAACTTCCTTATCTTCTTTAATGGATGGCGCTAGGAGATCTTGAATGAAGACCCCCAACAGAATCACAGCGCAAGAAGATCCCAACTTGGATAAATGGTAAGCGAGCTCATTCTAGTCACATACCACATGGTGGTACTCGATGCCGTAGAATTTTTCTTCAAGCTTCCTGATTTTAGCGCAATATGCATCCATCTTCTTGCTGGAGCAAGACCAGTCTTTGTTAAGCTAGTTGATGACCAGCGTGGAGTCCCCGTATACCATGAGGCATTTAACGCCGAGCTCAACGGCTATACAGAGTCCGTGGAGACATGCTTCATATTCGGCGGCGTTGTTGGAGGTCGGAAAGTGTATCCGAAGAACATATCAGAGCTTATCCTTGGTCGGCGTAATGAACAAAATGCCCACACTAGCACCGTTGATGTTAAGGGCACCGTCGAAGTACATCACCCAGTGCTCGAGGCAGGTGGCGGCGATGGGCTCTTGGATCTTGGTCCACTCAGCGATGAAATCAGTAAGCGCCTAAGACTTGATTGTAGGTCTGCTTCTGAATTCAATGGAGTAAGTGCCAAGCTCAACAACCCACTTGATGATACAACTGTTGGCCTCTTTGTTATGAAGGATGTCCCCCAGAGAGAACTCGGTGACCACGGCGATCTTGTAATACTCGAAGTAGTGATGGAGCTTACACGATATGATCAGGACGGCGTACAACAGCTTCTGGACCTAAGGATAATGAGTCTTGGGCTCATTAAGAACCTCACTAATGAAATATACTAGACATTGCACCTTATAGGCGTGCCCAGCCTCCTCACATTCGACCACAATTGCTGTGCTGACAATGCGAGAAGTAGCGACGATATAGATCCGGAGAGTTTTGTCTGGCTTTGGCACCATCATGGTTGGAGGCTTTGCTAGGAATAACTTAAGCTGCTCAAAAGTTGTGTCTACCTCTTCCAACCAGGAAAAGCGCTCGGAGGCCTTGAGGAGTTTGAAGAAAGGTAGCCCTTTTTCACCGAGGCGTGATATGAAGCGGCTTAAGGCAGCCATACAACCTGTAAGCTTCTATATATCCTTGACGCATGCTGGCTATTTCATGTTGGTGATGGCAGAGACCATGTCAGGATTGGGTTCGATGCCACGAGCACTGACAATGTAGCCCAGCAGTATACCGGATGGAACTCCAAAGATGTACTTTGAAGGGTTCAACTTCCATCGGTACTTTTTTAGGTTGGCGAATGTTTCTTTGAGGTCGACAATAAGATTGTCGACGGTCTTGGACTTGATGACCACATCATCAATGTAAGCTTTGACATTACGATCAATCTGTTGATTGAGGCACATTTGGATGGCCCTTTGATAGGTTGCCCCGACGTTCTTGAGTCTGAAGGACATGGTGGTGTAGCAGTATGCACCGAAGGGCGTGATGAACGATGTCTTGATCTAGTCTTCTTACTTGAGAGATATCTGGTGATAGCTGGAGCAACAGTCGAGGAAGGAGAGCAGTTCACAGCCGGCGGTGGAGTCTACAACCTTGTCTATCCGAGGCAAACCAAAGGGGTCCTTAGGGCAGTGTTTATTAAGATCAGTGTAATCAAGGCACATTCTCCATTCTTTATTCTTTTTTCAAACGAGAATAGGGTTTGCTAACCACTCAGGATGATACACTTCTTTTTATAAATCTGGCAGCTAAGAGCCATTTTATTTCTACCCTAATAGCCCCTTCTTGTTTGGCCAGAATCGGTGGAGTTTCTACTTGATCGGTTTGGCGGTCGCCGAGACATTCAAGGAGTGCTTGATCTTCTCCCGTCGTACCCCTGCCATGTCTATAGGTTTCCAAGTAAACATGTCGGTGTTGGCACATAGGAAGGAGATGAGCGTGCTTTCCTATTTGGGGTCAAGGTGAGCCTCAATCTTCATAGTCTTGGAGGGGTCGTCGAGGTCGAGGCCAACCTCTTTTATATCCTTAGACTTGGCAGAGGCATAGGGATGCTCTAGCTTTGGGATCTCCATGTCATTGGTGGGCAATGTCTTGGCTTCGGTGGCCATGCTGGCCATCTAGATGGAGAGGTTGGTGGCTTCGGCGAGAGCAATGCTCTCTGTCTCGTAGGCGTAGGCGATGGAGAGATTGGCCCGCGGGGCTAGAACTCCTACAGGCAAAGGCATCTTTAGCACTAGATACATGTAGTGCGGTACAGTCATGAACTTGGTCAGAGTTGTCCGACCAAGTAGGCTGTGTTGAAGTCGGTGACCTAGAAGTTGATGTGTTCGACATGGTAGTTGCTTGCCGTGCCAAACTGTACTAGTAGGGTGATCTCTCTAAGCGGTTTGGAGGCCCTGTTAGGTACCACACCCCAAAAGGAGGAGTTGGAGGGTGTGAGATCTGATAACCCGAGGCCTAGCTCTTTTAGGGCTTTGGCGAAGAGGAGATTCAGAGCGCTCCCACCATCGATGAGCACCTTTCTGAAAACCACCTTCTAGACGGTTGTGTCGGGGACGAGGGGGAAAACGCCTTGTGTAGGGGATGTCCACCCACATGGTCAGCCCTACTGAAGGTGATAGGGACCTCAGACCATGGACAATAACTGGGGTTGGCGGTGTCGTCTTCCGTAGTGACGGAGAGCACCCGCCGTTTGGCGAGCTTCCATTCTCTTCTGCTTTCGGTGGAGGTGAGGCCCCCGAAGATGGTGGCGATCACCTTGTCGTAGTCCTAGAAGGCATTGTGGTTGTCCCCAGGTGGTCGGCGGCCTCCGGCTCCATTGTTGGCATCGTCTTCTAGTTTTTTGTCCTGAAACTCCTTAGCCAAGCCGAGGCAGTTCTTCATCTTATGTTTGGCGTTCTTGTGAAGAGGGCATGGGCCATCGAGGATCTTTTGGTACTACTCATCGTAGTTGCACTTGGCATGAGGCTGACTGACAGTGGCGACAATGTGGTCTGGCCAGCGGCAGCGATTTTGGCCAGACTTGGATCCTTCTGTTCGATCACGGTCGCTGTCATGATGGTGACTACAGTCGTCGAAGCAGCGGTTGTTGTGGCATCGGTCATTGGGGCAGTCATCGTAGCAACGAGGTGGGCGATGAGTGCCAGCATCCTCATTGAAGCGCACCTCGGCCTCCTCAGCGTCGGCGTACTGGTTGGCAGTAGTGATCATCTCGCCAATGCCTATGGGCAGCTTGTGATTGAACTTGGAGCGAAGCTCGTGATGGTAGAGTCCTCAAATGAAGGCGATGATGACCTCAGCTTCCGTGATGTTGGGAATAGAATTCCTCATCTTGAAAAAGTGTTGAATGTAGCTGCGGAGGAGCTTGGATGGCTTCTGGTTGGTGCAGTTGAGATCATGCTTGGTGCCCGATCGAGTACACGTAGCCATGTAATTGTTGGTGAAAACTTTTTTAGCTCTTCCTAGGATTCGATGGAGTCCGGGGCAAGGCTAGTAAACCAGCTCATGGCAGGTGGCGTGAGCATGATGGGGAGATAGTTCACCATGACACTAGTGTCTCCTCCGGCAGCGTGGATAGCAGTGGCATACGCCTATAGCCACTGTGTTGGATTCATCCTTCCCTCGTAGGGCTCGACCCTAGTGATTTTGAAACCATGGGGCCACTGAAGTGTTCAGAGCACCCTCGTAAACATTGGGGGCCCTTCAGGGTTATGGTCGGCATCGGCCACAGCGTTGCTAGCATCGATCGGCTCGAGAGCTAAGTCTGGGTTTTTCGTACTCCTGCTCATACTCCTGGAGGCGGCGTACTTCATCTTCATGGTGACTGAAGCAACGTTGCTCGATACGCCGTCGTGTATCCCGGAGGTTGCTGAGGTGCACTCGAGCATCCTGTTCGACCTCCTGGTCATATTGGCGATGGTGTTCGGCGCGGTGGCCCCCCGGCTCCCCCCTAGAGAGGCAGTGACTGGTCGGTGAAACGGCTTTGACTAGGGCAGCAATTGGACCTCGATGCAGCTGATTGATGAATCGTACTCATAGAGCACGAAGGTCTCTGATCCTCGTGGATTTCATTAATCTGACAGTGTGTCGCTTTAAGCATGGTGGTGACCTTGGTGAGCTCGGGTGTCTGCAGGAGGCGGGCGAGCTCGTTGGTGGCCACTGCCAGATTGGCGCTTAGAGTCTTGAAGACATCATGGCCATCAATGTGGAGAAACTTTTCGTCGAGGTCACGGTGGAGTGAGAGTGGCCTTCCTTGCGAGTCAAGCCGATTATTTCGAGCAGCCTTAGTCCTCGCAATGGCTTCCTTGTTTTCTTGGCGCTACGTGCGGTTGACGTTCCGGTTCTCATGAGTGACACGTTCCTCCTTGGTTTCACCATTCTAAGGAGGGCTATCGATACTGACATTGAAGATCGCGCCACCCCGGAAGGGTGGGAGAAGAAGTTGCTCGGTGAAGGTTTTGACGAGGGTCTCCATAGAGCCTTGAGACTCAGAGCCTAGATTTTTCCTCTGGGATGGTCTAGAGAGACGCTCTGGGGCACCGGCCTATGTGTAGCATGTTGACAGCTGGCAGAGGCTGGACGGTGAGCTGGTCAGCGAATGGATGGGCGTCTCCCACCTAGTCGGCGAATTTTCCCCTCAGGGGTCTTGGTAAGTAGCGGCGATGTTGGTGAGCCCAAAGGGCAGAGCCGCAGCTCCTAGAGTTTTCTAAGCAGCCTCTAATAGATTTGAATCGGAGGGTGGTCAGCGCTGAACCAAAGTGTCTAGGGTCGATTCAGCGATGGAGAGGCAATCGGCAAGCTTCAGACCGACCCGATCAATGCACTTGAACAGATCGTCGTTGTTGATCTGCCTCCTCTGGTAGCAAGGAAGCAGGCAGCGAATTGCTGATGAAGGTGACCTCGAAGGTGGTTCTAAGATCAGATCTGTAGTCGTAGGTGCAGGGATGATCGGCGCAGAAATGATCTGCGCCGGCTCGAGGAGCTCTCCGACTTTGTCAGCGTTGATGATCCAAGAGATTGATCCGACCGTGAAGATCTGGCTAGGCTGCGGGAGGGACGAAGAGCCTGTGGAAAAAACCATCTTGTTCGACAAGGAAACAACACGTAGTCCCCTACCTAGCGCGCCAACTATCGACATAATATCATCAGTAGTCCTCCGAGGGGTATCCCACGAAAGTAGATTGATCGGTAGAGGAGCATGAGATCAAGAACAAGAAGGTAACAGAGACACACGAGTTAGACAGGTTGAGGCCGTCAGTATGGCGTAATACCCTACTCCTGTGGTTTGTTAGATTGTATTAGCTATCGTATGATATTGCATGAGTTTGGAGGGGGTCCCTGCCCGCCTTATATAGTCCGGGGAGCAGGGTTACAAGCCTGTTAGATCTGAGAGATAACCGGAAAGTAATAACTGATTACAGGAATCTTGGGATCATACATATCATAACAGATCTCGTAGTGTCTTTAGGATATCTTCCAGATGTCTTATGGAAGGCACCGACCAGAGTTGTGCCCCGCAAGGCTTCATCTTGTGGGCTAGGCCACCCCTGAGGGCGTAGCCCATGTGGTCTGCCGTGGGTATCCGGGGTCATACCATCACACATATATAGCCATTTTCTTTTTGAAATATATATATATATATAGCCATCTTTTGTTAGTGGAGAACAAAATTTCTGAACTGTAACACACTAACACCTCATAATAGATACAAAGAAATGAAGAAAGCAGAAAATCAACAGAACTCTATATGATCTAAGGGGTTGGTTAAAATAGCAAGTTAAATGGTTGAGCAAAGATTTGGCTCTAATTTTCAAGCCCAAGCCAGAATAACAAAGACATAAATTGACTAACAAAAGCCAAGCGCAATTCAAGTTGAGGGCTAACATGCCCAATTCTAGCTCATTCTTTAACTGGGACACAATTGCCCACTCACACATAACATATGCATCCGACCATCATGAAACTGAACATTAGACAGGGATTAGAGATGCAATGGTCGTTTAACTGAATCTACAAATGGGCAGAGGCTTATTCAACTCGAGGTTGCCTACAGTTCTCCACGTGCCATATATACTTATTACAGCATTTCTAGCCAATTCAGGCAATCAGGCCTGCACAGCACCATATGATCAAATCTGAGAAAACTTATAAAAACACTGGCTCATTAACTCAGATGTATTAGGGTAGTCCTAATGAAAAAAACTAGTAGTTTCTATAGCATAGGATACCACACCAAAAAAATACTACTTTCCAACCCATGGTTTTTATGAGTAATAATTATTTTCTCTTTCTCTCTCCCAACTCTATCTTCTTTCTCCAATGGGAGTGCGGCACGAGCCCCCTAGAAACTGGTGGTTTCTCCCCAATGGCGATTTCATGGTTTCTTGGTGCATTGGGTCAAGAGAAGACCTAATTTCTTCATGAGGAAATCATTTCTATGATTTTTGCTCTCTTTCTTCATTAATTACGTTGCCATATCAGTGTTTTGCCTACGTGGTAAGTCATTTAATGAGGATAGAAACCATCATCAATACATCATTGGGACTGTCCTTATAGTACTTATTCTAGAACAATGAACCAACACTTGACGATGAAACTAGACCATCCCTGACTCCTAGTACTAACTAACTAGCCTATTAATTATAGGCAAATAGCTTGCAACACATGACAAGGGATCAGTTCAGAACACAAGCGGAATGTAGCCAGAACTTGGAAGCAAACAAAGTTCAGATCGAACACAATGAGAGCAACAGATCTTTAGCTAACCATCAGATAGATCAGATCACCCAATGTGGTCTCATGTTGTCATAGTTGTAACGCATGGACTTATGCTTCAGGATGAGCAACTCACTACCTGCCTTCTCAAGTTCGACGCCGGTGAACACCGCAACGTGCTTGAAATCGTGGAGGCACTGGTAGTCATACCCAAGCCTTTTCTTCTCACCATTCTCAAAAAACTTCACAATAAACATCTTGCCACTACCTAGCGGCACGATGTTGGATGTCACTGGGATCCACTCTTCTGGCTGCGCAACGTCATCCCACTGACCAATCACCTTCGGCGGCTGTAGCGCGGCGGCGGCGAGGTCAATCATGCACAGCTGGTTGTCTCGAGATGAGAAACCAAGCCAAAGGTTGAGCTCTGGTATGTACTCGACGCAGCCGCTGAACTGTTAGCACCAGGAACATGATCAAATGCTATATGTGTGGATGGATCAAGAATCAAATCGCAAGAACATGAAGAACACAGAGAATGTTCAGGCAACCGCCACCATGGCGATAGGGTGGACAGTGCCCCTTTTCGCTTTCAGGTTCTCACAACATGATATGCCTAACTGGCTTACAAGATGTCATACACACACATTGATGTCTCCACACCTAATACATGGAGCTAACTTAGCAAATTTACACAAAGACACCTGCTAAAATAAAGATATGAAATGCTAAAAAAAACATTCTTCAGAAAACCGCCAAGTCATGGACACGGTCACCGCCTCAGCTCCTCCCACTGAGCGTCCAAGTTTCAAACTAAAACTTTCTCGCTCCTAGCTCACCTCCTGGCTCTGAACTCCTCTGAATGCATCAACAGCGATACATCTTATCAGGCTTACACCAACAGGCTCCCCCCTAAGCCTGATAAGCGCCGAGGTCTCTCACCCCAAGCAAGTGTCTCATCACTATCAACTTAGCCATTAGCAGTGCTTTGGTCAGAGCATCAGCCTTCTGCTCATTTGTGCTCACTCTCTTCACAATGATCTCACCTCTCTCTATGCACTCTCTTATAAAATGGTATTTGATCTCTATATGCTTGCTTCTTCCATGAAACACTGCATTTTTCATGAGTGCAATAGCTGAGTTGTTATCAACAAAGAGTGTCACTGCTGCTGGCTTCTGCTTGAGTACTTCACTAAACAAGTTTCTCAGCCACAACGCCTGCTGTGCTGCTACAGTGGCTGCCTTGAACTCTGATTCACATGATGACAAGGAAACTATCTTTTGCTTGAATGAGTTCTAGGTGATCAGATTTTCTCCAAGGTAGAAAGCCATTCCACCTATGCTTCTCCTCTGAACAGCATCAGATCCATGGTCATTGTCAGTATAGCCCACCAACTCACCTGCATTCCCACCTTGGACATAAACCAGTCCAAATTCCAGTGTTCCATGTAGATACCTTAGTATCTGTTTGACTATCTTGACATGCATCATTGTGGGGTTCTCCATGAACCTACTAGCAACTCCAACTGAATATGAAAGATCTGGCCTTATGTGTAACAAGTATCTGAGACAGCCAATCATCTTTCTATACTTAGTTGAGTCCACAGGCACTCCACCTTTATCAGCATCAAGTTTGTTCCCTGGTTCCATGGGTATTTTGGTAGAGTTGCAATCCTGCATACCAAATTGCCCAAGCACCTTCTTGGCATAACCTGACTGCTTCACAGTGATAAAGTCATCTCTCTGATCAACCTCTATCCCCAAGTAGTAAGACAGTAAACCCAAATCTGTCATCTCAAACTAAGTCATCATTTCAGTTTTGAACAACTTGACCTTGGCTAGATTTCCTCTAGTAACTATCAAGTCATCCACATAAACACCCAAGATGACTGCATCAGTTCTTGCTCCTCTGATGTACACAGCCTGCTCACTCAAACATCTGCTGAAACCAAGCTTCTTGAGGCTTTTGTCCAACTTGACATTCCAAGCCCTAGGAGCTTGTTTCAATCCATAAAGAGCCTTGCTCAACTTGAACACATTCTGCTCTTTACCTTTCACAGCATAACCTTCTGGTTGAGTGACATAAACCTCCTCTTCTAACTCACCATGAAGGAAAGCATACTTGACATCTAGATGGTGAACTTTCCAACCTAGATTAGCTGCTAATGCTAGGATGAATCTCACAGTGTCCAGCCTAGACATAGGAGCAAACACCTCCTCAAAATCAACTCCTTGCTTCTGCACATATCCCTTAGCAACTAATCTTGCCTTATGCTTCACCACCTCTCCATCAGAGTTCCTTTTCAGCTTGTATACCCATTTAAGGCCAATGGGCTTCTTGCCAACTGGTAGCTTAACCAGCTCCCAGGTTTTGTTCTTTTCAATGGATTCCATCTCCATGTCTATAGCTTCTATCCACTCCTGATGACCTACTGCCTCTCGAAAACAGGTAGGCTCCCTAGGCTCAACTAGCAATGCTTGCACATCTACATCCTCTAGTTCATCTTCTGAATCAATAAGCTCAATTTCAATAGTTTCACTATAGACATCATTCAGATTTCTGTATCTAATAGGTCCACTGCTACTCCCTGAGCTTGGTGTGGATCCACCCTCAATTGAGGCACTGTTTTGTGGTGTTAATGGTTCTACACCTGTAGGTTCAGATTGATCTGTCTGAATTGAGCCTGAAACAGGTGACTGTAGCATATCTGGCAATGCACCAGAATTGCTACTGATGTCATCTGCTTCCCTGCTGGTTGAACTCTCCCCTACCTGCTGATCAACAACAATGTTCTCACTGCCACCCATAGAAAAATTCTCTGAATCAGCTTCAGTTTCCACCACAAACTCAACTGAATTTTTAGCTCCTACTGATCCCCAGTTCCACACAACAGATTCTTCAAAGACAATATCTCTGCTCACTATGATCTTGTTTGTGTTAGGATCAAACAACCTATGAGCTTTGCTGCCTTCCTCAACTCCAAAATAGACTAGGGGTCTACTTCTGTCATCAAGTTTCTTCAAATGTGGTGCACTGTTCCTAGCATGTGCAATGCAACCAAAAATCTTCAGATGCCCCAGAGATGGTTTTCTCCCTGTCCAAGACTCATGAGGAGTGACATCTCCCAACACCTTGGTAGGTAGCCTATTCAACAAATACACAGCATGCCTAACAGCCTCCCCCCAAAATCTTCCAGGAATTTTCATGCTTTTCAGCAATGATCTGGCTATTTCCATCACAGTCCTATTTCTTCTCTCCACCACACCATTCTGTTGTGGTGTATATGGGGCTATGAGTTGCCTCTTAATGCCTGCTTGTTCACAAACTCCTGCAAACACTCCAGCAAGAAACTCTCCTCCTCTATCTGATCTGAGAGTTTTGATTCTGCAGCTTGTGAAGTTCTCCACTTCTGCTTTGTACTTGACAAAATAATCAATAGCTTGATCCTTGGATTTTAGCAGATACACCTGCATCCATCTTGAGTGGTCATCAACAAGTAGCATGAAGTACTTGTTTCCTCCTGCAGTGGCTGGTGTCACTGGCCCACACAAATCCACATACACCAGAGAAAGCTTTTCTTCTGCATGTCAATTTGCTGATTTAGGAAATGGCATTCTAGTTTGCTTGGCTACCAAACAGTCACTGCAAACTTGTTCAGGATGGCTTATCTCAGGCACCCCACTAGCCATCCCCTTCTTGACCAACTAATTCAAAGCTCTAAAATTCACATGCCCCAACCTGCCATGCCACAGCCAGGCTTGATCTCCAATATCTGCAATCAAGCATCTAGGTTCCACAGTTTTCAATTCTATTTTGTACAATCTATTCAGTGTCCTAGGGACTCTCATGATCATTCTTTCAGACTGCTTCTCACAAACCTCTAGCAGATCATCATCAAGGACAATTCTGTGGCTAGTTTCAGTCAATTGTCCTAAACTAACTAGATTACTTCTGAGCTTAGGTATGTAATAAACATCAGAAAGTACCCAATGATCCCCATGCTTTCCCTCAAACACAATTGTACCTCTACCTTGAATATCAACTATAGAATCATCACCAAACCTAACTTTGCCTAGTACTGCATGATCCAGATCTCTGAATTTCAGAACATCACCCGTCATATGATTACTTGCTCCGTTGTCAAGATACCAAACACCCCCTGATGGTCCTCCCCCATCGATCAAGTGTAACTCAGGCACCACCTTCACTTCATTCAGAAATACTCTCTGAACCCTGCTGTCGGCTTGCTGAACCTAACTGTCTGCACTGGACTGTTGCTCATCCAACAACAGCATCTCTGCAAGTAACACAGTTGGCTCTTTCTCCCCAGCCTTCACTAGGTGTGCCTCCTCTTTTTTCTTTTCACCAGGACATCTATTTGCATAATGTCCATAACCATGACACTTATAGCATTTAATGTGACTTTTGTCATGCTTACCAGTGCCATCTTTGTCGGTGTCACCACCTCCACCGCGACCGCCATTCCCTCTGCCATGGCCATGACCCCGGCCTCGTCCACCACCATTCTTCCCTCTACTCGAAGAGTCACCTCCCGCGCTCTTCTGTCTGGCCTCCCATTTGGCCTGAGTGAGCAACACCTGTGACTCCCCAGATCGTGCACTGCTGCTGCCACGATGAGTGCGCTCCTCGAACGCCTTTAGGCGACCCACAGCTTCATCGAATGCTATTGTCTTGAGGTCATAAAACTGCTCGATCCCGGCCACGACGGTGAGGTACCGCTCAGGCACGATGTCGAACAGTTTCTTGACCAGCTCCGCATCGCTGATGCTCCCCCCAAGCTGCTGCATCTGGCTGACAGAGATGTCAGTTTCCCCACAACTTGGTCAAGTGGATCGTCCTCCTTCATCCGGACGGCGTCGAACTCGCTTTTCAGCGTCTGTAGCCATGCGTCCCGCACGCGATCTACGCCAATGAACCGGACCTTGAGGGAGTCCCACACCTCCTTCCCCATCTTCTTCTTAGCGACTTGCATCAACAAATCATCAGGAATGCATTGAAGAAGGTTGGCCTTGATCTTCTTGTCCTTGGCTGTCATCTTCGCCGCCTCCACCACGGTCGGTGCCGTTGCTGACGCGTCCGCCTCCGGCTCCACGATCTCCCACTCCTCCCGATCCTCCATGATGGCTTGAACATGTATACACCAGCTGGTGTAGTTGGTGTTCATCAGGGTAGGGTAGATCTGGCGTGCTTCCCCGCCGCCACGCGCTCCCTCCCCGCCGCCACTGCTGCCACTAGCAACTATCGACATAGCTAAGATTTAAGTGGCTCCGCGAATGATCGATGGCTCCAATACCACATGTTAGCACCAGGAACATGATCAAACGCTGTATGTGTGGATGGATCAAGAATCAAATCACAAGAACACGAAGAACACAGAGAATGTTCAGGCAACCGCCACCATGGCGACAGGGTGGACAGCGCCCCTTTTTGCTTTTAGGTTCTCACAACACGATATGCCTAACCAGCTTACAAGACGTGATACACACACATTGATGTCTCCACACCTAATACATGGAGCTAACTTAGCAATTTTACACAAAGACACCTGCTAAAATAAAGATACGAAATGCTGAAAAAACACATTCTTCAGAAAACCGCCAAGTCGTGGACACGGTCACCGCCTCATCTCCTCCCACTAAGTGTCCAAGTTTCAAACTAAAACTTTCCCGCTCCCAGCTCACCTCCTAGCTCTGAACTCCTCTGAATGCATCAACAGCGATACATCTTATCAGGCTTACACCAACATGAACGGCATTGCCTAGTTGGCGACCTTGCTCTAGGTGCTGGTCACCGTGCTGAAGGAGTAGGTGGCGGCGTGCTTGGTGGTGGACACCCAGATATGCAAGCCACCGATCAGCGCGTGGCCATCGATTTCATTGCAGGTGTAATCTTCTTCAAGGGACTCGTCATAGCTGCTGTCATTCACATGGGGAGGCGGCGAGAGAGTGCCAGTACTAGTCCGAAAAGAAGCGAGACTCGGGGCCTTCCCCGTAGATGAGGGCCTCGAAGCAGTGGTGGTCCCACGGCACTGGGTTTCTCTACAGCACGTATAGGCTGTCGCCGATGGAGATGGAGATGGGTAGGATCTTAGGGGCATGCGCCGTGGGCATGGTGCCAACTGCGACCGAGGCGGTGTCATAGTGGATGGTGTGGCACTTGCGGTCCAAGCTGATGATGCTCTTGTTATTCCCCTAGCCTAAGGGCATGAAATCCATGTATCCACGGCCTTTTTGGCACCAGGGGCCATAGAATGTCATGGCTTCGGGAGGCTGCTGAAATTCCTCCCTTGCTATGCTATCTCCTACCGATCCATTGCTTGGTTTCGTTGGGTAAAAAACCTTGAGGGGTCGATGAGGGGGAGCTTGTAGGCTTGCCTCCCATGGATATTGTGATTCGCCACCAGGTGCACGAACCGGTGGCTTATCGTCGCCCCGCTGCCAAGACTGGATCAACGGTGGCAGCAGATGATTCTAGCAAACCAACAATGGAACCAGCGGCAAATCCGTCCTGCAGCAGACGTGTCCAAGGAACTTATTAGATGATCGACCCCAATGGTTATCCTCGGATGCATGCAATGTGAGCGCCGGTGGGCGGCGGCTGTTTATATGAAGTCGGCGCCACCGACGAGGAGCATGGGAGGGGGCTTTTACATTTTTCCATTATTAAGATTACCACTCATCCAATTATCACTCTTAGAATGCCACTTATAATTTTACCATATGAGAGAAGTTTGAGTTCTTAATTTACCACATTTGCGCATGTGGCAAGCCACGCCAGCCCGACATGCTGGTGCCCAGTCAGCATGGGCACGTGAAATGTCCTTGCTACCCCAACCATGCTCCTCTCTCTCCATCTCCGATAGCCAGGTCCCACAGCACATGTCACTGCCAGGTGGGCCCCACTCGTCAGATTCGTCTTCCACCTCCAGCGCCTGCATGGGAGACAGCCAGACAGGCCACGCTCTTCCATCCGTGCACAGGAGCACCACTAGGTGAGTGCCACGGAGGAGATGTCACGACCAGCGAGGATGAAGTTGAGCGCCATGTGCTATAGAGACTCGTCTGAGTAGGAGCCCTTGTGCATGAACCGGGACAGCAGGTCATCATGCGCTGCCATCGGCCCCGGTGTGGTGTCGCACTTGCCATTCCCCGTGAGCTCGAGCTTGCGTGCCTTGATGATGGCAGCGAGGTACTGGTCCATGTGCACGATGCTGCGGGCCAGCATGGTCTCCATGAACGGCATTGCCTAGTTGGCGACCTTGCTCTAGGTGCTGGTCACCGTGCTGAAGGAGTAGGTGGCGGCGTGCTTGGTGGTGGACACCCAGATATGCAAGCCACCGATCAGCGCGTGGCCATCGATTTCATTGCAGGTGTAATCTTCTTCAAGGGACTCGTCATAGCTGCTGTCATTCACATGGGGAGGCGGCGAGAGAGTGCCAGTACTAGTCCGAAAAGAAGCGAGACTCGGGGCCTTCCCCGTAGATGAGGGCCTCGAAGCAGTGGTGGTCCCACGGCACTGGGTTTCTCTACAGCACGTATAGGCTGTCGCCGATGGAGATGGAGATGGGTAGGATCTTAGGGGCATGCGCCGTGGGCATGGTGCCAACTGCGACCGAGGCGGTGTCATAGTGGATGGTGTGGCACTTGCGGTCCAAGCTGATGATGCTCTTGTTATTCCCCTAGCCTAAGGGCATGAAATCCATGTATCCACGGCCTTTTTGGCACCAGGGGCCATAGAATGTCATGGCTTCGGGAGGCTGCTGAAATTCCTCCCTTGCTATGCTATCTCCTACCGATCCATTGCTTGGTTTCGTTGGGTAAAAAACCTTGAGGGGTCGATGAGGGGGAGCTTGTAGGCTTGCCTCCCATGGATATTGTGATTCGCCACCAGGTGCACGAACCGGTGGCTTATCGTCGCCCCGCTGCCAAGACTGGATCAACGGTGGCAGCAGATGATTCTAGCAAACCAACAATGGAACCAGCGGCAAATCCGTCCTGCAGCAGACGTGTCCAAGGAACTTATTAGATGATCGACCCCAATGGTTATCCTCGGATGCATGCAATGTGAGCGCCGGTGGGCGGCGGCTGTTTATATGAAGTCGGCGCCACCGACGAGGAGCATGGGAGGGGGCTTTTACATTTTTCCATTATTAAGATTACCACTCATCCAATTATCACTCTTAGAATGCCACTTATAATTTTACCATATGAGAGAAGTTTGAGTTCTTAATTTACCACATTTGCGCATGTGGCAAGCCACGCCAGCCCGACATGCTGGTGCCCAGTCAGCATGGGCACGTGAAATGTCCTTGCTACCCCAACCATGCTCCTCTCTCTCCATCTCCGATAGCCAGGTCCCACAGCACATGTCACTGCCAGGTGGGCCCCACTCGTCAGATTCGTCTTCCACCTCCAGCGCCTGCATGGGAGACAGCCAGACAGGCCACGCTCTTCCATCCGTGCACAGGAGCACCACTAGGTGAGTGCCACGGAGGAGATGTCACGACCAGCGAGGATGAAGTTGAGCGCCATGTGCTATAGAGACTCGTCTGAGTAGGAGCCCTTGTGCATGAACCGGGACAGCAGGTCATCATGCGCTGCCATCGGCCCCGGTGTGGTGTCGCACTTGCCATTCCCCGTGAGCTCGAGCTTGCGTGCCTTGATGATGGCAGCGAGGTACTGGTCCATGTGCACGATGCTGCGGGCCAGCATGGTCTCCATGCTGAGGCCTAGCCACTTCTTGCACCGCCACAGGCACTCCAGGAAAATAAACCGGTTGAGTGTCGCCTCCATGGCGCGGTCGAACACCGTGGCGAACGTGTTCTCTAGCAGGCCTGGCGCCAGCATCTCAGGGTCCTTGCTAAATGCGAGGCCATAGATGTTGTCGAAGGTGAGGCGGAGGAGGAGGTCTAGGAGGTCGACGTGCGTCCCCTGGCTGGCCGCCTCCTCTAGGATGGGCAGCAGTCGGAGGTGGATGGTGTTAGAATCAATGATGTGTATCTCTGTGTGTAACCATAGATCCGGGGACGATCTCTTCCTTTAGGGTTTCTCCACTCGCCCTAGGACAGTAGCACCGTAGCGGGTAGACACTGTTGTAATGGTGTAGAAGACGTCGGTGGTGCTGCAGTGGAATGGTGGAACCCTGTAGGCATGACGGTGAGCTTGGTGGGGGCACATCCCGTCGCCGGCAGCACTTCTTTAGGATTGGTTTAGGGTTTTCTCTGTAGGTGGGTGGTGGCTCCATTCAACCTCGTGACCCAAGCCCAGTTCCCCACTCCTCTATATATATGTGCTGTGCGACAGGGGCCCACCAACCAGTTAGCTCCCCCAATCAGGGAGCAGAGGCAAGTTCCCAATAGGCCGTTGGGCCTATTGGTGGAGATCAACTAACATTCTCCTCCTTGATCTCATTCCATCTTTCAATTTTATATCATTTACTTTTGTTCATTCCATTACAGATTAGCGCATAGAGCATGTCTCATCGTCCCGGTCCATTGCCGATAGATTTAACAGCTACAACACACTACTCTGTTCTAAAATAGATACTAATCTTTGGGCCTTCTTTTGTCTAGGAATTTTAGGCTTTCCCTTAAACCCATGCTAGCTACATGTTCTTTGAACATGTTGGGTGGTAAACCTTTTGTAAGCGGATCCACGAGCATCCTTTCTATACTTATATGCTCAAGACTTATGACTTAATCCTAGACTTTATCTTTCACAACATAATACTCTATGTCAATGTGTTTGGTAGCACCACTTGACTTATGTTGTGAGTATACTGTACTGCCTGATTATTATTGCAGTATCACTTAAGTGGTCTATAGATGTCGTCAACCACCTTCAAAATGGGTATAAACTTCTTTGGCCAGTTCAGCTGCTCGTTGCCTCATAACACGCTATAAACTATCATACATTGTAGATGATGTAGTCACAGTTTGCTTTGAGCTTTTCCATGAAATAGCTCCCCTTTGCGAGATGATAGAAAATCCACGTCTGGATATGTATTCACTCTCGCATAATCAGAATCTAAATATCCCACTATGTGGAGTCAATCAGATCTTCTATACGTCATCATGAGGCCTTTCATTCCTTGTAAATAACGCAAGACTTTCTTTATTAATTTCAGTATTCTGTTCTAGAATTGCTCTAGAATCTGCTAAGTAAAAACTCGGTAACAAATGCTAAGTCAAGGCATGTACATACTTGAGCATGTTGCAAGCTTCCGATAGCTGAAGCATATGAAACCCCTTTCACTTTATCAATTTCATATTGGTTCCTAGGGCATTGAAAATCCCCATATCTATTGCCCTTGACTATAGGAGCAGGTGAGGGACTACTTTTGTGCATACTAAATTTCTTTAAGATCTTTTCTATGTGTGCCTTTTGTGACAGTTTTTATACCCCTTTTCTTCTATCTCGGTGAATCTCGATCCCTAGAACGAACAAAGCTTCACTAAGACTTTCATATCAAATTTTGAGGACAAAATTTCTTTGTCTCTAGTAGTGGACTAACATCACTACTAGCAAGTAAGATATCATCTACATACAGGACAAGGAAGATAAATTTCCCATTCTTAAACTTTGTATAGACACAATTGTCCTCTATATTCTTTTTAAACCCAAAATTCTTTATTGTCTAATCAAACTTCAAGTACCACTATCTTGAAGCTTGTTTTAATCCATAAATGGATTTCTTTAGGCGGCATCCCATTCGTTCATTTCCTTCCATGACAAAACCTTTCGGTTGTGCCATGTAAACATTTTCCTCCAAGTCTCCGTTGAGAAATGCCGTCTTTACATCCATCTGATGTAATTCTAAATCGTAATGTGCCACTAATACCATTATGATTCTGAAGGAAACTTTATATGAGGCTAGAGAAAAGGTCTCATGATAATCAATCCCTTCATTTGCATAAAGCCTTTTGCCATAAGTCATGTTTTATATCTTTCTATATTCCCTTGAGAGTCAAGTTTTGTTCTGTAGACCCATTTACAACATACTGTTTTGGCTCTTTTAGGAATTATCTCCAAATCCCAAACTTTCTTGGCAATCATTGATTTCATTTCATCTTCCATGGACTCAAGCCACTTTGATGAATGATCACTTCTCATGGCTTCTTCAAATGAGGTGGGATCATCCTCCATTTGAAATTTATCAGTATTGTACACTTCATAATCAGCAGGAATAGCTAATTTTCTAACTCTTTAAGACCTTCTAGGGGCCTTCACATTTGGCACATCTTCTGTTTGAGGCTGCTGTTGCTCCCATCTCATAGTGTGGCAATAGGTTCTATAGGATCCTGAAGAATAGGTTCCTCATTTTCATTCGTTGTTGCCACAGTTAGAATAACAACAGGTGCTGACATCATAGTCTCTTACACTGTCGGTGCAGCGACAGCAGGTAGTGAGAAAATTGGCACATGAATCACTAGAGTGGGCACATACACCCGCTTCACTTCAAGGTCAATTTCTCGAGCTACCATGCTCCCCCTCATCAATTCATCCTCTAGGAAAACAACGTATCTCGTTTCCACAAACTTTGTATGTCTCTCTGGACAGTAGAAAACAAAAACCTTTTGACTTTTCTAGGTAGCCAAACAAATATCATCCCAATGTTTGGGTTAAATACTTTAGCCTCAGTAGTGCTCCTCCACACACACGCAAGTGTTTAGTGAGGGTACTCTTCCTGTCCATAACTCTTACGGTGTTTTGAGCACTAACTTACTTGGTACTCTATTGAGAATATGAATGGCGGTTTTAACGCCTCTATCCACGACCGCTCATCTGTAAGGTGGAGTAACTTATCATACTGCTCACCATATCCATCAGGGTACGATTGATTCTTTTAGCTACTCTATTCTACTAAGGTTCGCCTGGTATAGAATACTGGGCTACTTTGTCATTCTCCTATAAGAACCTTACATAAGGTCCAGGAACTTTGGCCATATGGGGTATGCCGACCGTAGTACTCCCCACGATCAGACCTGACTATCTTTATCTTTAAATTACGTTGAATTTCAACTTTTGCCTTAAATATCTACATTTATCCAATGCTTCTGTTCTTTCTTTGATTGGATAAATATAGACACAACGGGAGTAATCATCTATGAATGTTATGAACGAATCATTACCATCCACACTCTTTACAGGAAACTGACCACATATGTCTGTGTGAATAATCTATAAAATTCCTGTGCTTTGTTTGTCATCTTTCTTAATCTTCTTTACATACTTTTTATGCATTCTCTGCATCGTTCTAAATCTGAGAGCTCTAATGGAGGAAGAATATCATTCTTAACTAGTCTTTCTAT
The DNA here is from genome assembly GCF_019320115.1 of Miscanthus floridulus. NCBI lineage: Eukaryota > Viridiplantae > Streptophyta > Magnoliopsida > Poales > Poaceae > Miscanthus > Miscanthus floridulus. The sequence continues at coordinate 127,377,158 of NC_089586.1, forward strand.
TCCCCCCCTCGAAATATAGCCTGAACGATAGTGCCATAATTTCGACAACGCATCGTGAGCTCTCTTATGCCACCATATCTAGAGTAACACTCTGTCACCAGCTGCTTTATCAGCTGGGTAGCATATGTCTTTGAAGAGCCAGTAAACTGACTCTTTATTCTATCAAGGTACTTGGTGACTGTGTCACACTCTGGGATTAAACCCACAATTGCAGGCTCAATCGTGTTCTTTATCACAGTCAAACATTTCTTGTTGGCAGTGACACACTTTCTATACTCAAGGGCATAGGGCATCTTTCGGGATTCAAAATCCCTCTCTTTAATTGCCTAATCGATATCATTCTCTTTTGTCTCCCTCACCGGTACTATAGAAGCAGTGGGACATGGTGAGGTGACTACCCAGTTCACCTTAGCCAAGATGAAAACCAGGTCAAATTTTTTCTTAACATAAAATTAACACCATTTGCATGCCTTGATTCCAACGTTGGTCAAAATCAAACATACAACTATTCTTATACACTAATTCTACATCACCGTTGGACAGAAATAGAATTAATGCATAAATCATTAACTTTCACAATTGTTCTTACACACTAATTCTACATCACCGTTGGGCATAAATAGAATTAATGCATAAATCATTAACTTTTATAACTGTTCTCATACACTAATTCTACATCACCGTTGGGACAAAAGTAGAATTAATGCATAAATCATTAAAATTATCAACTTTTCTTATACACTAATTCTACATCACCGTTGGGCAGAAGTAGAATTAATGCATAAATCATTAAAATTATGATATTGTTATTAACAACGTTGTTCAGAAAATAACAATATCATAATCATGTCAAATCTCTTTTTCTCCAATTAAATATCACATTGGTTCAAAATAACTGGAGAACCAACATTCTCTTTTGCAGCGGAAAAAATATATTTTTCTCCAATTAAATACCACATTGGTTCAAAATAACTGGAGTATAAACAACTTTTCTTTGGCTGTGGAAAAACTCTCTTTTTCATGAATTCTACCCACAGGGAAAATTGCTTTTTTCTATTTTCTTTAATCCATTAATCAATTTCCAGGAAATAAACATTTACTGGAAAAACTTTCTTTTTCTCTAGTTAAATATCACGTCGGTTCAAAATCACTAGGAGAATATACTTTTTCTTTAACAGCGGAAAACATATACTCAATTTCTTAAATTTTACCCACAGGGAAAAATTATCTTTTCTATATTTCCTTTTGAGCCAATTTGCATTTTCAATTTTTCAGGAAGTAAAAACTTTTCTAGGAAATAAAAATGAAAAAGACTCCTTCGTTTTGGGCTCAAAACCCCAACAACAGTTCGGCCCAGCCTTACTCTCAGGCCGGCCCATCTTTCTCGCGCGCGCGCGCTGCCTTCCCGGGCCGCAATGTGGGCCTGGGCCAGCAAAGCGCCGCGGCACGCTCGCCCGCCTGGGCTGAAAGCCTGCCCGCTCAATCTGAGCCGTCCGATGGAGATCGATGGCTGCGCGTCGATTTCGCGCCAACAAAACCCGTGGCCGCGACCTCCGACCTGAAACCCTAGGTCATTCGGCCTTCTCCTCTCTCTGTCTTCACCGCTCTCTCTCTCTTCACAGCGCAGCTTACAACCGAGAGCGACCGAGAGCGAGACGGCGAATGAGCGGGCGGTGGAGCGAGGCATGGCGCCGTCGCCGGCCCCCTCGTCGGCGCACGTGGTCCCCAACGGGTGAGCACGCCGCCGTCGAGCGGCCTGGCCGCGGCGCTTCCTTAGGCCGAGCCCGGCTGAGCCAGCTTCCCCGGCTCGGCTTCTTCTCCCACGCCGGCGAAGGGACATCCCGACGCATGGTCGAGGTAGATCCACCCCTTCCCCTTCAGATTTGTATTGTTCTTCCTTTTCTTTTCAGGAGTTCATCCGAATGGGAAAGCTAGGGTTGGGGTTAGGGTTCCGACCCTTGTTCTTTTCTCTTCTTCTTCCCCAATCAGAATCTAGATCTTGTTTGTTTTTCTTTGTTTGACCGATTGGGGTTAGGGTTCGTGTGCCGACCCATTTTCTTTGTTCTTTTTCTTTTAGCATTGTTCACCCTAAAAAAGGGGATCTAGGGTTAGGGTTCGGTTCCGACCCCTGTTCTTCTTCTTTCTTTGGATTTTTCTTTTCTTTGATTTCTTTTCTTTTTGGATTTCATCCGAATGGCTTTCCCCTTTTCCCTTTCTCCATGCGAGTTAGGATTAGGTCTTAGGGTTCGGCCAAATCCGAACCCACTCTTCTTCTTTCTCACGCGAGTTAGGGTTAGAGTTGGGAAGAACCCTCTTTCTTGTCAGATCCGAATTGGATTTGATCTTTTCTGTTCTTTGTCGTGCGCCGTCGAACGGTGCGGCTTCTTTCCCCCACGCGGTGGCGGTGGTGACCGGGGTTCCAGTGACGTCCGCCACCGCCGGTCCTTTCCCTTTTCTTTTACCCGGTTAGGGTTACACAGAGGCAACCTAGCTCTGGTACCATTGTTAGAATCGATGATGTGTACATCTGTGTGTAACCGTAGATCCGGGGACGATCTCTTCCTTTAGGGCTTCTCCACTCGCCCTGGGACAGCAGCACCGCAGCGGGTAGACGCCGCTGTAACGGTGTAGAAGACGTCGGTGGTGCTGCAGTGGAACGGTGGAACCCTGCAGGCGCGACGTGGGCACATCCCGTCGCCGGCATCACTTCTTTAGGATCGGTTTATGGTTTTCTCTGTAGGTGGGTGGCGGCTCCGTTCAACCTCGTGACCCGAGCCAAGTTCCCCACTCCTCTATATATATGTGCTATGCGACAGGGGCTCACCAACCAGTTAGAGTTGGGCTCCCCCGATCAGGTAGCAGAGGCAAGAGTCCAATAGGCCGTTTGACCTATTGGTGGAGATCAACTAACAGATGGAGCGCGACACCCAGCGGGACATGACGGTGCGGAGCGTGCGCGTGGTGAACTCGAGCGCAGCCGTCTTGCGCTGCGCCACCCACGTCTCCCCGCCGGCGTGCTGCACCAGCCCCGGCAGGCTACCGAGCACCGGCCACACCCGCGGCCCGCTGAACCCCCGAGACAGCCGCCAGAACCACGCCAGGTATGCGGCGGCGGCCACCACCACCACCGCCCACGTGCCCACCTACATTGCCGCTTGCCGGCCGGCGATGGATCGGCAAGTTGGCGTACAGCACACTCGTATAAGCTGTCTGGCTGGCTGCGCTAGCTTGTGGCGTGCAGCGGGGTTTTATAGAACTGGTCAGAGCTTTGCTGCTTGCACAGTTGAGAGGGACGGAGATTAATTGCTGGCAGTCTGGCACAGTACGCACTACTACCACCAGTACACTAGTATACACTCCCACGAGAGGGAGCACTCCTGTCTGTAAAGCTTTCAGCAACGACCAGCGTGTTAAAAAAACTGCCGTACCTGATTGATGCGGCAGCTGCGTACACGTACAGGTACTCGCCTCCTCCGTGGCGCTCGCCTGGTGGTGCTCCTGCGCGCGGACGGAAGAGCGTGGCCTGTCTGGCTGTCTCCCATGCAGGCGCGGGAGGTGGAAGATGAAGCTGATGAGTGGGGCCTACCTGACAGCGACATGTGTTGCGGGACCCGGCTGTCGGAGATGGAGAGAGAGGAGCAAGGCAGGGGTAGAAGGACATTTCACGTGCCCATGTTGACTAGCGCCAGCGTGTCGGGCTGGCGTGGTCACATGCGCAAATGTGGTAAATTAAGAACTTAAACTTCTCTCGTATGGTAAAATTGTAAGTGTCATTCTAAGAGTGATAATCGGATGAGCAGCAATCTTAATAATGGTAAAAATATAAAAGCCCGCACGGGAGAAGTTGGGGGAGGTTGCGTTGGCTGGGTGAGTTGGGCTGCATTCTACTGGGCCTCGGGTACAACTGGGAGAGTTGGGCCTCACAAGCGTCTCGCTTTTCCCTTTTCCATCCGAAGTGGCGGCTTCCACTGCAAGGAGCCGCGAAGACGGGCAGCGGCACAACGACAGTTGCCTGCCACCGCCGCCGCTCCAACGCCCGCGCTCGTTTCGTTTTGGCGTTCGTCGGCCGCCGCCTCGATGGCAGGACGAGGGTCCCGCCGCCGCCGCTGTCGCCGCCGCAAGAGCACGATCAAGCAAGGAGGGAACGGCGACGGCGAAGCGCACTGCCCGCCGCACCCCGGATTCGTTTGCGGGGCAATGGAGGAGGACGCGGAAGGAGCCGCCCACAGAGTTCCCCTCGCCCCCTGCCCCTCGCGCCGCGTGCTCTCCTTCCTGGGTCTGGGCGGGACGAAGGAGGAGGGGAGCGCGGAAGGAGGCGCGCCTAGTAAGATCCTCAAGGGCCCTGCGGCGGTCCCGGCCTCGACGACGACGAGCATCCCCCGCGCGTCCGATCTGGAGACCCTCCTGCGCGTGAGGAAGCTGACCCTCATCCTGGACCTGGACCACACGCTGCTCAACTCCACGGGGCTCGACGACCTCTCCCCCGCCGAGCAAACCAACGGGCTCACGCGGCACGCCAAGGGTGACCCCACCGCCGGCCTCTTCCGGTTGGGCCTCGCCCACTTTCGCATGCTCACCAAGCTGCGCCCGTTCGCGCGGGGCTTCCTGGAGCAAGCCAGCGCCATGTTCGAGATGTCCGTATACACCCTTGGCGATCGGAGCTACGCGAGGGCGGTCGTGAAGCTGCTGGACCCGGACGGCGCCTACTTCGGCGGCCGTGTCGTGTCCAGCGACGAGTCCACCAGGCGGGACAGGAAGAGCCTCGACGTCGTCCCGGGCGCCGAGGCCGCCGCTGTGGTGATCCTCGACGACTCAAGCCACGTCTGGCCGGAGCACCAGGAGAACCTGATCCTGATGGACAGGTACCTCTACTTCGCCGATAGCTGCCGGACGTTCGGCTACGGGGTGAGCTCCCTAGCAGAGCTGAGGCGCGACGAGCGCGAACAGGACGGCGCGCTGGCCGTGGCGCTCCAGGTCCTGACGCGCGTCCACCAGGGGTTCTTCGATTCCGTCCTCGGCGGCCGGTGCTCCGACGTCAGGGAGGTGATCAGGGCCGTGCGGCGCGAGGTGCTGCGCGGCTGCACGGTGGCGTTCAGCCGGGTCATCCCTCTCGAGGACGTCGCCGGGAATCACCCCATGTGGAAGCTAGCCGAGCAGCTGGGCGCCGTCTGCGCGTCCGACGCGGACGCCACGGTCACCCATGTTGTCGCGCTGGATCCAGGGACTGACAAGGCGCGGTGGGCGCGGGACAACGGCAAGTTTCTGGTCAGCCCGAAGTGGATCATGGCGGCAAGCTTCCGGTGGTGCCGGCCGTGCGAGCAAGATTTCCCAGTCACCCGTGGCCATGGACGTTGAATATTTACTGCGGGATGGTGTCGCTGTCATCAAGACTTCATGCCTCGGATCGTTGAGATTGCCTGCACTTAATAGTTTCGATTCACTAACCTAACCTGGTCGTGAAAGCTCTGTGGCTCATCGATTCACTTAGGTCAGGTACTGTTGGAAAATTGAGTACTAACATGTACTTGAAGGATCGTCTATTCATAGTTCAGGATAATGAAGAAACTCTGTAATCTATTCAATTACTCTCATCAGATATTCATTTACTGTATGTGATGTTTTTTAATCACTGTTTGTGATGTTGATGTTCTATGTCAGTGATATTGTGTGACAGATTGAGAGGTTAAAGAACATGACATACTGTCATACTGCGATGATGTAGGCAGATGACTATGCATGTACTTGCACTTCACTGCATGTCTGCAACAGGATGAAACACATATTATCTTTACAGATAGAAAAAAAAATAACAAGGGTGAACATGATTAGCCTGCATCAGTTACCTGCCCCGTACTGCTGCTGTATGTCTTAGCATACTTACGTGTTTTGCTTATGCTTGGCTTTGGCACTGATGGTCTTCAGGTCTTGGTACGCATCCTAGTTCATTTGTTGCCAAAAGACTAAAATACATGTCAAAGTTGCACTTTCAGCTACGGATTACATCCTGGTTCATTTGTGTCCAAAAGACTAAAATACATGTCAAAGTTGCACTTTCAACTATGAATTCGAATTTCGATTTATTAGAAACAAACAGTCTGGCATGAAAGACAAAACTTCATATCTAAATATCCTACATTCCTACTCTAAGCCACTGTCAGTGATGACATAAGGTAATTCCGTTGAACCTATGTGTTGCCTTTGCATTCCCATCCAGCATCCACCTCCTCGGTTGGCCTGACTCACTCGTTGTCCGTCTTGGAGCAATGGAGCACCGAGCACCTAACCCTCCTGGCGAGCAGGTGGCTGTTCGGACCAAAGGACAACTCCATCTCCTCTCCCAGTGCAGCTACCCAAAACCTGTGCTTCATGCAGATGCCTCATTGTGACTAATCTGCAGAACCTCTGTTCAGGTACTGTCAAGTGTTCAGAATAGGGAATCTGATAATGTAGGGCATCCAGTTACTGCCAATGGTGCAGGGCACTCTCTATCTGAGTTAAAGTGCAAGACATTGGAATTTGGAAGGTTCTAATGTGGCATAATGTGATGGTGTCAATCAAATATATCGAAGAAATCCCTTGCATTAACATGTTGTATTGTTGTTCTGTCTTAATTTCTTCAGATAACTGCATGTATAGTTTATGCTCCACTTTGGGCACTGATGTACTTGAGATAATCGGTCGTCCATATTCAAATTTAAAATAGTAGAGTTACACTAACACATCTAAATATCCACAAACAAAAATTTGCATAGGCATTTCAACTACATAAGAAGCATCATGTCTCTATTCCATATGAAATCCATGACTAGATATATACGTGGGTCCTACGTTGAAAGCCGAACCTTAGAATTAACGTAATGCTACGATTAGGGCGTCCGTCTGGGCGTGTGAGTCCGGTCGCCCACATTCCCGGCCCTGCGCAGCGATTGGACCCAACAGGCAATCGGCATGTTTTCCCTCTACTCTCTCCTCCATCTCTACCCCATGACAGAACCCCCACCAACAGAAATCCCTACTCGCTTCGCTCGTCGTGGCTTCACCGCATCGGGCGCCCGCCCCACTCCACCTCGCCGTTGCGCGCTGCGGCGCCCCCATCTCGCTCCGTGCCGCGTCTGCCGCCGCGCCGCGCCCACACCTTCTACAGAACCTCGTCGACGCCGGCGTGGTCGACGAGTCGACGTCTTTCGGTGGCACGGGGGACGACAACGACGACCTCCTCTGGGCGCTCATCAACGCAGACATCCCTTGGCGGGGAACTCGACCTCGACGTGTGGAAGCTCCTGGGCGTCGTGGTGCTCTCCTTTGCCGACGTGCCCGCGCTCCTCGGGTACTTGCAAACCTGTGGAGGATGAAGCTAGCAAGGAGGGATAGAGCGATTGCGGATGCTTGGATTGGTGTGTTTTCAGCTATGTAATAGGAACCTTGTGCATTCTCTCTCTCTCTCTCTCTCTCTCTCTCTCTCTCTCTCTCTCTCTCTCTCTCTCTCTCTCTCTCTCTCTCTCTCTCTCTGAAAAATGATCCCAATCAAAGATGTACATTGTAACCTGTAAACAATAACTGTCCCAAGGCAGTGGCTGAGCAATACAAATTCAAGTGGTGAGCCCCCCCCCCTCCCCCTCCCCCCTTGACCTTAAAAAAACATTTACGCAGCTTATGTTGCAAGTGTTTTAGATGTTTCGTCTGGATGTTGCAAGTGTTTCATCTGGATGTTGCAAAAATAGATTGTGATGTTGCACGTGTTGCAATGGCTATACACATATGTTTCAAGTGTATGCTCCAAATGTATCATCTGTTTTCCAGACTTTTGTTGCAAGAGTTTGCTGCAGCTGCTTGAGCACCGTGCATGCGTGTGGGGGAGCGAAGGGATGGAGCGCTCGGCACTGGGCGCGGGAAGCGGAGGGCGATAGCAGCAGGGGCGTAGGCGGTCCTACGTGGCTTGTGGGTGTGGCAAGCAGAGGGGGCGTGGGCGTCCGGACACATGCACGAAGTGGGGGTTGCAGTTTCCTGGGAGCAACAGACACCAACGTCGGGCCCAGAAACGGACTGCAGCCACGGACGTCCATCTGGACGTTTGAGCGCTAGCACTACCTAAAAACTAAAAACCGAACGTCTACGACTTAAAATTTTAGCAAAACCAACTAAAATTTGCTGGGATGACTCAGTATGATTATCGGTTGCTTTTATGCAAATTGGTGTTTCTAGATACATATATGATCCCCGCGTTGAAAACCGGACTTTAGAATTAAAACATCACATTCACACTATAAAATTTTAGCTAAACCAACTAAACTCTCGCTACAGATGACTCAGTATGATTGCCGCTACTATGTACATATCAATTTTATGATAGATATATACGCGAGCCCCATGTCGAAAGCTAGAGGCCAAATTTTATCCGAGCCTCGTTTATATTTGTTGGAGATGACTCAGTACGCGCCTTAAAATTTTAGTAAAATTGACTGAAAGTTGCTGGAGACGACTCGGTATGAGTACGATTATCCGCCACTTTTTGCACATTAGACGCAGCCCCACATCATAAACTTGAAACTGCACATTTGAACTACTCTACCGCTTTTAAGTCACAAAAAATCTAATGAACATAGGATTTTTTTAAATTAATCTCTAATACTCCCTTTATCTATAAATAAATAGATTTCTAGAATTGTCTTAAGTCATTTTTTTTTAAATTTTCCCTAAATTTCTAGAAAAAAATGTAAAGATTTATGGCATCAAATTAATATCATTAGATATACTATAGAATACATTTTCATAATATGCTCAATTGATCTTATAGATGTTATTACTCTTTTTTATAAAGTTAGTCAAATCGAAGATAGTTTGACTTGCATATATTCTAGAAACTGATTTATTTGAAGATGGAGGAAGTAAATTCTGGATATTATTGGACAGAATATTTAACTATTTGCTATTCTTATGGTTGGCACTCGCTCACTTGCTAAGTTTAGTCTTGATTCTACGAAATTGCCACCTGATTAGCTAACATTGCAACATTTTCACCATTTTTAAAACATGGCACGCCATCTCACCTCTTCGATGTGGAGAGTCCGTGCAAAATGACCGTCTCGTGCCTCTGCCTTTTCAGTCCATTGCGCCGGCCCTTCTTCGACGCCGCGACTGCCATTCGGGATGGCATGGCTACCTCCGCCCCCACCGGCGAGGAGCTCATCGTCGCTTGCAAAGCCAGCAGCATCGAGGGCCCCCGATAGGTACTTGTCCGCCGTGGCCACGCAGATGGGCCACTCACTACGGGAACCTCCCAGAGCTCGACGTCGATGTCCAGGAAGATGCGGTAGAGGGTAGAGTTCGAGCTCCTTGTCGTCCATGTACGTCGTCCGGAAGTCGTCGTGGCCGATATGCAGTCGTCATGGTGGGTCGCAGGCGCCCAGAGCAGCGCGTGCTAGGCCTTCTGGACGTGCGGGGCCCACACGCTGCCGACGATGACGACTCATGGCACTGGCAGGAGTTCAACTGGGTGGCCAGGAACGCCGAGTCTGGGGCATGGGCCTGCGGATACCCGCCGTAGCCAGGTTCCTGCGGCGACGGCGGACGTACAGGATGGGAATGGCCGAGCGAGTGCTTTATGGCAAGGCCGGTGGCCCTGTTGACGAGCGCGAACGCCGGCTGGCCCTTTGCGTCCTTCACCCTCGTGCTGTGCCTCATGTCCGTGTACCGGTGCTGCACATCAGCACATACATGTACGTACCTGTACGTTACACACAGGCCACGGAGTCAAGCAAGCACACCAGATCGATGACTAGAATTGAGCTACCAAAATCACCAACAAGATCGATTGATGTGAGAGACCGAGCGAGGGAGAGCATCCCTGGAACTCGTCGCGAGGGTTGGTGGGCGCGAGGACGACGACGTCGTGGCGCACGGTGAGGCAGTACACCTTGTCCGCGCGGTAGAAGATCCTGAACAGCGTCTGCTCCTGCGGCGGCGCGCAGCCTGGTGCCTGTCGTGGCAGAAGCTGAAGCCTCGGGTGGCACCGCGGCGTGGACGCGCATGGGACGAGGCTGGCCACGATCAGCGCGTGGTGATTCCGCGTGGTCGAGGCCGGCCCCGCCCCTCGGCGTCGAAGAAGCCGAGGGCGCCAAGGATCTGCGACTCCTGCTTCGCCTCCGTGTCCCACAGGCCGCAGCGCCAGCTGCACATGTTCCATCGTCGCCGCAGGCCCCGCTGCACGCGCTGCGTTGCCGCACCATCTCGCTCCCCTCGATGTCGCCGTCACGGCGTGTTGAGCCGTGGCGGACGGAGACGCCACGGTGGTCACCGTGGTTGGCTGGTTGCCGCTGGGCGAGGCTCCTCCACGGCCTGGACCGCGGCGCCGTACGTACATGGCTCCGGCGGCAGCGATGCCCAGGCCACCTCACACTCCTTTTCCTCCCCGCCACGCGTACCTTGGCCGGCCGCCGATCTTGACGAGCACTCACCCACGGTGGAGAGGTCGATGTGCACGGCGCAGGGCGTGCTGATGACTGTGCTGGAGGACGTGATGGCAAGGCCAGGCGAAGAAGATGACCCGACCGTGAGGGGCACTTGGCAGCGTCAGCGGCGAGGGAGGTCCGTGAGCGCGGCGAGCGTGGCGAGCGAGTGCTGCAGCGTACTCGCCAGAGTCGGCACAGTGAACTGAAACAGAAAGAAGCAGGACCACGATGATCGTTCTGCAGCTCTGTCCACACTGAAGAGGTGAGCTGGATGTCACGACCAGGCCTCCGGCTGCTCTTCGTGGACTGGGCCGCGGTCCGTTTTATTGTAAGACTGAACTCATATATTCGCCGCGTGGGTGGTTGGGAGGACAGCGAATAAGAAAAACCTAGTTCCGAATCCTCTCCGTCTTTCTGTTACCTGCTCGAGGCGGCGCCATCGCCGTGCTCCCCAGCCGCACGTGCACGCCGGCAACCTATCCATCTGGTTGGAGCGTGACATTTGGTATCAGAGCCTCCCGATCCGTCGTCGATACTGGATCTGTAAAATCCCGTCGCTGACGGTTGGATCCAGAGTTGTCGTGCGGTATACACCGGATTTTCCCATCGCCGCCGCCGCCGATTCGTTTTCGTCGCCGTTCAGTTCGTCCACCACCTCCTTCCCCTACCTAGCGCGCCATAAGGAATTTACTCTTAGTGATGGTGTGATCAAATACAAAAACAGAATCTGGTTGGGGAACCATAAGGAAGCACAACAAGCTGTTTTATTGGCTCTTCACTCTAGTGGCTTGGGAGGACACACTGGCATTACAACCACATATCACAAGGTAAAATCACTGTTTGCCTGGCCACACATGAAGCAGTCTATCACAGATTACATTAATGCTTGTGAGGTATGTGCCCAAGCTAAACCTGAACACTGCAAATTACCTGGTTTATTGCAACCACTACCTGTTCCTACCCATGCTTGGCACACCATTAGTCTAGATTTCATTGAGGGCTTGTCTAAATCCAAAAGTTTTGACACTATCCTTGTTGTCATTGACAAACTCACAAAATATGCACACTTTATTTGTTTAGCCCACCCCTATACTGCCTTATCTGTAGCCCAAGCCTTCTTGGCCCATGTGTACAAACTGCATGGTTTGCCTTCCATCATCATCTCTGATAGAGATAAAATCTTCACTAGTGCCCTTTGGCAGGAATTATTCAGGCTCACAAAAACAACACTTAATATGAGTTCTGCCTATCATCCACAAACCGACGGCCAAACCGAACGATTGAATCAATGCCTTGAAACCTATCTTCGCTGCATGGTGCATTCCTATCCCTAGAAGTGGGCACAATGGATTCCATTGGCTGAGTTTTGGTATAACACGACCTATCATTCCGCACATGGACACACACCCTTTGAAGCCTTGTATGGTCATCCACCTAAACACTTCGGCATCACAGCCACTGACACTTGCACAGTTCTGATCTAGATGACTGGCTTCAGTCCAGAAATACTATGATGCAGCACATCCAACAGAATCTAGCTCGGGCACAGCAGCGTATGCAACATCAGGCAGATAAGCATCGCCAAGAAAGAACTTTTGCTGTGGGCGATTGGGTCTATGTCAAGCTGCAACCACATATACAACAATCTGTTGGCCGTCGTACCAACCAAAAGCTCAGCTACTTCGGACCATATCTGGTGCTCCAAACCGTCGGTAAAGTAGCATACAAGCTTCAGTTACCTGCCAATAGTCAAATTCATCCTGTTTTGCATGTCTCACAGCTCAAGAAGGCTTTACCTCCGAACACCAGTTTGTCTACTGATGATGAGCTTCAGCTTCTCTACATGCTGGAAGGTCTTCCACCATCCCAGGTACTGGATCAGCGGCTTCATCTGGTGGGTCACCGGGTGGTACCGGTTGCTTTGTTGCAGCGTGAGTCTTGTCCAGTACATTGGGCTACCTGGGAGCGTGCTATTGATGTACCATCCTCACTGCTGCAGCCAGCTGCTTCTGCATCGCGAGGGCGCGTTGCTACTTAAGGAGGGGGAGATGTCACGACCAGGCCTCCGGCTGCTCTTCGTGGATTGGGCCGCACTAGCTGAAATGGCATGTAAGCCGACCTGTGAGCCGCGTGGATGTATTGTCTGGGCTCGGCCCGTTTTATTGTAAGACTAAACTCATATACTCGCTGGGTGGGTGGTTGGGGGGACAGCAAATAAGAAAAACCTAGTTCCGAATCCTCTCCGTCTTTCTGTTACCTGCTCGAGGCGGCGCCATCGCCGTGCTCCCCAGCCGCGTGTGCACGCCGGCAACCTATCTATCTGGTCGGAGCGCGACACTGGCTAGCCACATTGTCAAAAATGGCAGAGGTGTTACAATATTAATTGTACATATGGCATGAACCAAATGGTGATGGATATCTAAATCCAAATGGATCCCATTTAATGTATCGAAGCAACTACACTCCATTTATATTTTGTATTATTATCCAAATCCACTTCCACGTTTGCCCAAGCGGCCGAGCCACGCCCCCAAGTTCCCCAACGGCCCAACCGCTCCGCACCCTACAGCCCTCAACTCTCTGTCTCGCGCGTTCCCGCCCGGCGCTCCGCCTGAAATTCCAAAATCAGGCAATACAGTAACTCCGGTGGTCGGCTCTCGGCTGCACCCGGCGGGGATCAGCCGCCGGTCTGTGTTGTCCCCTGCCCCCGCCTTCTTCATTGACGAATCGACATGCCTGGGTCACTTTCCGTCGCGGCGGCCATGGAAGCCGCCAAGAAACAGGTGAAGAACTCCTGAATCGATTTATGAGCAGCCACAATATTGCTGATCCGACAACAGGCCCTGTCCTGCAGAAGCTCAAGAGCCCAGACATCCGACTCCCATACACGCGAGTGCCTGGTTTTCTTGCGCCTATTCTGTTTCGCAGTAGAGAACTACAGGTTTGTTCAGTTTAAACTGAAAAAAATGAAGTGAAAACCAACACCGAATTCATCGGTTTTTAGTTCTGTGATTAACCGATCGATTACTGATGGATGGAAATTGAAGTTTCTAAAAAGTGAATAAAAACTGAATGCCCAATCCTAGAATTAGGTCCGCCTTGCAAAATAAAATATTTAATTGTTTATTAGACTTGACTATGTTAGTATTTTCTTCTTCCGAATCCACAAGTGTATTTGTTTTCGTGCGACAAAAACTTCGCCTCCCCGATCTTTTTACCGCGCCGACATATGGGGCCTGCGTGCGAGGAGCTCCCCGCGACCGCCCCATCCCGTGTCCTCTCTCTTCTTCCAGGTTTGGGCCGCCACCGTCAGCCTGTTTGTTTGACCGTGGCTTGTCGTAAACGATCGTAAATTTTCATCCGAAATAGTTATTTTTCTTCTCGCACAAACCAGCGCCAGCAGTTACTTCTTCACGAACAAGCAACGAAACGAAACGAACCAACCAACCGAACCAGCCCTACGTGGCAGCAGCCGCCCTGCCCTACCCCGCAGCCCACGATTGCCACCGGACCATTCATGACGGGGTGTGCGCGGTCTTCTCTTGGCAACCATGGAGTGCCGTCGCGTGGCACCAAGCGCCCTCTCACCACCGCCGTTAGACGTTAGTACCATTGCGAGATCCCCGCGATGGACCGGAGCCATACCACGCCGGCGGCGGACCGCGGTGGAGGCAGGACGTGGGCCGGCCACCGGCGGCAGGCCACTCGCGTAACGCTGGGTCGGCGGATGCGGCGAGCAGGACGAATGGCCGGCGCGGCGCGACAATAGGGGAAGGCCCAGGGGAGATCCACGGCCACCGGGCGCGATGAAGCCGAGAAGAAGTCCTCTGCGCCAGCCGCTGTGGCTCGGAAGCCGCGCATGGCCACGACGCGGAGTCGCCAGCTGCCTGGCCGCCGGTGCAGAGGCCGTGCGGGGAGATGGATCCATCACTGCCGTGTCCTGTATAGGTAGCGTTGTTGAAGGACGCCCGCCTCCAATCCATACATCCATATTGGTATGTTCTTCCTCTTTTCTTGATAATTTTATTTTAATTTTGGATCCAGAAATAGGCGAGCTGTTTTGGATCCTCAAAATTTGATGGATGTTGCCTTGCTTATGAAGTGAGAGGATCATAAGAGAATAATATGAGGAATTGTTGTTCAAGGGACAACATGGGAGACAAGGCAGTCAGAGGAAGAGCATCATCTCCACCAGATCCTATCAGTTAAGTAAGTATCCACAAGATCTTTTCATTTTGTTGTTAAAGTCTCCACGACATGCGGATATTGGACTGCTTATTGTGTACTACATATTGTACCCTACTTAGCAACTAGGGATCTGTGTGGTTCCATTTTTATTAGCTTAGTTCATAATATATTTGCATTAAGTAGTAGTGTGTAACATTCTCAGTTTTCGATTCTTTTTTTGATTTTTTTGGGTGACCTTATGCAGAGACCAAGAAACTCTATATTTGAATAATGTTGTTTTCTGCTTGTGTTTTCTACAGTCGCCTCATGGTTGGAGATCAAGTTGCGCCTGCCTGACTTCACTGGATCTCAGGGGTTCAGAGCAACTTCATGGATGTGTACAGGCTGTGGCCATTCTTGAGCTCCTGGACAAGCTCTTGGAACTGATTTTGTGGAGGAGAGCTTGAAGAACTCTGCGCTGAAGGATAAAACAGAAGACATTCGGTGGAGGCAGACACTGGCAGCAAGCCACTAATCACACATGCCGCCATATTGAGGGTGTGTTTGTGGGTGCCGATTGTATGCTAGGAGCAAGCAACTATGCTTATGTTACATCTAACTGGTGTGCTCTCTTTCTGTGGGATGTTCTTCAAACAACAGTACAATACTCCATGGATTAATATCTATTTAATAGAGGTTAGTTTGATATGGCTATTCATAACTTCTGCCTTTATGGACGTATTTAATTGAGGTTATTTTGATATGCATATTCATAATTGTTGCTTTTTATGGGGGTTTTGATTTAATTTACTTAAAGGTTCCATGCAAGGTTTGTCTGATATTTGGGTTCTCAAGCGCAATCAAGGGTTTTCTGTGCATTGTCAATTATTGGACTCCCATTAGTGACTTACTGACTTCTCATTTCCGCTACCTTAACACTGATTTGATTCAGGTATAGCTGTTGTATTGAGTAGAACTCTGCTTTCCTCATGGTACTTATGTGACCCTTAATATCTACTCATTGCTAACATTATCCATGTCTTTTCTTTGCAGGGACAGAGTTTTGTGGTGGGTAGGTGAGCTAACTATAAAATCCATCTTGAAATATCATGGCATTTTGTGGCATCCATGAATCTGCGCAGAGCAATAGGTGTCCATTTGTCTTTGCTTACTTGTGATGTAGATGGTGATCCACTTCTTGGCGTGGTGGTGCAGGTCTGGCAGCTCCATCGAGTTGACTTTCAACGAGACGGTGTTGACATTGACCAGCTCAAGGTATGCCTATGGCCCTTATTTCATTAGATGTTTTTTTGGTCGACATTGACCAGCTGAACATTGATGTCATATCCTTCTGAATTGCATAATGTTTTTTTGGTTGAGTAAATAGCTTTACTGAATTTGTGGTAATGATATTCTTAACAGTTGTTCAGAAAAAAATTGGTATGGCAAAAAAAAAGCTAGCATCATGTGCCCGGCTGCCGGCAATCCTAAATTGTTGCCAAGTTTCTGTCAGTTTTTGCAGGCTACTTGCTTTGCACATGCACATGCAATGCGATGGTTTCAGACCTCTGGTATGATCTCTTTGGCCCAGTGCCATGCTGATTGCACTCTCGATGCTATTTTGTCCCTTAATTCTTAGTGCATTTTTTTTTACTTGTAGTACTATGTGAACTTGTAGGACAAACGAGCATGCTTGGGTTGCAAGGTGATACCGGGGGAGTGTGTTGTTTCTTAACATAAGCTTTTGGTGGCAGACTTTCGTTTTCAGGTGCGTGCCCGTAGGGATAAACAAGCTAAGATTGAAAGAGCAAAATGGTGAAAACTGAAAGAGAAGACGTCAGAGGTATTTAGGGAAAGGATTATCAAAGAGAGCTCTTGGAAGGAAGAAGAGGACATAAACAACATGTGGGAGAAGATGGCAACCAACATTCGGAAGGTGGCCTCAGAGGTGTGTGGAGTAACCAAAGGAAGTGGAGGCGAGGCTAAAGATACTTGGTGGTGGAACGAAGAAGTCCAAAGGGCTATTAAGGAGAAGAAAGAGTGCTATAGACGCTTGTACCATGACAGGAGTGTGGACAACATAGAGAAGTACAAGGTGGCAAAGAAGACTGCAAAGCGAGCTGTAAGTGTGGCAAAGGGTAGAGCGTACGAGGATCTTTACCAACGTTTGAGTACGAAGGAAGGAGAGAAGGACATTTATAGGATGGCTAGGGTTCGTGAGGGAAAGACAAGGGACTTCAACCAAGTTAAGTGCATTAAGGATGAAAGGGAGCATCTCTTGGTGAAGGAGGATGAGATCCGACATCGATGGCAAGAGTATTTTGACAAATTGTTCAATGGTGAGAATACAGACACAACCTTCCAGTTGGAGGACTCTTTTGATGACACCAATAGGCGCTTTGTGCGGAGAATCTAAGAATCTGAGGTCAGAGAGGCATTGAAAAGGATGAAAGGAGGTAAGGCGATGGGACCGGATGGTATCCCAATCGAGGTGTGGAGATGCCTCGGGGACATAGCTATAGTATGGCTAACCAAGCTGTTCAACCATATTTTTCGATCGAACAAGATGCCTGATGAGTGAAGGAGAAGTATATTGGTACCGATCTATAAGAATAAAGGGGATATTCAAAGTTGTACTAATTACCGGGGAATTAAGTTGTTGAGTCATACTATGAAGCTATGGGAGAGAGTTATCAGCATCGCTTGAGTGCAATAACGCGGGTCTCTATGAACCAATTTGGTTTCATGCCCGGAAGGTCAACCATGGAAGCCATTTTCTTAATAAGACAAGTTATGGAGCGGCATAGGGAGAATAAGAAGGACCTACACATGGTTTTTATTGACTTGGAGAAGGCTTATGATAAAATACCAAGGAATGTTATGTGGTGGGCTTTGGACAAACATAAAGTCCTAACGAAGTACGTCGGGCTCATTAAGGACATGTACAACAATGTTGTGACTAGAGTTCGAACAAGTGATGGAGACATGGATGACTTCCCGATTAGGATAGGACTACATCAAGGGTCAGCTTTGAGCCCTTATTTGTTTGCCTTAGTAATGGATGAGGTCACAGGGGACATACAAGGGGACATCCCTTGGTGTATGCTTTTCGCGGACGATGTAGTGCTAGTTGATGAAAGCCGAACAGGAGTGAATCAGAAACTGGAGTTATGGTGGGAGACTTTAGAGTCCAAAGGTTTTAGACTCAGTAGAACTAAAACTGAGTATATGAAATGTGACTTCGGCACTACTATTCGGGAGGAGGAAGATATTAGTTTGGAAGGTCAAGTAGTGTCTAGGAAGGATACTTTTCGATATTTAGGATCAATGCTACAGAGAGACGGGGATATTGATGAAGATGTTAGCCATAGAATCAAAGCAGGGTGGATGAAGTGGTGGCAAGCATCTGGTGTCCTATGTGACAAAAGGATACCACAGAAGCTAAAAGGCAAGTTTTATAGGACGGCGATTAGACCTGCTATGTTGTATGGTGCAGAATGTTGGCCTACAAAAAGACGACATGTTCAACAGATAAGTGTCGCGGAAATGCGTATGTTGCATTGGATTTGCGGTCATACAAGAAGGGATCGAGTTCGGAACGATGATATACGTGATAGATTAGGGGTAGCACCAATTGAAGAGAAGCTTGTCCAACACCGGTTGAGATGGTTTGGACATGTCCAACGGAGACCTCCAGAGGCACTGGTGCGTAGTGAAATTCTAAGCCATGATAGTAACGTGAAGAGAGGCAGAGGAAGACCGAAGTTGACTTGGGTAGAGGCAATAAAAGGAGACTTGAAAGGATGGAATATACCCAAAGACTTAGCCTTAGATAGGAGTGCTTGGAAGACAGCTATTCACGTGCCTGAACCTTGATTGCTTATGCATGGTTTCAACTCTAGCCTACCCCAACTTGTTTGTGACTTAAAGGCTTTGTTGTTGTTGTTGTTGTTGTTGTTGTAGTACTCTGTGAACTTCTCAGATATTCCAATAGCCAATAAAATTGCCATCCCTTATTCCTTATTTTACTTAAAGAAATATAAACATTATTGCTAGTATGTAAAAGTTCCAATAATCACTTTTTTGATACATACATACATCATTTGTTTACTAAACACAACCCTGTGTTTATGTCAGAATTTTCATTGATGCATATGTCTGGTGTTACACCGAAGCATTCCAGAACACTAACGACATGTGCTGCAAAATAAATTTTCCAGAATCAAATATTTTCATTTAATTATAATCTTTGTGCAGGAGGTTTCAACTTCCTCTTACCTGATTGGGACCAAAGCCACATAAGGTGAGTAAAATCTACTGGTTGATGTTTCGGTCGTTTTGATACAGATGACGAATGCCATAGCAAAAAAAAAAATTGTATTCGTCAACGTATGTAACTCCCCCTTTCAGTAGACATAGGAACATAAGAACAATTTCTTTCTTATATTTTTCTGTGCACACTAAAAACAAAATTGGAAGACTATGCATGACTAATTGTGTTTTGAGTGTGACAATGCTTTAAGTGGAAGATAACCCTGTTATATAAAAGAGAGAATTATTTATTTGGCACCGAAACAAACCAGTGTTTCGTATTTGGCACTCGAAAATTTGAACTTTCTTATCTGGCATCAAGTTGAAATTTTCCTTTCGTAAATGGCACTGCCGTCCATTTAGGGCAATAACGGTGTCAAGTGACTGACAAAAAGACATAAATACCCTTGTTTGCAGCAGAAACCCATGGTGCCAAATAGAGAAGTTCAAGTATTTTCGTATGGTGCCAAATATGGAAGTTCAAGTATTTTCGTATGGACGATATTGGCCTCAACTACTTCCCTCGTCCTAGTCACTGACGTGTAGGCCTCACGCGTGCTCATCGTCAACTGCAGCCTCTTCAACCCGACGCCGTCGCTGGCATCCATGGTGGTGCACCGCTACAAGATGCGGGAGGACGTCAAGTTGTTCAACCTTGGCAGCATGGGGTGCAGCGCGGGGCTCATCGCCGTGGACCTCGCCAGGGACATGCTGCAGGCGAACCCCGGGGTGCTACGCCGTCGTGGTGAGCACCGAGAACATCACGCTCAACTGGTACTTCGGCAATGACCACTCCACGCTGCTGTCCAACTGCATCTTCCGCATGGGCGGCGCCGCCGCGCTGTTGTCCAACCGCCGCGCCGACGCCGGGCGCGCCAAGTACCGGCTGCTGCACACGGTGCGCACCCACAAAGGCGCCGCGGACGAGTGCTACGGCTGCGTGTACCAGCGCGAGGACGGCACAGGCCGCGTCGGCGTGTCGCTGGTGTGCGAGCTCATGGCCGTCGCCGGGGACGCGCTCAAGACGAACATCACCACCCTAGGCCGCTGGTGCTCCCGCTGTCGGAGCAGCTCAAGTTCCTCAGGTCCCTCGTGCTCCGTCGCGTCCTCCGCTCCCGCAGTGTCCGTATGTACATCCCGGACTTGCCGATGACCAGGAACAACAGGCTCCCCAGCAGCTGAGGCACCTGCACGCTCGACTGCCATGGCCGAGAAGGCAGACGCGCCATGGCCGGTGAGCGCGCGCGAGTAGGCCGCCACGCTGCTGCCGGGCAAGCGTGCGAGCGAGCCGCCGCCGGTCTCGCGCGCAAGGGCCAGGACGGCCTTGTCGGTCTCGTCGATTCGCTCATCCTCCGTGTGTTGCTTGGACACGTGCCTACGCACCGTACGCACCCAAATCCATGCCCTTGGCCGCGTAGCAGCCTGCCGAGATACCGCCGGCGCTACCGTGCTGCTCTCCCTCTCGCTCGCGGTTATACCTTTGCTCGTCGAGTTCTCCTAATCCGAAAGCAACGGCGGCGCCGCCAGCAGGTTTCCCTTCCCTCATGTCATCCACATGTCATCCATCGACACGTACTACGCGTTTATAGGCGCTAGTTCGACTGCTCGATGGAACGTACTCGTTGCTTTCGGGGCATGCACTTCTAGCAAACTGATCACTCGACACTGGTAGTGGTGCACTGGTGTTTGCCTCAGTTTGGTTGTGTCAAACTGTTCTGGCTCGTTTCTAATCAGTTTTTTTTAACTTCATATCAAATCTACGACAATATATTTTTAAAATACGTTCTGATAATACATCAATATATTTATCTAAATATATGATCAGAGAAAAATCTATTAAAGAGCGAAATGTTCTTCGTCCTTCATCGCTCACTACCGTCAGATGGAGTACAAAAAGTTACAATACCGTATGCAAACATGTTACGAAGTCCGATCTGAAAAATGAATTAAAATATGAAGTGTTTCCATAATCTGCCATTCTCTTACATGCCCAAGTTAAGTGTTCATATATGGTTTGGAATCCAGCCCTAAAGCGAATCAGAACACATGACACGACCATTGATAAATCTTTAAATCTCTCATACGCATGAGTTAGAGCAGCACACACGCAGACATAATACAAAGTTCGATTTCAGACGACTTAAATCTCGAACCACGAGTCGTTCGCATATAACTACGAAATAATAAGCTGAACGTTTCGTCGCTACACATATAGCACCCCGGGGTTCGCCTGCAGCATCTCAATCCGCTAATTAGTTGATGGGTACACACGTACGGAAACTGCTGGTGGCTGCAGTTGACTATGAGCACGCGTGGAGCCTACACGTCAGTGACTAGGATGAGTAAAGTAGTTGAGGCCAATATCGTCCATACGAAAATACCTAAACTTCCCTATTTGGCACCATACGAAAATACTTGAACTTCCCTATTTAGCACCATAGGTTTCTGCTGCAAACAAGGGTATTTATGTCTTTTTGCCGGTCACTTGACACCGTTACTGCCCTAAATGGACGGCAGTGCCATATACGAAAGGAAATTTCAACTTAATGCCAGATAAGAAAGTTCAAATTTTCGAGTGCCAAATACGAAACACTGATTTGTTTCGATGCCAAATAAATAATTCTCCCCCTATTGTCGTACTTCCTGTTGCATATCTGCTATCTGAATGTGTGTTGTCCATTTCTTTTCTGGAGAGAAAAACTATACTATTTTTGCAAGGCTGTTGAAATTAGGTTTTGGCGGTGCGCAGCCATAATGAAAAACTTGAATACTGGCCTCCTGGCTCTGGCTCACCAATGCTGTCACATGATCATAAGAAGGTGCCAGTCTCTTCGGTTCTTTTGCATATTACTGCCAAAGTTTAGGTTGGCTCTTGACAGGATCTTATAACCTGTAATTGTTGATTTTCAAACTGTACCTGTGTAGTGAACTTAGGCAAGGTTGTGCCCAGATCTATTTATCAGTGCTTTTCTGGTTTCCCAAATACTTGAAATGCCCCCATCATACTCTGTAATTCTATCGCAGACCAACATGTTAGAAGGCGGTATTATAATTCCAGGGAGGAGGCCCATTAAGTGCACATTCCTGACTCTGCCCTCGGATGCTCCAGCCAAGTGCTAGGACCAAAACCACTGCTGTGGTTCCTGCTTGCCACATTTTCTTTGATTTCTATATGCTGGTTGAGATGTAAAGATTAATTTTAGGACATAACTGTAATACATGTGCTAGATATAGGTCTAGCTAACAGATCATTACTCCACTGATCAATGGATCGATAATTCACTTTTGTAAGTTCCTATTGCTAGATATAGGTCTGGCTAACTGTAATAAAATTTTCAGTTTGTTCATCTACTACAGTCTACAACTGTGAAATCACTATTTCTGGTATGATTTCATCTGGCCACCACTTCAAAACTTAAACTTAGTAGATTACCAAATGTCGGTCTGTACTCTGCAGTTCCTTTGGCCTACCTGCATTACAGGTATAAGAGTTTTTCATGTTATAATTTTTTGCAGTCAACCTCATTCACATAGAAGGCTGCTCTCACCTTGCAAATCACCAACATGTCTTGCCGCACCTTGGTGAGATCCCTGCCCGATTCAACGCGTCTTGCTGCAAATCACCAATCTGCGCTCTTGGTTCCGCACTGCTGTAGCAATGGAGCTGTTGGACTCCTCTGAACAACTCCCCACGCCTGCAAGAACGGCAGGCAGCCAGTCGAGCTCCCCACACTGGTGAGTTGCTTGGCATTGGAGTTCCTATCCATTGTTTTGGTTTGTTTGCAAGGTCATTGAGCCGTGATAACAAATATGGTTAAAGTGATTGCCTGTAGTTATGTGTCTTAATAAGTTAGTTTAGTGTCCTAATAAGTCCTCTTTCCATTTAACAATTCACTTGCACTGTTCAATGTTTTATCTTGTATAATCGACCACTGTAGTTTTCAATGCAGTGCCCAACAAACCAAACATCTTGATTGCCTGTGTGCACAAGTGCCATCAGAGTCATGCATAAGTAGCTACTTTGGTTTTTCTCTTATGATCATATTTTTCGGCTGCCGACATGGAACCTTACTGAAGTGCAAAAAAAGAAAAATAAGTTTTATCTTGAATTCTTGCATCTCATACATGCTGAATCCCTAGACTAGATAATTTGTTTGCCTATGGTTGTATGCGCTTGAAGGTCATGGTTACCACATGGTGTTGTCAGCATAACTGCACTGTTTCCATGCAGAACATGTTGGAGCTAGGGACCTTGTAGATTTATTTTTTTTATTAGTTGCACTGGTTTGCCAGCAAAGTGAAAGAAAACCTGTTTCTAAAGCCTGTATATACACGTGTCTCAAACTTTTTTTTAGGAATCAGGAGGAGCCAGTGGCTCCTGCTGCAATTTTTTTTGCTAGTTTTAACAGAGAGATTTTGTATTTTCTCCCGTAATGCACATTACCATTTGCAGGGCCTTGGAGCAGTAGCTATTAAACTCATATAGTTTGTTTAAACATACGGTGTATCCTGTGGCCGTTTAAATAGACCATTTCGTCCAATACTATTGATCAGCATGTAGTTTAATTTCAGACAAGCACGACCACTAGCGGCTCAGCAAAACTGCTTTAGTTTGGATTAGTTCTTAAGATAATTTAATTTTCAATTCTAGATTTTTTTATTATTTTCTAACTTGTTGGAGCTATGGACCTTGTGGATGTAATTTGTCTATTGCATATGAACCTTGGTGGATGTAATTTGTAATCCATTTATTTAGGCATTGTTATGAGTAGGGGTGAAAATGGTACTGATATTTTTCGATCGTATTCGAGATCGAATCCGTTTAGAGTGGTTCAGATCTATGCATATCCGAGTCCGGATATTCAACATCAGATACCGTATCCGAATACTCAAATTGCATATTTATGATGTCGATATTCAATCGTATCCTATCTGGCATAGTTCACACTATCCATATTCGAATCCGAATCCGGACAAAAATATGAAAACAAATATAATATCAATGATATCTGTCCGTATCCTATTCGTTTTCATCCAAGTTATGAGCGTTAATCTCTTTGATGGGCCACAGATCAGACTATGATTGCTTGCTCGTAGAATTTGCTCGTTCTTGTGAGCCATTGTGTGACCCCTGCCTAATTTATAATGGATTGGTCCATGTGTTAGCTGTTTAAGAAGACAACCAAGACAATATTGTTGTTTGAACATTATAGTTACTGTTGGTTATTAAATTCAGTCAAGATAGTTACTGCTGGTTTATTATAACAAATCAGCATCAACCTGGCTTATCAGTCATGGTAAGAATGTACTAGCGTCCCTGGCGTCCTTCCTCGCGGCCAGGCACGAAGACTCAAAGAGTTCTCATCCAACCCACCCGGAGCTGACGTCGTCGACGTGGACCCACCTGGAGCTGATGTCGTCGACGTGGACATACTTTGTTTTAAGATTTTGTGAAAGATTTTTTAAGACATGCAGTATTACCCATGTGACATGCACTAATATTTACATATATACTTGAATCTGTGTACATGATAGTATAGAGATGCGGCGGAACTTATTCATGGATTTATTGGTGCACGAAAGAAATATATATCGGATATTTCTTCCTGCCAATATAAAATATTATCTTAGCCGCATCACGGAAAGGTCTATACAATAGAGTTTGTGAGTCTGCGACGCCGCGCTCTCTGTGACTATGTTAATTTCATAAACTTTGTTTTTTTTTGATTAAATGTCATTTTAACGTTGGTATTTAGTTTTTACAGTATTGTTATTTTATCAAGTAATCCGTATATTTTTTTTGTACAAAATATTAGCTATCCGATAGCAAAGTATGGGCACGCTACCTAGTATATCATAAATAATTGATTTCCTTTTTATACACAAAATAAAATACTTAAAAAAATCAAATTATTTAGCACCGTACGTGCATGTGGAATTAGTTCCCTTCAACCTCTAATATGTTACATTTATTAGTTGGAACGTTAATTCTTATGAGAGATGCCAGAAAAAATGAAACCTTGAAATTTTCATATATACTCCCTCTGTCCCTGAAAGAATAAATTCCTACCAACTTTATGACAGATTAGCAAAGAAGATAAAAGACCATGATGCCCCTTATTAAATTGTTAAACCTTAATAGTTCTCTAGTTACAAGAATCCTAATTAAGTAGTGTCGTTCGGAGTATCCAATAGCAGCACAGGAGACAGAGGTTTTGTTAAATACGACCCTAGACTACGACAGAGATTAATGTGGATCGGTGGACCATTCACCTTCAGAAAGCGATTCTTTTGGAGACAAATTTTTAGGTTAGAAATTGAGTCTTCTAGGGACAAAGGGAGTATTTGAAACATTCAGCCATCAATCCGGTAGATTTCAATCATATAAAAATAATAGCCATTGAATCCAATCTGTTTTGTATAAAAGTATCCACCTCTGCCGTTATAAAAAAGCAACACAAAGTAACGTCTAAATTTATATATAAATTATCCCGCATCTGTCATTATAAAAGACTAATCTAAACTAGCCCTAGGATTGCACTAAATTACCCGATTCCAAAGTAACCCCTTATATTTGTATCTAATTATCCGCCTATGTTATTATTAAAAGTAAAGTAAAATAATCCTCAAGCCTACTATCTAAATTACCAACATATGCCATATGTTATTATAAAAAAAATAATCATAAAGTACATGTATAGTCCCTTAGTTTCCAAATTTTTAGTCATTTTGACTTTTCTAGATACATAGTTTTTACTATGTATTTAAACATATCATATATATATGTGGATAGTAAAAACTATAGACAGTCGGTCACCTATTATTTAGCCATTATTCGGTCTAAACAGGTCGATTAAATGGCTAAACGACCGATTAAGTGGAAATGATCTATCACTCTATAGCGTTTAAATGGTGTGTAAATTGGCTAAACGACCGTTTAGACGAATAGTGTCTAAAAGAGCCAAAATGGCCTACAATTTGAGATAGAGGTAATATATGTTTATAAGTTACCTACTTCTACCACTACTAATATACTAAAAACTTACTCAAATTAGTATATGTGGTGTGCCGCTATATAGGTCAAGTATATATGCATACATGCTATCAACAATAAGTATACATTTCTATACATTTTGACAAAAAAATATTATAACATATCTACATATAATTCTTTTATAGAGAAAATTCAACATGTTAGGTGGCATGGTGCATGGTGAAGCGGGCTATTTATGGCATTGTAATAACTAAGAGCTTCGTCTAGAACATGTAATCTATATTTTTAATAAAACACAACAGGAGAGTGTCGGTGTTTAATGATCGGCAACTCATCACGGGGTTACCCGGAATGATGTTCGAAGGGCTTCGGCGTACGCAGAAGTCGACAATAAACGCAAAGAGACGAACGATTTATACTGGTTCGGTCCCTCTTGTCGAGTAATAGCCTTTACGTCGAGTTGGCGTGTAGCCTTTTGCATTGGATTGATTGGTATGATTGTTGGGGTTACAAGGGGGTGCACCATACCTCTCTTTATATAGGAGAGAGGGTAAGGGCACATATCTAGTCCTAGTCAGGTTATAAGAGAAGAGTCCTAGTCCTATTACAGAATCTAGATTTCATCATAAGCCAACTAGCTCGACCTGGAATAGCTTGAACTCCACGCCACCTTGTCCCGTATCCTTCAACAGGTCATAGGCCTAGCCCAGGGCCCATCCAGGTAGCATCCCTATGGGGAACCACTAGGACCCTGGTTCGTCAAGTCCCCGAGCATGTCATGGTTGAACTCTGAAGCCCTTCTTGTTCCTCCAAGGTTTTCCGAGTAGAAACAAGCGTAGTCCGAGTGCTTTTATGAGTGAAGCCATGAGGTGCTTTGTAAAGCCTCCGGGTGACGTGCACTTTTTAGAAAAGTGCACTCATTGAGTGTAGCCCCCGAGCCTCTTGCTGTTTGCAAAACAAAGAGTTAGAGGGTCCAAAAGAAAAAAAAACATCCGTAGAGGATATTTACCTTGTAGCCCCCGAGCCTGTGTCTGAGTACTTATACTCAAAATAAGGATCTAAAAAGAATATACTCGAGGATGAGTGTCAGCGAAAATTATTGTCCTATCTGCTTGTATAGAAGCAGATAAGACGTGTCAAAGTCACATGCGAAGCTTTAGTGCAGTTAGTCCAAAGATGCTCAGGATATTCATGGGAATATGACATTAAAGGTGCTATCGGGTATACTGTTACTTCACATGTGTTGAGATAAGGCCATCAGTACACTGAAAAGGTGCAGTGGGACGCACTGTACCCTTGTAGTGTAGCACATGAACCTGTGAGGAAGTTAGTAGCTTGTCCATGTACTCCTCGTGAACCTAGTCCACAAACACCACCAAGACGCCTATAAAAACCCTCCTGGCGAGCACTTGAACCTCAGTTGTAGAAGAAGCAAAGTACCTCTGAGTTTGAAGTTTGCAAATATGGTGGTGAGCAAAGTAGACCAGCCCCCGTGAGTACTCGGTTGGTATAACAAAGAGCTGTAGTGACTAGAAGAATTCTTGTGAGAGGGTTTAGAGGTAGGCTAAACCCACAGTTGTGCACAGTAGAGTAGCCTAGAGCTGCAACTAGAAGAAGTCTTGTGACAACTGGTAGAGTGGCACATCTAGTAGTCCCATGTCAGTTCTTTGAAGGTGCCTATCAATGTCTGTCCATGAAGGGTCATACCCAGAACCAAATGTGTACAGATGGCATCGGCTGGGTGGCAAGATGTGCGAGTAGCTCATCCTGCATACTAGCCAGCAGGGTTCCTCTTGCAGTAGCTATGCTCCCAAGGGTAGTCAGCCAACAAATGTTTGTAGTCGGATAGTCTACCTAAGGTTCTAGGCTAGGACACACTATACTTCTATTTTCTACCTAGATGCATTACTCTTTTCCTCTTGGATCTAGGTGCATCGGGTACGAAAGTACATACTAAGAAGCACTTAGAGTATGAGTACTCTGATATATCCGAGCAGGTGTTGTCTTTGTTATTGACTAAAAAGATCTTGAATCCAATACTTGTATCTCTCTAAATAAATAGTCACTCATTATTCTGAGTGGTCTTGAATCTTGTAAAGTGTGCAACTCTATATCCATTGAATTGTTGTTGAATAAAAAATCTTCATTCGAGTACTGTGCTGTTTAGTGCATACTGTCAAGCGACTGTCCGAGTACTACATCAATCATCCAGGTACTTCACGATGTGGCCATGTAGATAATGGTCGTAGCGTGGCAGGTGCCCGGAAGGAATGAATCCAAAGGATAAGTCTGAACACATTGTGACATGTTGGAAATCCTAAAAAGGCATGCATCCGTCGTATCAATCCGCGCAATGTCATTAAAATGGTAGGATAACTGAAGTGCTGCACCTGTTGGCGTGATTATCAGGCCACATGGTAGTGGGAATTCTATATAAAAGGTAACCAATTCTAAATGTCATCTTCCTCTGCTTCATTTCGCTTTCTGCTTAAGCTCCCGTGACTCTATGAGCGCCCCCAATCGTGCTCCTTAAAACCCTAGATCTATAAAAGCTCTGTGTGATGGGAAAGAGCAAGAACTCAAGCACCGCCACCAAGAAAGCTGCTGAGAAGAGGGTGTTGGCGGTGCCGGAGATGGCCGTCGCTGCTTAGATCTAGCCAGCACCGACCTCGAAGCCAAAGCATCTCCTGAAGCTCCGCGAATACGGATATCTACCGGAGCAAAAACTTGGGGAATGAAAGGCGCCTGGTGAGCACCGTATTCCCAATCTTGAGCCGGGTGAGATTGTTCTCTTTGTGCCGTTCATCCTACACAGGTTAGGATTGCCAGCAAGTCTTTTTTTGCATGGTTTTTGCACTATTATGGCATAACCCTGAATCATCTGAACCCTAACTCCATCCTACATTTATTGATCTTTGTTCATCTCTGTGAAACTTTCCTTGGCATCCCCCCATCCATCACTCTTTTCTGCTACTTTTTCAAACTGAAACCACACTCGGACACCACAAATCCAAGTGTTTTGGGGGTGCCAGTATTGAATTCCGCATGGGGAGGAAGAACGAGTATGTCCGCTATACCCTGGTTGATTCTGTGAAGAACTAGAGGGCCAAGTGGTTTTATGTAGGGAACATGTGCCCCCCCCCTAGAGGTGCATAGCAACACCGCACCTGTACCCACCAACTGCTGGGATAAAGAGACGCTGAATGCGATGGAACTTAAAGGGATTCGTCCTTTCTTCAAGCAAATCCGAGCCATGAAGGACCAAGGCCTTGGTGGAGTCGGAGTGGTTGCAAGCTTCATCAGGTGTCGAGTACAGTCTCTGCAGGAGAGGATACACTATGGGTTTGAGTATACTGCGCTAGAGGACCCTGCCCGAGTAACCACTGATGAACTGACAGAAGATGAAGTTCTAGAGTGAATTCAGAACGTGCTCAGGTTGGTACAGGTGATACCATACCAGTATCTAGAGCGTGATCATTAGAATCCACCAGCCGCTTGTAAGTATATTGACATTATGATCTGTAAATATCTTAATACTATGAAAACTAACTCCTGTGTGTTGATGCAGGAGTTGGGGTGAAATTTCAATGATTTGCCAGCCCATCCTCCGCGTCCTGACTCTAGAGGAGTTGGTGGAAGCGGAGCGGCATCCGGTAAAGTAGATGGAGGGAGCGCCGCCTCCGCCATCCCTGTGGAGCAAGAGGGTGACAGCGACTCAAGGAACCTGGACGATTTCATAGTCTAGGTTAATCTGAGTGCGAGGAAGGCAGCTGCTAGCGGGAAGCGTCGCTGGAGGTCGATGTCGCCGCTAGCACGAGTGGGTCAGTACCAAAGAGGCCCCATCGATCTTGTATGCTAAGATTAGGTAAGAGATGTCCGAACTATCTCCATATAGTCTGAATTTTAGCTTGTGTTAAATCTAATTCTTGAACAGCTACTGCACATGATGCTGTGGAGGAACAACCGGATGAGGAGGAGGAAGACACCTCGTATTCTGTCAGATAGTAAGTATTCTTTCCGAGTAAAATTTGGTACTAAATTTTGACATAGATATACTTGTTGACGTTGAATCTCTCTTGGCAGGATGCCGCCACCAGACCTGTTGAGCACCCGAGTGCCAACTCAGGGTGACGGGATTGCACTTGAACAGGATGCTAGCACTACGAGTCATCAGGAGGACTCAGTACTATTAGCATCAGTATCGATCCTAGAGCTAGGTCGATCATTTAGTGGTATATCACTAGGAAAGCCCACCCTGGAGAAGAGATCCAGTACCAAGTAAGTGTCGAAGTTTCCTCTGTATGTTACTTTGTTCCTAGGACATCACTTGACTGCTACTCACACTAGGGTACAAAAGACACTGAGTACCTGGGCAAAGAGTGAAGAGCCCTGGGTTGAAGGGAACCCGTGTACTGATAGTGACCGAGTAGAAAAAGGCTAGGCAAGCGGGCCTATGTCTCCACCCAAGTCTACTGAAACACCACGGGCGTAGGGTCTGACGTCCATTGATGGTGAAGCGGAGCAACCTACGTAGCCAGGTACTGTAGAGGGTGTGGAGGTGCCCTAGCCACAGGTAATGGTGTCTGTTGATGAAGATGAGCAGAGTGCGAGGGCTGACCCAAGAACTGTTGCACCGAGTGCTCCTGCCCTAAATGTGCCAATGACGAGCGCCTAGCAAGCGGAGGAGGATGACATCATCCCAGTTGTTGGACCAGGTACCTAGCTCCAGGCTTATAGTCTAGAGTTCGTCGGGTTGATGAGGTCGTGGTCCGAGATGCTGAACCAAGCTTCTTTCTTTGACGACCAATTGAGGGTAAGTAAAAGCATTTTGTCATTTCCTGCTGTAGATATCTTCTAAATTCTTATTTCAGAAATAGTCGTATGCTTAGGGTGCGGAGCTAAAGGCCTCTGTCAAGGTCCAAAAAATCCAAGCAGAGCTCGCTAAGCTAAAGGAGGAGCAGGCCAAGAAGGACACCGAGTGGGAATCTACGTAGAAGCGCCATGAAGAGACCCTTTGTATCCTCCGTTCTCAGATTGGTAAAGCCGAGCGTTAGAAAGCGTCTACCAACAAGAGGAAGAGCGAGGCCTTTGAATCTTTATTGAAGATGACAGGGAAGGCCGAGCTCTGTGATACCAAGTTGAAAGGTATGAGAACTATACGACTTCCCTATAACTCTTGAATGTAGTACTCGGTGATCATGATAATGATCACAAGTGTTCCTCTTGTAGACGAGAAGGTCAAAACCTGGTGACTAGAGGATGAGGTGAAGGATCTCAATGAAGCCCTGAGGACTCAGCACAATCAGGTTGAAGAGGTAACAGAACGAGCGAGTGAAGAACTCACTCGAGCTAAGCTGATAAAGTAAGAAGCTGATCATGATATGATGCAGGCTCTGAAGTCGGTGACCGACATGAAGGCCTAGCTAGAGAGGGCGCAGTCAGAGTGCAACATGCTCTGGGAAGCTATGAAGCCTTTTGCCCTCCTCTTCCATAGGCCAGAAGACGGTGAAAGAAGGTGGGTGGATATAGTGAAAGAAATCCCCAACCGCTTCGAGAGCTATGTACATGGAGCCACCAAGGTCCGCGTTTAGAATGTACTCAGTACGCTTCGAGTGCTATACCCGGCTGTGGACCTCCATCAGGTAGCCACAGACTATGATGAAGAAGGACATCTTGCTGCCATGGAAAGAGCTGAGAAGGAACTCGATGGACTCACAACCACCATAGCAAATGATCTAGACCTAAGGATGGAGAAGCCTGGCGAATAGGCTGTGTAAGTTTGAAAAAACTTATTAAGCATGTGTGCCAAGTACGCACGTTGTAAGAAACAATGCTCTTTTGTTTGCATAGGCTGTTAGTTGAATGAAAAACTTAGCCTATAATTATCAAAAGTAATGCATCTTGTTGGGGTACTTAAACGCCGAAGATGGTTTATCCCAGTTAACTTGTCCGTGCAAAGTTAGCATCTTTTAGAGTTGGTAATCTTTTGAGTAAGATTGTAGTCTGCTCATATTGTAAGTTTGTCTTGTGGAGTCCTTTAGAAAGGCGCATAAGACTGAGTAGCCAAGTAAAACATAATCAACGTAGTCGCTTATGATTATAATCATGTTAGACCCTTCCGTCGATGTTAAGTGCGTGAAGTCACTTGTTTAAGGAACCCTTATAATGATTGTTTGTTGTTAGGATCCCGTCCCATAGTCAACGAATCAGGTTACTTGCTTCTAGGAATCACCCTACCCAGGACAACATTCAATAGTTAAACTAAATATCGGTAATTGGCTCCCGGCCAAGGAGATGTAAGCCATCCGAGTAGGAGGCGTATCTCATATAATATAACTCGATACTCGATATACAGAGTAAGAACTATGTGTCAAGTAACTTTATCATATTGAGAGATGTGTAGCCGCATAATTAGTCAGCTGTATATCTCGTATATGATGTAACAAAGGCTGCAACAAAGAAGGACAACTGAAAAGTTGTGTATCTTGCATAAAAGTAAAAAGATAGATTGATCTAGAGAAGAACATTGACTCTGTATTAATAACAAAGAATCTTAAGTACAGAAGCAAAGAACATTAACTCTGTATTAATAACAAAGAATCTTAAGTACAGAAGCTAGAACACTGAATTTACTTAAACAAGAAAACTACTTAATCATATTAAGCGTAAAATCTTCGTAGCTGGTCAATGTTCTAGGAGTTAGGCATGGGATCACTGTCCTCTGTGATTAACTCAAAGGAGCCTGGCTGAGTAACTTTGGAGACGATGAAGGGGCCTTCCCAGGGGCTGAGTAACTTGTGTTATCCCAAGGTATTCTAGATACGCTTGAGGACTAGATCTCCAACTTGAAAAGTACGGGGCACACATTCTTATCGTAGTTACATCGTAGGCCCTGCAGGTACCTGGTAGACTGGAAGAGTGCATTAAGCTTGATTTCTTTGGCACTATCAATTTCTAGCTACTGGGTTTCGTCTGCTTCGCCTTCATTATACTATTCAACCCTGGAAGAGTTCCATATCAAATTTGCTGGCAAGATGGCTTCTGAGCCATAAACTAGGAAAAAGAGAGAGTACCCTATCACTCTGCTCTGTTGAGTGTGCAGTCCCCAAACTAACTTGGCTAACTTGTATATCCACTTGCCGCCATAGTCTTTAAGCTCGTCGAACAGCCTGGGCTTTAGTCCTGCTAGAAGTAGCCCATTAGCTCACTCTACTTGGCCATTCGCTTGAGGATGAGCTACGAAAGCATAGTCAATGCTGATG
Organism: Miscanthus floridulus; assembly: GCF_019320115.1. NCBI lineage: Eukaryota > Viridiplantae > Streptophyta > Magnoliopsida > Poales > Poaceae > Miscanthus > Miscanthus floridulus. The sequence continues at coordinate 127,410,340 of NC_089586.1, forward strand.
TCACAATCTTGAGCCCAACTTCTGAACTCAATAGCTGTAAAGGGTGAGCCGAGATCTATAATGATTTGATTGGGCATACCGAACCGGTATATAATATCTTGCATGAACTCGACTGCCTTTGTAGCGTTGAACTTGATGAGTGGCTTGTACTCTATCCACTTAGTGAACTTGTCAATAGTCACATAGATGTACTCAAAACCACTCGGTGCACGTTTAAGAGGTCTAACCATGTCGAGTCTCCAACATGAAAAAGGCCATGATGGAGGGATGCAGATGAGGTTGTGAGCTAGGACATGGGCTTGTTTGGCAAAGAGCTGATAGCCCTTGCAATGCCGTACCAACTCCTCTGCATCTTTCAGTGCTGTAGGCCAATAGTACCTAGATCTGAAATCCTTGCCGACTAAGGTCCTAGAGGCTGCATGGTTGCCACAACACCCGAAGTGAATTTCTTTCAAGATCCATCGCCCTTCTTCAGGCGTAATGCATTTGAGGAGAACACCAGATGATGCGCCTTGCCGATAGAGCCTGTCTCTGACTAAGACATAGTTCTTGCTTCTGCACGTGATCTGCTCTGCTTCTACCTTGTCAGCAGGCCACTTATGATCTCGAATGTAATCAATAAGTACTTGCGTCCATGCTGGGTTGACCACTAGTACCTGGACGTCAGGAGTTGGAGTACTGGTGGATGTGGAAGCTTCTTGTTTGATTGAAGAGACTTGGAGTTCCTAAACAAACACATCAGGGGGTACCTAGGCTCTATCTGATCCCAATTGGCCAAAACATCATCCAGAACATTGAGATCTCGCAAAACATGGAGGATTTCTAGGCCTTGGAAGTGCTTTTTCAAGTTTGCGGACTTCTATGCAGTAAGCATCCATGGTCTCCATTGGTGCAGCCCCAATCCTTGTTGACCTAGTTGATGACCATCGAGGAGTCGCCATAGATGAGTAAATGCTTGATGCCGAGTGAGACTGCTACTCGGAGGCCATGAAGGAGGGCCTCGTACTTGGCTTCATTATTGGTAGCAGGCCAAAGTATTTGTAGAACATACTTAAGCTACTTTCCATCTGATATGAAGAGAACACCAGTGCCTGTGCCTCCTAGCTTGAGGGAACCATCGAAATACATCTTCCAATAGTCGAGGATAACTATTGGAGTAGGCTGCTGGGCTTCAGTCCACTCGGCTACAAAATCAGCCAAGACCTGAGATTTGATAGCCTTGTGGGAGGCAAACTCAATATTCTGAGCTTCGAGTTTGACTAAGCACTTGGATATGCGTCCTATTGTATCCCGATTGCGTAGGACGTCGCCAAGTGGGAAGTCGGATACCACTATTACCTTATGCTCATCAAAGTAGTGGCATAGATTACGTGAAGTAATCAAGAGGGCATAGAGGAGCTTTTGCACATGTGGGTACTTGGCCTTGGATTCTGATAGCACCTCGCTAATATAATAGACAAGTCATTGTACCTTACATACGTGCCCTTCTTCAGCCCGCTCCACGACTATTGCCATGCTGACTACTGTAGTAGTAGCTGCAATGTAGAGTAGGATTGGTTCGTGCTTCTTGGGTGGAGTAAGTATTGAAGAGGTGGACATGTACTCCTTGAGCTTCTAGAAGGCTTCATTAGCTTCAGCTGTTCACTCAAACTTGCCCTACTTCTTCAACAACTTGAAGAAGGGCAAACCTTTCTCCCTGAGTCATGAGATGAAACTGATTGAGGGTAGCCATGCACCCTGTCAGCTTTTGTACATCTTTGACATAGTGAGGTCAAGTCATCTAAGTAATTGCTTGAATTTGTTTATTACTAGCTTCGATACCCCGATGGCTCACGAGGAAACCCAATAGTTGTCTAGAAGGTACTCCAAACACACACTTCGTTGGGTTAAGCTTCCACTTGTACTCACGAAGGCTGTCAAAGATTTGTTTCAAGTCTATGATCAGAGTAGAGGGGTCCTTAGTCTTGACAACAACATCATCCACGTAGGCTTCTACATTTTCACCAATCTGTTTGCTTAGGCACGCCTAGATAGCCCGTTGATAGGTTGCACCAATGTTTTTAACCCAAAGGACATTGTCATATAGCAGTAGGCACCGAACGAAGTGATGAAGGATGTCTTGCTCTGATCTTCTTTACGGAGGGCAATCTGATGGTAGCCTGAGTAGCAATCAAGGAAGGATAAAAGAGCCAACCTGGCCATGGAATCCATGATCTGATCAAAGCAAGGTAGGCCGAAGGGATCCTTCAGGCAATGCTTGTTGAGATCTATGTAGTCAATGCACATACGCCACTCTTTCAAGTTCTTTTTCTGGATGAGTATAGGATTGGCCAGCCAGTTAGGGTGAAGGATTTTGCAAATGAACCCGACTGCCAATAGCTTGATGATTTCCTTCTTGATCGCGGCTTTCTTATTTGGTGAGAACCATCATAGACATTGCTTGACCGGCTTTGAGCTGGGGTTTAAATCCAATTTGTGCTCCGCCAACTCTCTCGGAACACCTAGCATATCAGCCGACTTCCACGCAAAGATATTCTTATTTTCCCTGAGAAACTTTGAAAGTGCAATCAAGCCCTAATTGTGGGTTTGGGTGATAATGACCACACAATTAGAGAACTAATGAGATTTATCAAGATGACAAGCTGGGAATTCATGTTCGAGGATGCTACATGAAACGGAGGAGCCCCCAATTACAAATATAGATGGCTTCAAACTCAAAGGAGGTTTAAATTCTTTTATATTTTGAATTTGAGTATAGGAAAAGCCATACTATAAAGGGGACACAATGCTGAAGCTAATATGTGCTACCAAGTTCTCAAACATACACATGCATCCTCAGATTCTTAGCCAAGATAGTCTACGCCTCACTCTTACCCTTGTTGTCTTGCGTGGTGCGGCACTACCACACTTGAGCCACGGCACTGTCGTGACTTAAGTGATCGTTGGGGGCTGGGGGGTATTTATACCCTCCCCTTCCTCCTGCAATGGCTCTCTGCCTCTTCTTCCTCACTTCAGCACAGCCCAAAAATAGAGTAGGAGCTCTCTCTCTCCCTCCATTGTTGACCTCAAGCCCCCAAGCAAATCCATTGATTTCTCCATCAATCCTTGAGGGAAAAGGGTCCAAAACTCGATTAGAGAGCAGCTCCATTGATTCCCCAACTCTAAAGAGCACTTGGTTTATGTTTTTGCCGGTGGTTGTGTTTGTTACTCATGGATCTTGGCTCCTAGCTGGCTAGAGCATCGCCCGTGGAGCTTGCCAACTTGTGTGGCAGGCCCGGGAGGTTTGTAACCATCTCTTGAAGCTAGTAAACTCACCCCTCATCTCAAGAGTTAAGTCTCTTGACTTGAGAACGAGGAAGGGTTGGAAAGCCCTAAGCCTTAGTGGCTAACCTCAACAACGTGGAGGTAGGCAAGCCTTGGTGGCGAGCCAAACCACGGGATAAATCATTGTGCCACATGTGCTTGATTTACATTACTTGCATTTCATATTGTTGGTTGAGGTGATTTCTAGGGTTTCTAGTCGATCTACTTGTGTGTGGTGTTCCTATAATTTCTAGCTCTTGATCTGTGACTATCATACTTGCAGTAGGCTAAGAAATTTCTCCGATCTAAGTTTTTGTTCACTGATTTTGAACTATGACTCGAAGTTGTCTGCAGGTGCGGCAGTGCCGCTGTTCTGGTCCAGCAGTGCCGCAGGGTGAATTTGACAAAAGTTTTGAGTGTTTGTTTTGATAGGCCTATTCACTGCCCTCTAGGCCAACCAGAGATCCTACAAGTGGTATCAAAGCAGGTTACCTCATATACTCTTCACCGCATGAGGTATGGAGCCCGGAGGAGGAACTAGTGACGTGAAGCGGGTGGATGTCGACAATTGTGGAAGCACCAATCATTTCATTGCCAAGTGTCCATATGAGATCAAGGATAACAAATACAAGAAGAACAAGAAAGAGGAGAAGGCCGACCATAGAAAGAGCAAGAAGTACATGGGAGAGGCTCATAGTGGGCATGAATGGGACTCAACTAAAGAGAGCACAAGTGAAGAGGATGAGAAGGTTGCAACTATTGCTAATCACAAGTCATCCCCTACACCAAGGCTCTTTAACAACATGTCCAATGATGACTACTACTCCCCTCACACTTGTCTCATGGCAAAGCGTAAGAAGGTAAAATCCAAATCAAAGGCCAAATCTCCTCCACCTCCTAGTGATATCTCTAGTAGTGATATTAGTGATAGCTTTAGTGATGATGAATCTAGTGATGAAGAAATAAACATGATAACTAAAAATTTGGATGAAAAGACCAAATTATTCATCACTAAGCTAATAGAGGATCTAGAGAGTAGTCCAAGCCAAGCTAGAATCTAGAGAAGAGACTCTTATTTAACAAGAGGATCTCTACATCGCTAGCAAAGAAGCTCTTGCATTAGAGAGAAGTGGTGGAATCCTTGTGCAAGGCTTTGGCCAAAGAGCAAGAGGACCATGCTATTACAAAGAAAGCAAATAAAGCTCTCAAGAAAAAGTATTGTGACTTGGATGAAAAGCACAAAGAACTTGAGATGCAATATTGCATTCTTTGGGATAGCAACTCACATCTCCCTAAGGCAAAGGAAACCTCTACTCCCTCTACTAGTCAAGGTTGTGGAAAATATTTTAATCTTGACTTGAATGCTTATTCCACTAACCTTGCAAACATGGAAGCTATGAGAAAGGAGATTGCTAGGCTCAATGAAGTCAATGGAAAAGAGTGGATAAGTGTGACCCAATCCAATGACAAGAAGGTTGATGAATCAAAAGGGCCACAATTCAAGCAAGGAAGGCATCCCTCAATCAAGCATGGGCTCGGTCACACAAAAGGAGCCAAGACAAATGGAAGAAGGATAGTGAATGGCTATGAGTGTGTGCAGTTTGAGAGGAAGGGCAAAATTAGTATAGATTAGCCTACACAGACCACGGCAGTGCAGCGTCCTAGAGCAGTAGTGCCGCACAGCAGCAGTGCCGTAGTGAAGGGCGGCAGTGCCGCACCCCGCAAAAATAGGAAGGCTACCAATTCTATTCCTGATCAAACTAAGCCCAAAAAGTAGGTGTACCAGGAGAAACAGGTTTTTCCAAAGCCTAAGGAATCAGTGTGGGCCACCAAGAATAAGTATGCCTATCAATCGAAGACTTATGCACCTCAACAAAGCTTGACATCATGCTTTGTTTTGAGGAACAATAGCAGCGGAAAAGTGGTTCAAAATATGTTGGAAAGGAAACCAACATATATAGGAATACTTCTATTTGGGTTCCTAAGATTCTTGTGACTAACATGCAAGGCGCCAAGTCAAATTGAGGACCTAAATCTAGCAACTAAACTTGTTTTGTAGGCATACTCCTCTGGTGGATCAAGTTGGGTGCTTGATAGTGGATGTATAAATCATATGACCAGAGAAAGGAGTATATTCTCATCATATTCCCTGACGACGCACTTAAATGAAAATATTGTCTTTGGAGACAATTCAAAGGAGGATGTGATTGGTCTCGGTAAAGTTGCTATAACCCTTGAGCATTCAATTACAAATGTATTACATGTTGATTCATTGAGTTATAATTTGTTGTCCGTTTCTCAATTGTGTGAGATGGGCTACAATTGTCTCTTTTCGGATAAGGGTGTGGAAGTCTTTAGAAGGGAGGATTCCTCTATTGTCTTTACGGGTCAATTAAAGAACAAGCTTTGCTTAGTTGATTTCAACAAAAGTAAAGCTAAGCTTGAGACTTGTTTAGTGGGAAAATCTAGTATGGGTTGGCTTTGACATCGCCGACTAGCCCATATTGGGATGAGAAACTTGGCCAAACTTCTAAAAGATGAACACATCTTTGGACTACCATATGTTCACTTTGAGAAAGATAGGATTTATAGTGCTTGTTAAGCCAGAAAGCAAGTTGGAGCACCTCACCCACCAAAGAGCATCATGACCACCAAGCAACCATTAGAGCTAATACATATGGATCTCTTTGGACCGGTCGCCTATCTAAGTATCGGGGGTAACAAATATGGTCTTATTATTGTTGATGACTATTCCTGTTTCACTTGGGTATTTTTCTTGCATGACAAGTGCCAAGTTCAAGAGAAGGTGAAGATATTTGTTAGAAGAGCTCAAAAGGAGTTCGGTCTTCCCATCAAGAAAGTGAGAAGCGACAATAGGACCGAATTCAAGAATACTCTAGTTGAGGAGTTTCTTGATGAAGAGGGCATCAAGCATGAGTTTTCAACTCCATACACCCCTCAACAAAATGGTATAGTAGAGAGGAAGAACTGTACACTCATTAACATGGCAAGGACAATGCTAGATGAGTACAAGACACTAAACATCTTTTGGTGTGACACCATCAACACTGCTTGCCATGCCATCAACCGCCTCTACCTACACAAGAAGTTGAAGAAAACTTCACATGAGCTTCTAACCAGTAACAAGCCTATGGTGTCTTACTTTAGAGTGTTTGGGTGCAAGTGTTTCATACTTAACAAGAAACCCAAAACCTCTAAGTTTGCACCTAAAGTTGATAAATGTTTTCTTCTTGGTTATGGATCAAATGAGCATGCCTACCGTGTCTTCAACAAAATCTCTGGGAGAGTTGAGATTGCGGTAGATGTGACATTTGATCAATCTAATGGCTCTCAAGTGGAGCAAGTTGATCCAAGTGTTGTAGGAAAGGAGGATCCACCATGTGAAGCAATCAAGCAATTGGCAATTGGTGATATTAGACCATAAGAAGATGAAGCCATTGAAGTGGAGGTTCCTCAAGTTGCTGCTGCACTAATTTCCACTGACGTACCTGATGCTACACTACAACAAACACCTGCTGCAACTCCAGAGCATGGCAGTGCCACACTTGAGGGCAGTAGTGCCACACCTACACAGTCAGAAGCAGCTGATTCGACTCTAGCTCGTGGACAAAACCTACAACCCATATTTGAGCAAGATGATGATGAAGATCTAGAAGAGGAACAAGAGGCCATTGAGCATCCAAGGCTAAGGCAAACAATACAACAGGATCATCCTGTTGATAACATCCTTGGGAGTCTTCAAAAAAGGGGGTAACAACTCATTCACATTTAGCAAACTTTTGTCAATATTAGTCATTTGTTTCCTCTTTGGAGCCTCTTAAGGTAGAACAAGCACTTGGAGATCCGGATTGGGTGATGGCCATACAAGAAGAGCTCAATAACTTTGAAAGAAACCAAGTGTGGACTTTGATGGAATGACCCAATACCAATGTCACTGGCACCAAGTGGGTCTTTTGCAACAAGCAAGATGAGAATGGAGTGGTGACAAGGAACAAGGCAAGGTTGGTTGCTCAAGGTTTCACTCAAGTAGAGGGCTTGGACTTTAAAGAAACATATGCACCGGTGGCAAGACATGAAGCAATTTGAATGCTTCTAGCCTATGCCGCTCATCACAACTTCAAGCTATATCAAATGGATGTGAAGAGTGCATTTCTCAACGGCCCCATTCAAGAACTTGTCTATGTTGAGCAACCACCGGGCTTTGAAGATCACAAGTTTCCCAACTATGTCTACAAACTCCAAAAGGCGCTCTATAGGCTTAAGCAAGCACTAAGAGCATGGTATGAATGCCTTAAGGAATTCTTGCTTAAACAAGGCTTTGAAATAGGCAAAGCCGATCCTACCCTTTTTACTCACAAAGTTGGCAAAGATATATTTGTGTGCCAAATATATGTCGATGACATAATATTTGGTAGTATTAATCATTCTTTTTGTGAGGAATTTAGTAGGATCATGACCAAGAGATTTGAGATGTCCATGATGGGTGAATTGAAGTTCTTCCTTGGATTTCAAATCAAGCAACCTATCAAAACTCCCATGCCAACCAATGGACATCTAGATCTCAATGATGAAGGGAAAGGCATGGATACTAAGGTATATCGCTCCATGATTGGCTCTCTACTTTATTTGTGCGCATCTAGGCCCGATATTATGCTTAGTGTGTGCATGTGTGCTAGATTTCAAGCTAACCCAAAAGAGTGTCACTTAGTGGTCGTTAAGAGAATCTTGAGATATTCAGTACACACTCCTAACCTTGGCTTGTGGTATCCTAAGGGCTCTAGGTTTGATCTACTTGGGTATTCGGATTCCGATTATGCCAGTTGCAAAGTAGATCGAAAAAGCACTTTGGGGACATGTCAATTCCTTGGATGGTCCCTAGTGTCTTGGAGTTCTAAAAAGCAAAATTGTGTAGCCCTTTCCACCGCCGAGGCTGAGTATGTTGTAGCCGGTGCATGTTGTGCTCAACTACTTTGGATGAGGCAAACCCTTCAAGATTTTGGATGTCACTTCACTAGAATCCCACTCTTGTGTGACAACGAAAGTGCCATAAAGTTAGCCAAAAATCCTGTAAGCCACTCAAGAACTAAACACATAGACATTCGACATCATTTCTTGAGAGACCACGAAGCCAAAGGAGATATCAAAATTCACCATGTGAGCACCGAAAAGCAACTAGCCGATATCTTCACTAAGCCTCTTGATGAGTCAAGGTTTTGTGCTTTGCGTAGTGAGCTAAATATTCTTGATTCTCATAATGTGGTTTGAACTATAGCACACCTTGATTGGTGAGTTAGCATGGATAGGAGAAATAAATTGCAAAAGTATAAATATTGTGTTTAAAATATGTTATCATAAGAAACAAGTGCATTATGATCATTGTTTGTATTGATTATTTGTTGCTGATCATAGTATGCTTGAGATATGTGTCCATATCCTATACATATAGAGGTATTTAGTTAGTAGCAAAATCTTGCTGGTCTGGGGAGTGCGGTTGTGCCGCGCCTACCATGTGGCAGTGCCGCACTTTGACTTTCAACTAAAATTCGGCCCCATATCAGCTGTTACCATGGGGCCCCATCTTTTCTACCTATTTTACCTAGCCCTAGGTAACCCTCTCCTCTCCTATCTCCCAGCCATCGCCTCTCTTCTCTTCCACGCGTGCCACAGCCGTCGCTCTGTCCTGTCGCGCTACCACCTCCAACATTGCCGTGGCCTGCTGCTGTTCTTCTATGTTGTCATCAGTAGTAGCTCTAGCTCATGGATGGAGCCGATTCATCTCTTTCCTCCTTAATCCATGTGAACCAAGATGAAACCCTAAATCCTTCCTGATCTATGCAATGTGTCCATTCTAGTTGTCTTGGATGGTTGATTGGAAGGTATATAGTAGTTTGGATGGCGTATTGAGGATTGATTGAAGTAGAAATCTTGATTCAACTTTGGAACCAAACTGACCGCTACGGTAGTGCCGCACCTCTGTGGCAAAGATGGCAATGCTACACTCTTGGTTTGATGGTTGACTCACTTTATCTATTTCACTCAGCACCCAATGCTAAGATTCATGATTACTAGGCTTTCTCTCAATCATATCTAGATGCATCGATGACATCAACATGCATATGCTTTCTAAGATTGTATAGTGGACTAGGAGTTAAATTATGAAGTAAGTTTAGTAGACAAGAAGATGCGAAGTGCTGTCTTGGTGAAATAGCTGGTGCGGTAGTGCCGCTTCCAGGTGCGGCAGTGCCACACATCTGAGGGCAGTACCTCATCAGCTGCTTCTCTCGCTTGCACGTTGACTCTTTTTGATTACTTAACTTGCTTTATAGGGTAACTCCTACTCTCCATTTGTACAGTTCTCATTTTGGTCTATGTTTTTGCGTAGATGGCCTCTAGAGGTGATGATGACTGGAGGAGGAGGAGGAAGAGGAAGATGACAAAGTCTCAGGATAAGCAGATGCCTCATCGTGGTTGTGGTAGGACCACAGGGGAAGGAGCAGTGTAGTAGGCAGAGATGTTGCCAGAGATAGGGGGAGGAGAGATCAGATGATCCAGTATGAGGAGAACTTAGAGAGGGCTGGCTGCACTATTCCTATAGATGCTTGCCCAGAGACTCCACCTCATCTTGAGGAGTTTGATAGGAGCTACATTAGAGAATATTTTGAGGATGTGGTTATGAGGCATCCTGTTGACACATGTGCTCATCCTGTGCTCAACTATGCTGGAAAGCTGAAGATGGTGGAGGAAGCACGTGAGAACATTCCCTATGAGCAACCAAAGGATTTGGAGATAGACTATAGGTTTTGGAATGAGTTTCATTCCAACTTCTATGCATCTATGAACTTCAACTCTAAGAAATCCAAGGTTGTGAAGATGCAGTATGTTGATTGGGAGGAGATGAAGGCAAAGAATGAGCCAGAATTCAATAAGGTGATCAAGGCTTGTGAGTTGTTTGGCCTCACTAATATTATGAGCTTCAGATATAATTGGAATGAGGAAGTGCTAGCCTAGTTCCATGCCACTTTCTTCTATAGTATCTACACTGATGAAATTCACTGGATGACTGATGGACGACATTATAGAGTTGATTTTGTGACTTTTAGCCAGATCCTTGGTTTTGGAGAGGAGGAGCGGGGCTTCACTTACATTCATGATGAGGCTAGAGCTGAAATCCATGACATTGCATATATGTGGATTGATAGGAGAAGTGCAGATGGGAAGGTCAGTGGCCTGAAGAGCTATAATTACATTCTAAACAATTTGATCAGGCACACTATCAATCCCAAGGATGGAGCAACCTCTGATCTTAATGGCTATGTTAGGAATGTGTTTGCTAGATTTGCTCCTAGAGGTAATAGGTTTAATGTCCCTCGCTTCATGTGGCGTGAGCTGAGGAATGCCATGGAGGATGGGAGAAAGGGGATACCCTATGCCCCCTATCTCATGTTTATGATTGAGAGGGTCACTGGCTATAGATTTGAGAAAGATGGTCTTCACACCGTCTATAAAATTGAGAAGACCCGAGGGGTAGGTGCTAGCAGGGCAGTGAGATGCTCTCCATCAGTTGAGGACGTGCCTGAGTCATCCTGCTCTAGGCCTCGCAAGGAATATAAGATGGAGAAATTTGGGAAGTGGATCAAGGCCATCTTCACCACATGCACTTATGCAGCGAGGACCGCATACCAGGACTGGTTGGAGAACCATGAAGCCAACCAGGAGGCTAGAGAGCGTGCAGGGCTGCCATCTCTTTCTCCAGTTCAGTCACCGTCGAGGTTTGATGACCTCCCTAGTCTTTCTGAGACAGATTCAGAGGATGCGGAGGAGGAGGAGCAGCCAGAGTTTGATCCACACACCAGTTTTAGATCCACCTTGCAGTCCATGAGGAGCACCAGGCGTGAGCGTCACACTTATACCACCCATCGCTAAGGAAGGGCGGTGGTGTCTTCTTCTTCCTCCTCCTTCGACGACAACGATGATGGTGGTGGAGAGGAGGACATTGTAGGTGCTAGTGGAGCTGCTAGTGGGGATGATGTCGATTGGGACACCGTCCAAGAGAATGAGGAGTGAGTGTTGGTCTTTCTTCTTTTCTTCTCTTTTTGGTGCTTTATGCCAAAGAGGGAGAAAATTAGAGGGGTCAATGTGGGGGGTACGACCCCGGATACCCACGGCGGGTCACATGGGCTATACCTCCAGGGGCGGTCTAGCCCACAAGAAGGAGCCTTGCGGGGCATGATTCTGCTCGACGACCCCCGCAAGGCACGGAGAGGATATCCTAAAGATGTTACGAGATCTGATAGGATATATACGATCCCATGTTTCTTGTAATATGTTATTACTTTCCGGTTATCTCTTAGATCTAACCGACTTGTAACCTGGCCCCCCAGACCATATAAGGTGGGCAGGGACCCCCTATGAATTCATAGCAAATCATACGATAGCTAATGCAAACCAACAGACCATAGGAGTAAGGTATTACGTCGCACTGACGGCCTGAACCTGTATAACTCATGTGTCTCTGTTGCCTTCTTGTTCTCGATTACACGCTCCTCTACCGATCAATCTACCATCGTGGGGTGCCCCTCGGTGGACTGCCGACGATATTCCGTCGATAGTTGGCGCGCCAGGTAGGGGTGTGCGTGCTGTTTCCTTGTCGAACAAGATGGTTTTTTCTGTAGGCTCTTCGTCCCTCCCGCAGACTGGCCAGATCTTCACGGTCGGATCCATCACGTGGGTCATCAACGCCGACGGAGTTGGAGAGCTTCTCGAGCCGGTGCAGATCTGCTTTGCACCGACCACCCTCACATCTACAACTGCAGATCCAATCTCGGAACTACTTCCGAGGTCGGCTCCATCAGCCACCCACCTCTTGCTTCCTTGCTACCAGAGGAGGCATGTCAACAACAACGATCTGATCGAATCTATCGATCAGGTCGGCCTAAAACTCGCCGATTGCCTCTCCATTGCTGAGTCGGCTCTGGACACCCTTGTTCAGCACCGAGCACCCTCCGATCCTGATTTGTCAACGTTCAATGCTCGGTAGACTCTAGGGCCCGCCGCCCTGCCTTTTAGGCTCGCCAACACTGCAACTACATATCAGGACGCCCTGAGGGGCAAATTCGCCGACCAGCTCGCCGACCAATTTCCACCAACCGTCAACATGCTGCACGCCGGCCGGGGTCTCGGAGCATCTCTCCAAACTATCCTCGAGGAAAATCCGGACTCCGAATCTCAAGGATCCACCGAGCCCCTCGCTGAGACCTTCACCAAGCAACCTCCTCTCCTGCCTTTCCGGGGTGGCGCGATTTTCAACGTCAGTATCGACAGCCCCCCCAGAACGGCGAAACAGACGAGGAATGCGCCGCCCATGAAAACAGGAACGCCAACCGCGCGCAACGGCGTGATAATGAATGCGCCATCGCGATGGCCGAGGCCGCTCGTGATAACCAGTTCAATTCACAAGGACGGCCCCTTCATCGCAACCTCAACGAAGAATTCCTCCGCGTTGACGGCCACGACATTTTCAAGACTCCGAGCGCTAATTTGGCCGTGGCCGCCAACGAACTCGCTCACCTCCCACAGACGCCCGAGCTCGCCAAGGTCGCTGCTATGCTTAAAGCGGCACACTGTCAAGTTAACGAGATCCGAGAAGTTCAGAGACCTTCGTGCTCCACAAGCATGATCCGCTGATCAGTTGATCCTAGATCCAATCGCCGCCCCAGTCAAAGCCGCTTCGCTGACCAGTCACCACCTCCCTAGGGGGGAGTTGGAGGCCACCGCACTGAGCATCATCGCCAGCACGACCAAGAGGTCGAACAGGATGCCCGAGTGCACCTCAGCAATCTTCGGGACGCACGACGGCGTATCGACCAACGACGTTTCGGGCGCCATGAAGATGAAGTATGACGTCGCCAGGAGTACGAGCAGGAATACGGCAACCCGGACTCAGCTCTGGAGCCGATCGTCGCCGGCAACACTGCCGATGTTGGTCCCGGCAGCCCGGAAGGGCCCCCTGCGTTCACCAGGGCACTCCGAACACTCCAGTGGCTCCGTGGTTTCAAAATCACCGGAGTCGAGCCCTATGAAGGAAGAATGAACCCAACTCAATGGCTGCAGGCTTACGCCACTACCGTCCGCGCCGCCGGAGGAGACACCAACGTCATGGCAAACTATCTCCCTATCATGCTCACGCCAGTCGCCATGAGCTGGTTCACAAGCCTCGCCCTAGACTCCATTGGCTCTTGGGAAGATCTGAAGAGAGTCTTCACCGACAACTACATGGCCACATGCAGGCGGCCGGGCACCAAGCACGATCTCAACCGCATCAACCAAAAGCCATCTGAACTACTCCGCAGCTACATCAGACGCTTCTCCGAGATGAGGAATTCTATTCCCAACATCACGGAGGCCGAAGTCATCACCGCCTTCGTCCGAGGACTTCATCACCGAGAACTCCGTTCTAAGTTGAATAGAAAGCCACCTACCGACATCGGCGAGATGATCACAACCGCCAATCAGTACGCCGACGCCGAGGAAGCGGAGGTGCGTTTTAACGAAGACACGGGCACTAATTGCCCATCTCGCCGCCACGACGACCGCAATGATGACCGACAGCACAACGTTCGCCGCCACGACGACCACAACGACAATCGACAGTACAACGATCGCCGCTACGACGACCGTAGTTTCCACCGGGACAGCGGACGTGATCGGCCAGATGGATTCAAACCTGGTCAGAATCGCCGCCGCCGACCAGATCACTTTGTCGCCAACATCAATGAGCTACGCGCAAAGCGTAACTATGATGAGCATTACAAGAAGATCCTAGATGGTCCGTGCCCCCTGCATAAGAACGCCAAACACAAGATGAAAGATTGCCTTGGTTTGGCTAAGGAATTCCAGGAGAAAAAGTACAACGACGACAATGGTGGGAACGGAGGACGCCGATCACCAGGGGATAATAATAACGCCTTCCAGGACCATGACAAGGTGGTCACCACCATCTTCGGGGGTCTCGCCTCCAACAAAAGCAGAAGGGAACGGAAGCTCGCCGCCCGACGAGTGCTCGCCATAGCTTCAGAAGAAACTACCGCCAACCCCAGCTATCGCCCGTGGTCCGAAATCTCCATCACCTTCAGCAGGGCCGACCAGTGGGCAGACATACCCTACACAAGGCGTTTTCCCCTCGTCCTTGATGCGACTATTGAAAAGGTGCTCTTTAGGAAAGTCCTCGTCGACGGTGGGAGCGCTTTGAATCTACTCTTCGCCGGGGCCCTAAGGGAGCTCGGACTCAGGACAACAGACCTCACGCCTTCAGACTCCTCCTTTTGGGGTGTGGTGCCCGGCAGGGCATCCAGACCACTGGGGGAAATTACCCTACCAGTACAGTTCGGCATGGCAACCAACTACAGAGTGGAGCATATCAACTTTTATGTCGCTAACTTCGACACCGCCAACCACGCCATACTAGGGCGCCCGGCTCTGACCAAGTTCATGGCCGTTCCACACTATGCGTATCTGGTGTTGAAGATGCCTTCACCTGCTGGAGTCCTGTCTCTGTGGGCCAACCTCTCCGTCGCCTATGCCTACAAGACGGAAAGTCTCGCCCTCGCCGAAGCCACCGACCTCTCCATCCAGATGGCCAGCGTGGTCGCCGAAGCCAAGACCGCATCTGCTGACGACATGGAGATCCCAGAGCCTCCCTGGGCCTCCGCCAAGTCCAAGGAAGTCAAGGAGATCGGCCTCGGCCTCGACGACCCTTCCAAGACAGTGAAAATTGGGGCTCACCTTGACCCCAAATAGGAAAGCGCGCTCGTCTCCTTCCTACGTGCCAACGCCGATGTGTTTGCTTGGAAACCTACAGACATGCTGGGGGTACCACAGGAGAAGATCGAGCACTCCTTGAATGTCTCGCCGACCGCTAAGCCGATCAAGCAGAAACTTCGACGATTCGCGCCGAACAAAAAGGAGGCAATTAGGGTAGAAATAAAACAGCTTTTAGCTGCCGGATTTATAAAAGAAGTGTATCATCCAGATTGGCTAGCTAATCCTGTTCTTGTTAAGAAAAAGAATAAAGAATGGAGAATGTGTGTTGATTATACTGATCTTAACAAACACTGCCCTAAAGACCCCTTCGGCTTGCCTCGGATAGACGAGGTTGTCGACTCCACCGCCGACTGCGAGTTGCTCTCCTTTCTCGACTATTACTCAGGCTACCATCAGATCTCCCTCAAGGAGGAAGACCAGGTTAAAACATCGTTCATCACGCCTTTTGGTGCATATTGTTACACCACTATGTCCTTCGGACTAAAGAACACCAGCGCGACCTACCAAAGGGCTATCCTGACGTGCCTCGACCAACAGATCGGCCGCAACGTCGAAGCCTACATCGACGACGTGGTCGTCAAGACTAGAACCGCCGACAATCTTATCTCCGACCTTGAAGAAACTTTCTCCAACCTAAGCAAATACCGATGGAAGCTAAACCCTTCAAAGTGCATCTTTGGAGTTCCATCCGGTATCCTGCTCAGCTACATCGTCAGTGCTCGGGGCATCGAACCAAACCCCGACAAAGTCTCCGCCATCACCAACATGAAACGACCGACGTGTGTCAAGGATATACAGAAGCTCACAGGCTGCATGGCTGCGTTAAGCCAATTTATCTCGCGCCTCAGTGAAAAAGGGCTGCCTTTCTTCAAGCTCCTCAAGGCCTCCGAGCTTTTTTCTTGGTCGGAGGAGGCAGACACAGCTTTTGAGCAGCTCAAATTGTTTTTAACAAAACCTCCAATCATAACAGCGCCACGACCAGATGAAACTCTACTGGTTTACATCGCCGCCACTTCTCGAGTTGTCAGTACGGCTATTGTCGTCGAACGCGAGGAAACTGGACACGCATACAAGGTGCAAAAGCTGTTATATGCAATTTTAATCACCTCACGCAAGCTCCGACATTACTTCGAATACTACAAGATCGCTGTGGTCACCGAGTTCCCTCTAGGAGACATTCTCCGAAATAAAGAGGCCAACGGTCATATCATCAAGTGGGCTATTGAGCTCGGCACCTACTCCATCGACTTCAGAAGCAGGCCGACCATAAAGTCGCATGCGCTAGCCGATTTCATCGCTGAGTGGACCGAAATCCAAGAACCCGTCGCCACCACTTGCCCCGAGCACTGGGTGATGTACTTCGACGGCGCCCTTAATATTAATGGGGCTGGTGCGTGCATTCTGTTCATCACACCGATGAAGGATAAACTCCGATATGTTCTTCGCATACATTTCCCGGTCTCTAACAACGCCGTGGAATACGAAGCATGTCTCCATGGCCTCTGTATAGCCATTGAGCTCGGCGTCAAACGCCTTATGGTATACGGGGATTCCGCGCTGGTTATCAATCAACTCAATAAAGATTGGTCCTGTTCCAGTGAGAAGATGGACGCTTACTGCGCCGAAATCAGGAAGCTTGAAGGAAAATTCTACGGCATTGAGTATCACCACGTGGTACGGGATCAAAACCAAATCACCGAGCACGATTTCTCCAAATCGCCGAGCACGATTTCTCCAAATCACCGAGCACGATTCCTCCAAATCGCCGAGCACGATTCCTCCAAATCGCCGAGCACGATTTCTCCAAATCGCCAAGCACGATTCCTCTAAATCGCCGAGCACGATTCCTCCAAATCGCCGAGCACGATTTCTCCAAATCGTCGAGCACGATTTCTCCAAATCGCCGAACACATTAACTCCCAATCACCGAACATGATTTTTCCAAAAATCGCCTACTATGCTTCCTCCAGGACGCATAGGTTTTCCTTCAAAAACAACGACGGTGTTGCACTTTCAATTTTCGCAACATAGCCGGCCGATCGTCAAACAGCACACCTTTTTTCCTTCTGTTTTCTATGGAAATGACCCAGTCCCCGACTACATCCTACACGTGCCTAGGGGCTCCGCCCTCTATGTTATGGTTGGTCGGCTGCGGTTCCTTGGCCATGCCTGTTCGTCCTACACGTGTCAGCGCCTCCGCGCTCAACATTATGGACTATGGGCTAGTCAAGGCCTAGATTTTAGTTATGAACTAACCGCTCGGATGCTGCTTTAGCCATTTCTCTCGCCACGTTATTCACGTTGGCTGCTGGGCAGAACGTTTTTTCGCAATAGCAATTCTAGAGGGCAACAAGGCTCTAACACCCCACCAAACATACCATGAGCTCGTTGCTCGGCATGTTGGCCGGCAGGACACGGTCTTATGACAACGCCTATTTCTCCAACATACGCATGGGCTCCGCGTTATGCGTTACGGATCACGACCTAACTAAGGCATTTAGTTCAGTGAAAACTAAAAGATCGAACACAGCTTATATTGGGAAAAAGAGCATCGGGTCCATAATACACAGATTCTTCTTAGCCAGATAAATCATGTAATACAGGAGGTAATATCCGAGTAGTTCTTTAGGCTTCGCCAGCAGCTTCGGTTTCGCCAAACAAGTCTATATCGCCGACAAGCACTTTCGCCACATCCTCAACGTCATCCTCCAGCTGCTGGGTCTACGCATCGCTCAGCCCATCGGCAAACCCACCACCTATTGACTGGATGTCGACGGACGGATAATGGGACCGAACCACCGCAAGGGCATGAGTAGCGGCGGTCAAAACGGCGTCGTGGTTGAAGTTTTTGAAGTTTTCCCACCCACGCTCCCTTGCATCTCTGAACGATGGTGTATGGTCCTTGCTGCCTACCATCAGGACGGGGCGCCGGTTCAACGTCGACGCAGTCCAGCACTGGTTTTATTGCGGTAGTTATAGTGTTGAAGTTGTCCTTCTGGACTTTGGCCTCTTGCACCAGCACATCGAACTGTGCCTTGGTTTTATGTCGATAATCTGCAAGAATTACAATGGTTTGTCACGGCAAAAAAGAATTACGGCGTCACTTCCGATCAGGGGAAGCCTACCTTTCAATTCTTCGGCCAGTTTGTCGGCTCGATCCGACTCCTTCGTTTTCTCTTGTCGAATTTGTTTGATGGTCTGGCAAAGCCGGTTGAGTTCTGCATCTTGCTCTACCAGCACAAAAGATAAGACACAAAAAAAATACGGCCACTTACTGCAAAGCACATTATGTGAAAAAGAATACCCGATTTTAGCTTGGATGCATCCTCCAACTACTGGCACTTCCGGTCGAGCTGTTCAGTTTTACTATCGAGTTCTACGTTTTTCTTGCTCAACTGCTCGGACATCTTCTTAAGTTCCTCGAATGCAATTGCCAGCTCCTCGGATGTCTTCTTCAGTTGCTCGGACAATGCCGTTAGTCGCTCGGACAGAACCCCATTTTGATGTTCATGGTCCCGTGAATTCGACTCCACAAGGTCCCGCTCCCGCTGGGCCCTCTGAATACTTTTTTCCAAAAGACTTAAAGCCTCCCGGAGTATCTTATTTTCCTCGGCGAGGGGCTCCATCCTCTTTATCAGTTAGTGCCATTGTTCAGCTGTCCGAGCTATCCCCTGCGGATTAACAGTGCAAAAGATAAACCTTGATCTTCCGACAACATTTATCGGTGTTATTGGCATGGCACTCACCTCGATTTGAGTCATAACTCCGGCGATGGCGGATTTCAACCTCTTTGTCTCTCTGGTGGTGTTTTCTTCTTCGACGACTACCACCTCTTCCCCACGTTTAAGAGAATCCGGACGGACTGGGGCTCAGGCGCGGTGCGCTCGATCTCCATGACCTCGTCCTCCTCCATTGTCGCTTGAGGCACCTTCGGGGGGCTCCGTGGTCGGACCGCCGCTCCGACCACTCCTGGCACCCCTGCGGGTGACGACGTTTGCTCCTCAGCAGTTGACGGGGTGGCGTTTGTAACCTCCGGCGCATCAACAACAGCCGCAGTTTCCGTTTCCACGGTAACAACCTTTTCGGTCGTAGCCGCGGTTGCGGTCGCCGACGTGCCCATCATGTGCGCTAATGATTCACCATCGCCAGGTCTGCTGGGAGCGGCGGCTGGCTCATCCTCTGTTCACCGAACACTCGGGGACTCCTAGACGGGGGCAGTTGTCATTCTTTCTTCTGAGGTCACGGGCCTCGGCGTCGCACTGCGTCATATCGGCTTCTCAGTAACAAGGTGAAATCAAAGAACAATATAATTACTCCAAGGCAAATATACTCATGGTTTGGTCTTTCGATTGATTTTCTTGAATCGGCGATGCCTGCCTGACCCCCCAGGCGCGGCTGCTTGATCAACCTTGTGGGAGGACTCCTGCGCCTCCGCAGCGGGCTGTCGCTCTTCTTGGTGCTCGGAGGCCCCACCTTCCGTGCATTGTTCGGGGGCTTCGGTACTTTGCATCGCCGGGGCGTTCGCCGTTGCCCGACCATAACTTTCCCCTGCTCGATGCTTGGGAGCGACACTATCCGCCGGCACCTCCGTCATGCTCGGCGGAAGTGCTGACTGGTCTTCGTCATCGTCCGACCACTCCAGCACAGCAGTTCGTGGTGGCCAAACTGCTCGGTCCTCTCCAAGAGAGATGCCTCCTGGTTTGTGTGCATGAGAGCTGGCGGTTTTTCTCCTTTTTTGGGCCGGTTCGTCTACTGCCGGTCTCTTCCCGCGGACCTTCTCTGACACTGGGGATGGACTATCTGACGAGGAGCTCGGCTCACCTTCTTCATGCTGCAGTGGCCGCCGGGGATCTACTCCTTTTGGCCAATCGGCTCTCGGCACATTTGAAAAGTATATTGCCCTATCCTGCGAATGAATCTTTTCATAAGTGAGTCAGTCCTATGCTCGGCAATTATTGCCTGATAGACGCGAAGCGAAATGGTTACCTGAGGAGGCGGGTTGGTGCAGTTGAAAGCCTTCGTCCCTTTAGGCCAGCTGAACAAGACATTCAAAGAAAATAGATCCATGGCACGGTCCATCACTTCTTTCTTCGACATGTGCCATGGATCGCCTGTCACCTTTAAAGTCGTTGTCACCTTTAAAGTCGAACGCCGGGTGGGCCCTCTCTTTGTAGGGTTGGATGCGCCGAACTATGAAACTAGCTGCAACCAGTTCACCCCCTAAGCTCCAAGTCTTTACTCAATTCTAGAAGTTCCATTACCTGCTCCATGTCAGCGTTGTTGGGTCTCTCCGACCAGTTACTGTGGTTAACCGGGATGTGGTGGACGTCGCATCGAATCAACGGGTGACTCTGTTTGATATAGAACCATCTAGAGTTCCAACCTTTCAGGGAGGAATTCAGCGGAATGTTGATATACTCGCTGGCCATCCCATCCCTGAGCTGTAGGTACACGCCGCCGACCACCTTTGAACCGCTGCCCCCCTTCTTTTTCAGACAGAATAGGTGCCTGAAGAGGTTGAAGTGCGGAAGAACACCGAGAAATGCCTCGCAGAAATGGATAAAGATAGAAACATGCAGAATGGTGTTAGGGTGCAGATTACAGAGGCTAATCGCCCAAAACTCCATAAGATCCCTCAGAAAGGGGTGGACAAGAAACCCTAATCCTCGCCAGAAATAATCCTCAAATACTACAGCCTCATCAGTATGTGGTGTCGGAAAGGGCTCACCAATAGCTGGCCGCCATCCAGTAGTGAGACGGTCTGGAAGAACACCTGCCGCCACCATCTTATCAAGATCCACCGCCGACGTCTTCGACGGCACCCACTCCTCGTCGCGGCTGGCTCCGGTGGCAACTTTCTTCGGCTTTGCGGCTCCTTTTTTCGGCACCATTCCTATGGATTGATCCTAGGGTTGGAGGCGAATGCTCAGACTGGTGCAAAATGTGAAGCAACGGGATTGTGAAGGCAGAAAGCAGAGTGGTTTGACAGAGATAGGAGGCGATGTGTGTGGCGGCGCGGTTATAAAGCACTTTCCCCACTCTCCCTTGACTCTGAGGGTTTTTGGGAAACTGTTCCAGCGATCAGCGCTACCTCAACTCCTCCAAAGTGGTTTAATGGGCCGCAACTTGGGCTATCGCGTCACAGTAGCCCACACCCCTCATTTATCGCCACCACTTATTCTCCGAATTCTCCGCATTTTAATGAGGCTTATTAACTGATACTATACAGCCATGACTCCAAATTTCTTGCCGCAGTTTGATTTATCCGATATCTACGCCAGAAACACGGGGACTGGCTGCCTGCTCGGACAGTTTGCTAATTTTTTAGCCTGGCACCACGTGACTACGTCACCTACTGTCAGGCTCAGGGACTAAGTGGGCACACTTCACCTTGTGGTGAATGTGCTTGTTTTTTGTCTCGAGGCTGTGCTCGGGGACTGGCTACCTACTCGGACGGTTCACTAATTTCTGAGCCTGGCACCACGTGACTACGTCACCTACTGTCAGGCTCGGGGACTAAGTGGGCACACTTCACCTTGCGGTGAATGTGTTTGTTTTTCTAAAAGCCTTCGAGCATCCAAAGGATAAACCAGGTATCTTTACCATTGTTTTCGGATTCTAAGTGGGCACACTTCACTTTACCATGCAGGAATTTTTAATTTTGGACTTGAGCTCCTTACACCCTTATGACAAGCCATGCTCGGAACACACTGCTCGACGATGTTGTACACTGCTCGGCATTTGCTCACGACTGATCGGCTACTCCTTATGGTGGTCGGACCACGATTTGGACAGCTCAGTCTTGGTTCGCACCTGCTTGGAAAGTCTCAAGACGGCGTTGCGCAACGGGTACAAGGCGCTCGGGGACTAGCTGTGGGGGGTACGACCCCGGATACCCACGGCGGGTCACATGGGCTATACCTCCAGGGGCGGTCCAGCCCGCAAGAAGGAGCCTTGCGGGGCACGATTCTGCTCGGTGACCCTCGCAAGGCACGGAGAGGATATCCTAAAGATGTTACGAGATCTGATAGGATATATACGATCCTATGTTTCTTGTAATCTGTTATTACTTTCCGGTTATCTCTCAGATCTAACCGACTTGTAACCTGGCCCCCCAGACCATATAAGGCGGGCAGGGACCCCTACGAATTCACGGCAAATCATACAATAGCTAATGCAAACCAACAGACCACAGGAGTAAGG
Organism: Miscanthus floridulus; assembly: GCF_019320115.1. Classification (NCBI taxonomy): domain Eukaryota; kingdom Viridiplantae; phylum Streptophyta; class Magnoliopsida; order Poales; family Poaceae; genus Miscanthus; species Miscanthus floridulus. The sequence goes on from NC_089586.1 coordinate 127,432,687, forward strand.
TATTATGTCGTACCGACGGCCTGAACCTGTATAACTCGTGTGTCTCTGTTGCCTTCTTGTTCTCGATTACACGCTCCTCTACCGATCAATCTACCATCGCGGGGTGCCCCTCGGTGGACTGCCGACGATATTCTATCGACAGTCAACAACTTTTTCGACGCCATGGAGAGGAGGTTGCTACAGCTAGAGTCATGTTCGTATCCATTTAGAGTAGTCTTCGTTAGGTGAGAGTTTGAGAGTCCATTAGAAACTCTATTTATGTAATAATGCTACTTAAGTACTTTATATATGTGTAGGATATGGACATATATTAATCTATGATGTTGTTTGTGATACAATTGTGGTAGAATGTATATCTTTATATGTATTACATGTTGTATGGTGTTTGTTCTGATCTGTGCCATTACAGCAAGTGCGGCAGTGCCGCACCCAGCTGCAACAACAAACCATGTTGTGCATAAACTATCATTTACATCACATTTTACACACCTGACACAGTATGCAGCACCCCACAGGAGCATGGATATAGGGGGAGCCCCATCACTTTCACTAAAATGTGAATCTTGGCTTCTTATGCTCATTTGAGAATTCAATTCTCTATTCACATACTTAGGGGGAGGCTCTACACCCATGGCTCAAAAACCTCAGTATTTATTTCATATCGTTTGTAAGCTCTAATTGAGTTGTCATCAATCACCAAAAAGGGGGAGATTGAAAGTGCAATCAAGCCCTAATTGTGGGTTTTGGTGATAATGACCATGCAATTAGAGAACTAATGAGATTTATTGAGATGACAAGCAGGGAATTCATGTTCGAAGATGCTACACGAAATGGAGGAGCCCCAATTACAAATGTAGATGGCTTCAAACTCAAAGGAGGTTTAAATTCTTTTATATTTTGAATTTGAGTATAGAAAAAGCCATACTATAAAGGGGACACAATGCTTAAGCTAATATATGCTACCAAGTGCTCAAACATACACATGCATCCTCAGATTCACAGTCAAGACAGTCTACACTTCACTCTTACCCTTGCTGTTTTGCGTGGTGCGGCACAACCACACTTGAGCCGCGGCACTGCCATGACTTAAGTGTCCGTTGGAGGCTGGGGGTATTTATATCCTTCTCTTTCCTCCCCAATGGCTCTCTGCCTCTTTTTTCTCACTTCAGCACGCCCGAAAAAAGAGCAGGAGCTCTTTCTCTCCCTCAGTTGTTGATCTCAAGCCCCAAACAAATCCATTGATTTCTCCATCTATCCTTGTGGGAAAAGGGTCCAAAACTCGATTAGAGAGCAGCTCCATTGATTCCTGTCGGGGACCTAATACCGGGGTACCTAAGGAGGTGGAACTAATAAACATCGAACGTTAAAAACTCCTGGATGGACAAGAACACTACTGCGCCTCTTGCCCAAATGACGGGGGTTTGGTTCCACCTCGCCCGACGCCCGTGGGCCAGCTCTGCCTCACCCGACGATTGGAGGACGGCTCCGCCCCGCTCGAGGGCAGAGGGATCGGCTCCGCCTCGCCCGAGGGCTAAGGGCTAGACTCCGCCTCGCCCAACCCCTGAGGTATAAACTCCACCTCGCCCAACGCTCGTGGACTGGCTCCGCCTCACCCGAGGGCTGAGGGCTAGACTCTACCTCACCCGACGCCCGTGGGCCGGCTTCACCTCACCTGAGGGCTGAGGGCTCGGCTCTGCCTCGCCCGACCCCCGAGGGCGGACCTTGCCTCACCCGATGTCCAAAGGCTGGCTCCACCTCGCCTGACAATAGCACCCCGCTCCCTCATGATGATAGGCATAGGGTAAGACAAGATGTTTGGGTCAACCGCAGCATCAAGGACCATGCCCTATGCCCCTGCAGGAGAGTACCGTCAGGGCATGACGGGATGGGCGCTTAGACCCTTCTAAGCGTGGCAGAGCCTAAATAGTGTTGCAGGTGCATGCTCTTCGCCCTATAGTGTTGTAGGCGCCGCCTTTAGCCCCCGGGCGAAGAGTCCAACACAGACGTACGACAACCATTACGTTCCAAGAGGGGACTCCCATCCCCTACAGTGGCAAACGAGTAGTCACTACGCCTTCCGCTCCCCACAAGGTCATAGATCGACACCCCTGCCCGACATGCCACCCACGAAGGCGGGACGGGACGCACCCACTTGCTAAAAGAGGTCAGGGCATGGCCTACGAAGATCAATGAACACGCCACTTCTGACACTGTCTGCCATGTTATACAGGGCAGGCGCAGGGAAAAAGGAAGACCCGGATCCTTCGAAGGACCTTCTATACCCTTGGTATTTTCCTCTTTCTCCCATCTGTAACCCCTGCTCCCCCCTTGGTCTATAAAAGGGAGGGCAGGGCTCCCCACTAGAGGGACTGACTTTGAACAGACAACTCACATACAGACGGACTCATAGAGAGTTTAGTTCAACATCACATACACAGCCAAGCTGCCACTAGGCTCTTGGCCTCCTTTCGATCCTTCCATCAGAGACCTAGGACCAGTCCCTCTCTCGACCGTTTGTACCCCCTACTATGAACCATTTTCAGTGCTAATAACACGAGCAACAACAGACTGGACGTAGGGACATTCAGCCTGAACCAGTATAAACCTTGTGTCCTTTAGTGCACCATCCGGGCCTAACGTGCATAATTATAAATTTACTAGCCGGTGCTTATTCGAAACACCGATAGTTGGCGTGTTAGGTAGGGGACTTTGCGCATTCCAAACCAGGCCACGGATGGCTAACCACAATGTCAGCTGGGTCCCAGGCGTACACGTGCACTTCAGGAGCCTAGATTTCATCATCACGGTGGGAGGAGAGTTGGTACGGGCACAGACTACCATCCAATCTCTCCCCTCCATCGTCCTCGACCACAAGAGGCTTGGGTGCTAGCTCGGCATCTCCCTTGGACACCAGCAGTCCAGGGAGAACCAGCGTCGCCTCACCCTTTCCAATGATGACGACGTGGCACGACCTTCCGGAGAGGGGCACCTCTCTCCAGAGCGCCACGAGTGGAGCGCCCTGACAGCGTTTCCGTTCGGTCTCTACAATGCCGTAGCGACTGCTTGCCACCTCGTGGCACTACGCATGGTTCAACCGGCCGTAGACAACAAGTTCATGGGGGTAATTGAACACGACAAGGAGTCCCTCCACAAACTCCTCACCAAGGAGCCAGAATCATCCTCTAGCTCTGACTCCAGTAGGGGGAGCCATCACCCTTCCTGGGAATGCTTCATGGCGGAAACCTCCAAGGGGCACGTTGAAAGCATCTCCGAGGGGGAGGCTACCCCGACAGACAACCCCGATGCTAGGACCAGAGGGGAGGCGATGGCCCCATCTCACGTAAGGATGGAGCAGTTGAGAGCACAAAAGCTGGAGATCGATGACGCCGGACAACAGCTTGTTCGGGAGTACCGAAAGATCGATGAGGAAATCAAGCGTCGCGGAGACGGTGGGCACGCACGCGCCATGGCCCGTGATGTACACCAGAGGATCCTCACCGACGATGGGACCCTCCCTCACTTCGCTCGAGCAAGCCAGAACATCACCGCTGTGACGGCCTTGCTTCACGGCCTTCCAGAGGCCATGATGTCCGAGGATCGCCGAGCCCGCCGAGAAATTCGCACGTTGCTCGATCGTGCGGCGGTGCAGCAGGCGGAAAGCTTGTTGTCTCGGCGACGTGAGCTCGACACCAGCCAGCGCATGCCCTCGGTGTGTCCCGCTAAGGACGCGTCGGTTCACCAGACACCGCCAGGTGGCAGGCAACACACCCCTGTTCCAGTGCATCAATGTCTCGGCCACAACCGCGACACACACAGCACCATCGACGCCCGCAGATGCGCCTACGATGACTCAAGAGAAGGAGCCAAACACGGCTACCACCCTCGGCATAGTGGATGCTACGACAGCGGCAAGGACCGGAGCCTAAGCCCCGGCCTACCAGGCCCAAAGCGACTCACAAAAGTACTGATGGACGGAGGCAGTGGTCTCAACATCATGTACGCCAAGACGCTCGACGCGATGGGCGTCGACCGGTCGAACCTCCGCCCAATCCGAGCGCCTTTCCATGGCATCGTGCCTGGCAAACAAGCCGTGCCGCTAGGGCAGATCGATCTACCCGTCACTTTCGGGGATCAGTTCAACTACAGGACTGAGACCCTCACCTTCGACGTGGTGGGATTCCTGGGAACCTTCCACGCCATCCTAGGACGACCATGTTACGCGAAGTTCATGGCCGTCCCCAACTATACATACCTCAAGCTGAAGATGCTAGGCCCTTGCGGGGTCAGCATCGTTGGTACCTCCTTCCAACGCGCTTACGAGTGCGAAGTCGAATGCTGTGGCCATGCCGCCGCGGTTGTCGCCTCTAGGGAACTCGCCGCCCTTAGGGAGGAGGCTGCCAAAAAAACGCCTGATGCGAAGAAATCAACCGGGTCGTTCGAATCGGCAGAGGGCTCCAAGGAGGTCCTCGTAGACCCTAGCAGCTCCGAGGGAAAAATGGTATGCATCGGTACCGCGCTCCTCCAAATAGGAAAGCGCGCTCGTCGACTTCCTCCGCGACAACAAAGACATCTTTGCGTGCAAACCCTCGGATATGCCGGGCATCCTGAGGGAGGTCGCTGAGCATACTTTAAAAATCCACCTAGGCTCCAAGCCGGTGAAACAACGCCTGCACCGCTTTGATGAGGAAAAGCGCAGGGCCATCGGTGAAGAAATAGCAAAATTGTTGGCTGCCGGATTCATCAGGGAAGTACACCACCCAGAGTGGTTAGCAAATCCCATTCTTATACGAAAGAAGAGCGGGAAATGGAGGATGTGTGTCGACTACACAGGTCTCAACAAGGCATGCCCAAAGGACCCGTTTCCTTTGCCATGCATAGACCAAATAGTCGATTCTACCTCAGGGCGTGAAACCCTCTGCTTCCCTGACGTGTACTCTGGCTACCACCAAATCGTGATGAGAGAGTCCGACCAGCTCACGATGTCTTTTATCACCCCCTTCGGATCATTCTGCTACATCTCGATGACATTCAGTCTGAAGAATGTCAGGGCAACTCACCAGCGCTGTATGCTAAACTACTTTGGGGACCTCATCGGGCGGACCGTTGAGGCCTACGTCGATGATATCGTAGTTAAATCCAAATGGGCTGACCACCTTGTCACCGATCTTGAAAAAACCTTTGCTAAACTCCAGGCAAATGGCATCAAACTCAATCCCGAGAAATGTGTTTTTGGGGTCCCATGGGGCATGCTGCTCGGCTTCATCATTTCTGAGCGCGACATCGAAGCCAACCCAGAGAAAATTTCAGCCACCATGAAGATGGGCCCGATCCAGAACATAAAGGGGGTTCAATGGATCACAGGGTGCCTCACCGCCCTCAGCCGATTCATCTCGCACCTCGGCGAACGAGGACTCCCCCTTTATCAACTCCTAAAGAAAGCCGACCGCTTTGAGTGGACAACTAAGGCCCAGGAGGCACTTGACATGGTCAAGCTACTACTAACAAAGCCCCTGATCCTGGTTCCTCCAAGCGACGGAGAATCCCTCCTACTATACATAGCGGCCACCACGCAAGTGGTCAGCGCCGCCCTGGTAGTAGAACGGGAAGAAGAGGGGCACGCCTTCAAGGTACAGCGCCCTGTGTACTTCATCAGCAAGGTACTGTCCGACTTCAAAACCCGCTACTCCCAAATCAAGAAACTCCTATACGCCGTACTCATCACCAAGAGGAAGTTGCGCCACTACTTCGAGTCACACACCGTGACAGTCGTGACGTCATTCCCCCTCGGCAAGGTCATCCATAGCCAGGACACCACGGGGAGAACTGCGAAATGGGCACTCGAGCTGATGGATCAAGGCATCGCATATGCGCCCTGAACGGCAATCAAGTCCTAGGTGTTGGCTGATTTCATCACGGAATGGACCAAGGTCCAGATGCCACCAGTAGTCGTCGATCAAGAGTACTGGACGATGTACTTCGATGGGTTGCTGATGAAAAGGAGGGCCAGTGCAGGGCTGGTCTTCGTATCACCCCTCGGGGTCCGCATGAGGTACATGGTTTGGCTCCATTTCCCCTCATCAAATAATGTCACCAAATACGAAGCCCTCATCAACAGCCTATGAATCGCCATCGAGTTAGGCATCTGATGCCTCGATGTCAGGGGCGACTCCTAGCTGGTCGTCAACCAAGTCATGAAGGAGTCGAGCTACCACGACACCAAGATGGCGGCGTACTGCCAAGAAGTCCGACGGCTAGAGGACAGATTCAATGGCCTCGAACTCAATCACATCCCAAGGTGCCTCAACGAGGCGGCCGACGCGCTCGCAAAAGCAGTGTCTGACCGAGAGCCAGTGCCGACTGGAGTCTTTGCCAACGATCAACACAAGCCTTTGGTGCGCTATGAGGGGTCGGAGCAGGCCGATGATGGCCCATCTGATCCGCCCTCAAGGGCCGACCCACCGACTGCTCCGTCCAACCCTGAGGTCATGGAGCTTGAAGAGGATCCAACAGCAGAGCCTGACCTTCCGAACGACTGGAGAACGCTTTACCTCGACTACCTCCTCCATGACACACTACCAACAAACAAGATGGAAGCTTGACGGCTCACACGTCGCGCCAAGTCCTTCATGCTTGTGGAAGGCGAACTCTACAAACGGAGCCACACCGGGATCCTGCAGCTATGTATCCCTAGCGAACAGGAAAGGTTCTGTTGAACGACATCCACGGTGGGGTCTGCGGTCACCATGCCGCACCGAGGACCTTGGTTGAAAACGCATTCCGACAGGGCTTCTACTGGCCCACTGCAGTAGCCAACGACGAGCAAATCGTACGCACCTGTGAAGGGTGTTAGTACTACACTCAGCAAACTCACCTCCCAGCCTAGGCACTCCAGATGATTCCCATCACGTGGCCCTTCGTGGTCTGGGGGTTCGACCTGGTCAGGCCATTCAAAAAGATGCCCGGGGGCTTCACCCACCTACTTGTCACCATAGACAAGTTTACGAAATGGATCGAAGCTCGACCGATCTCCACGATCAAATCTGAGCAAGCAGTTCATCGGTAGGAAATTCATTCGATTTTGTGATCAACAACACATCCGGATCGATTGGTTGGCCGTCGCGCACCCCCGGATGAATGGGCAGGTCGAGCGCGCAAACGACATGCTCCTATAGGGCCTCAAGCCTAGGATCTTCAACCGGTTGAACAAGGTCGGCGCACGCTGGGTCGCCGAGCTCCCCACAGTACTTTGGAGCCTGAGAACAACTCCCAGCCGGGCCACTGACTACACGCCTTTCTTCATAGTCTATGGTGTCGAGGCCATACTCCCAACGGACCTCAACTACGAAGCACCAAGAGTCAGAGCCTACGACGAACAGGGAGCCGAGGCATCCCACCAAGACGCCAAGGACCAACTAGACGAAGCCCGTGACATCGCCCTCCTCCGTTCGGCCAAGTACCAGCAGGCGCTATGGCGGTACCATAGCCGACGGGTGCGGGACTGAGCCTTCAATGTCGGGGACCTTGTTCTCCGCCTTGTACAGAGCAACAAGGACCGCCACAAGCTCTCCCCACCCTAGGAAGGGTCGTACGTCATCATGGAAGTACTCCATCCAGGTGCCTACAAGTTGAAAACCATCGATGGCAAGGTCTTCACTAATGCCTAGAACATCGAACAGCTACGTTGTTTTTACCCTTAAATAAACGCATACTCTCCCTCATCAGTTTTTGTCTTTACAAAACCCCGATCTTTAGTGACATCCGACCCCTGCAAATTGCGAGGGGTCAGACCTCACTCGGGGGCTGATACGAATGATACAAGTACGTTTATCTTGCAAAAACTTCCTGTGTTATATTTGCAAACTTTCTCTAAGTTTTTTGTTCTTCTCATAAACAAAGTCCTAAGGACTAAGATTTCATGAACAAATTCCGAGTACAACTGGTAGGACTACGGGAGACCCATGCCCCAGCGGCTACGACCTCTTTGCTCACCAGTGTGATCAGAATTAATTCGCCCGCACTCCCAGTTTCTTACAACTTGAACCATGGGAAGGGTCAGGGGGCACCAAAACCCTTTCTACATAAAGGGAAGCTGAAAAGCTATCTGCCGTAACAAAAGATGAAATTTTGTCCATTTTTTGCACAAATTCACCACTTACAAAGTAATTTCATCATGAAAAGGACTAATGTACTCGCAAATTCCAAAGACTGTATACTCGGTGGCTCCCCCACAAACTTATTCAATTACAGTCTCTGCCTAGCTTTACTACAAGTACTACTACGGCCACCGCGCCACACTCTCCATCGGCAACATCCTGTCATGTACACAGGCCAATTTGTCTACTGTGGCCGCCGCACCACGCCCTCCATCGATGATGTCCTGGCATGTACACAGGCCAGTTCATCTACTGCGGCCGTCGCACCACGCTCTCCATCAGCGACCGCGTCACGCTCTCAATCGGCGACGTCCCGCCGCTCCGCAGGATCCTCGAAGGCGCCATCATCTGCAACGTCGAGCACCACGCCGACGACTGTGGTACCCCTCCATCGGGGCATCCGGGGACTACACCATCATCATCAACCACAACCCCGACAACGGCGCCTGAATGGGGGGTGCCTCCCACCGAAGGAAGGCCGCAACGAACGACGGCAAGGCCAACAACGCTCGGCACCCTCCAGTGCTCCTCCTCCTTCGGCAGCGGCAACTCCTCCTCAGCATGGGCGGCCCGCACCATCTCATCTATGTTGGATGACCTCCAGCTCGACATCACGCTCTGGATTCATGAGCGGATCAGTGAGTTTCTCTTTCCCTGGCATTACCTTCCCTCACTCAGGAACCGCCGCGACGCACGGACGCATTCGGTGGAAGGGGAGAAGAAGAAGAGGTAGCGGCTTAGAGCCAGGCCAAGAAGTGGTATGAGAACTCCCCTCCCCCCCTATTTGAAGAAGGGGCTTGGCAGCTGAGGAAAGGCGAAAGGTTGGGACGAAAAACTCTATGCCTTCCCCTATTCAATGCAAAATGCAAAATCAATGCTGACAGAAAACTGAGGGGGCGTGACGGAACCGGCGAGGCATGCTCTAGGCAATAAGACATCGCCTGGTCAAATAGAAAGTGGCCTAGGCATGGCCCACCACTAATGCGCTCGGGGCGCAAAAGCCAGGGCAGACTCGCGTGCAGGCGACTCCTCGCTTCCCCAGGCAGGACCGTGGAACGACCCAACGACAAAACCTCCATCCAAAGGGAGCCCAACGGGCCTCCTGGGCCGATCAGACGGCCCAGGTAAAACGATGGATGAACGACCGCTAAAAGATAAATACCTCTGCTTACTTACTTTGAGCGATAATTTCTTCACCGAGCTGCTGACCCCAGCAACGGCATGGGCACGGACATTGCTCAGGGGCTGCCGAGGGTGTCTATTTGTTTAGACACTCTCTTTACCTGACCCCTCCTTACGTTTAAAAACCAGAAGCGCGATGGGTGGGTATAAAACTCTGAATACAACTAGATGAACCGCCAGACCCTACGCCTTGACGGCTACGGCGTTTTTTGTTCACCAGCATAAATCGAACTCACAGTTCCCCGCACCACAAGCCACGGCTCCTGCCTTCCCAAGAAGGGTTTGGAGGGGCCCCCTGTAGAACCCCTTCGAGGGAAGCCGTCGGGTCGACTAAATCAGTCAAGCGGCTTGAATCACCGCCAAGAGACAAAAACAAAGAACAGCGATTCTTATGCAGGTTATTCCAACCTCGTCGCAAACATCAGGGCCTAAACCCCACACGAACACATCTGGTAGGAGCTTCCCATCGCTCACATCACCAAGGTAATCCTGCTTTCGTTTCAAATTAAATCGTACGTTGAACTCATGCAGTCACTGCATCCCAATGCTTCGTGTCGCGTCACGAAACAAACAGTCACCTCATTCAATATGAACTGCAACAGGCCGAGGTTCGAAGGCCGGCCCACAAAGGGCTCGAGGCCGCCTCGTGTCAAATAGAGCCAGGGAGAAATAACTGAGACAAGCCCCAGTGGCCCTGTCCAACCCCGCTCAGAAGCGGACTGGGACATCTCAACCTTTTCTCGTTCGATTCTAACCCCGAGCCAAACCCACAGAATCTCCACCTGAGCCTATCAAACGACTCTTGCATCTGTCGGGAGGCGGGTTAAGAAATTGTGGAGTGCCACCTGAGGGCTCTGCCGACCCCGTCAGCAAATGATGGACCCGGATTCCACATGAACGTACCCGTTAGCGAGCTCATTGAGCGTGATACTCGAGCCGTCGAGGCAAGTGTCGTCTACTCAGCCCCTCCGATTGTGAAAATCGAGGATGGGGTAACACGTGAAATACGGCAGACCCCTGTTAGACCCTAATAGGGCTCGGGGGCTCGAGTCGCTCGATCCAAAGATAGAGATTCGAAGGCTGACCCGCCAAAGGTCCAAGGCAGCCTCACATCAAACAAGAACCAGGGGGAAAACGGAGATGAGCCTCAGAGGCCTTCGCCCAACCCGCATTAAGGCGGGTAGGGTCATCTCAACCTTCTGAGTTCAATCCACCCTCTTGCCGAGCCCATAGAGTCCCCATTAAGGGGAAATCTGTTGGAAGGCAGGACAAGGAGTGGTGAACTTATCAGGCACGTCATTCGAGCCACCGAGGCAGGTGACACCGCCCCAATCCCTCCAAATTACAAAGAATTGCGAATGGGACGAAATGTCACGAAACAGGCCGATCCTCGACCAAATCCCCACCATGCGCGAGGGCTCGGGGAAGGCCAAGCCAGCGGCAAAGACCGAACACATGGCCACACAGCGATCGCCAAAACCCTAAGTAAGGGGTATGAGCAAGTACAAACGTAAGCTCGCTTCTCTCGCTCTGGTCTCTAGTAACATCTAACCCCAGCAACAATAAGGGGTCGGATCTCACTCGGGGGCTGATAAAGGTACTGGTACTTCCTCTCTTTTTTTTGAAAAAAGTCATTACACTAGACCTCTTCCCCGCATCAAGATTGGCGGCAAGGTTCGGGGGAACAGATTGGTATAATCGCAAAGAGCCCATGCCCAGACGGCTACGGTAATTTTTGATCACCAGTATAATCAAGATTTCCCCTAAAACACCTCGGGCCCTACGGTCTTAACAAACAGAACGGTTAATCGCGTAAAACTTTTTCATCGCAAAAAGGGAAGAAGGTAAGATCAAACAAACAAAACGAAATTACGAAACAAAATCACGAAATTGGTCCCAGGGCACAAAAGTACCGACACTTGTTCACATAATATAGATAAGTATTTATCAAACTAACTACTTCCGCGAAGGGAGAACCTCTTCTTTCAGTTGGTTCGCCAGGTTCCGAGCGAGGGGAGCCATCGCCTTCTCCATCTCATCCAGCTCAGCATCTTCATAGATAGGCGTGAAGCCTTGGCTCATTACCTCTAGGTTGATCTCCCGATCATAATGAGAATGGGCAACGGTGAAGGCTTCGGTGATCCTGACATGAAAGGCGCTCTCCTCAAGCTGGCCGACCCGCACCGTGATACCAGCAGCACGAGTCGTGAGGGAACTAGCCCCCTCCTCTTGCGCCATGTGTAGGCCATCATAGACCTCTAGGACGGCGGAGGACAGGCAATCATACTCATCACTTTCGACCTGAAGAAGCCCCCGCGCATCGGCAAGATCGGCGCACAGACCAGCAGAAGCTTCCTCGGCATCTAGCCTTCGGGCCACCTCGACTCCAAGATCCGCCTAGCATGCCTCGGCCTCCCGATGCGCTTCATCGCGCTCTCGGATGGCCCGGTCGCACTCCTCACGGGCCATGCTGTGCTCCACGCGAAGTCTATCTTCGGTCCGGCATAGCTCATCCCACTCCCTGCTCAGCTGGTCGATCACTGTGGCATCCTGGGCCGCCTTCTGCTGGAGGGCCGTGGACTTATCCTTGGCCTTCCACCGGAGATCCCGCTTTGCCTCCAGCTCATCCAGGACCTCGATGGCCTGCTTACTGGCCTCGGCATCCTTCCAAAGCAGCTTGTCCCACTCCTTTAGGATCCTGGCGGCCTCCACCTCGTCTAGCTTCACCCTCACCGACAAGTCCACAAACATCCCATGGATCTCCTTCGCGTCCCGACGTGCCTTGGCCTCCTGCTACTGGGCGACAGCAAGCTGCATGCTCACATCTCCTCACAGCCAGGCCTCCTCGACAAGGCGATCCCACTCCGCCTTTCGCTAATGGAGAAACCAGGATTTGTTCAACAAGACTCTAAAAAGAAGACCGGTATCAAAAATACGAAAACACAAGGATACAAAAAGAAAGAGGAGAACGAGGCAGATACCCGGCGAGAAGGAACGATGATTTCACGCAGGGCTCCACTGGCCTGGTTCAAGGCATTCATCATAGCCGAGAACCCGATGTCAAGGTTCTCCCACTCCATACTCTCGGCAACATCGTCAAGCGAGAACAGAGCCGACGATGGGTCCTGAGCATCCATCCACTGGAGCGACGACTCACCCCGCGTGGGGAACGGCTGCCCCCCAACAACAAGGCTAGGGGCGACCTCCTGCAGGTCCTCTCCACCACCGCCAAAACACCCGAAGACCCACTGGCCGTGTCCTCCACCGTCCGGCCCGCCTCGGACGCCACCACAGCCGCATCCGACCCCGCTGGGCTTGATGCGGTCACGGCCTCCCCCATTTGGACCTCTAGTGGCACAGACTGCGCTGCTCCCTCGGACGCCACCACGGCCGCATCCGACTCCGCCCGGTCCGCGTCGAGTGCCGTCGTTGGGGCCACCGGGGGCGTGGATTGCACCACCCCCTCGGACACCACCACAGCTGTGTCCAGCTGCTCCTGGCTTGACGTGGTTGCGGTCGCCTACTTAGCAACCACCAAGGGCGCGGGTGCCACCGCGGGCGCCGCCGGACCGGCCAACGAGGCCGCAACGACAGCGTCGCTCCTGCCCGAAATAGGGGCGACGTCGAGCAGCACCAGCCGTCTTGTCTGAAGGGCAAGGCTCTTCTTGGGCGCTGGCCCTAGAGAGCGGCCCGTTCGCAAGAATCTACACAAAGGCAAAAGGCATAAAATCAAGTAAAAAGAGGAGCGTGGGGAAAGAAAGCTTATAAAGTAAAAAAACCCCTGGTTCTGGCTGCATTGGGGGATGCCCTAGCACCGGATACACATGGTCAAGGGTGGCGCCAGTGGTGTCCTTCGAAGGCTCCATCACCTCCTTGATGTGCTGCACCACCTCAGAGTGAGGAAGCGCTTCATCGACAAGGACCGTCCCCTCGAACGACACTCCAGGCACCATCCCGTGCAGGGGAAGCGTGCGCGCCATCAGTGGCGCCACCCTCCTCATGTGGTAGGCGTCAATAATCCCCGACCCCTTCACGCCCCGCTCCTTCAGAGCATGGAGGGCAGCGAGAAGGTCGGTGACATGCTTCTTCTCTTTAGTCAGAACGCCCCACTACCACGAATGCGGAGCCTCTTCTATGAGGCGCCCGGTGTACTTCGGTAGGGGGGCACTCACATCATCCCTGACGTAAAACCACTATGAATGCCACCCCTTGTTGGAGGTTGACAGATGCATCAATGGGTAGTCCCTCGACCGGGTATGGCGCAAATGCATGCTGGCGCATCCCATCGGCACATTCACCTCCTTCCCCCTAACCCGCCTCTTCGACAGACTGACGGTGAAGAAGTGCCACCACAGATCGAAGTGGGGATCGATCCCCAGGAAACCCTCGCATAGGGCAACAAACGCCACCATATGTTGAACCCCATTGGGAGTAAGATGATGCAACTCCACCTGTTAATAATCCAGCAGCCCCTGAAGGAATCTATGCGCGGGTACGACAAATCCCCGCTCATGGAAGATAGCAAAGGACATGACATACCCTTCGGGCGGCGCCGGCTCATCGTCCTCACCGGGCAGCAGCCACTCCTCGATGGTGGACTATGGGCGGAGAAGGCCACGGCAGACAAGGCCCTCCAAACGTCGAGAGGTAATACCGGATCCGCCCCACAGCTCCATTAAAGCGTCGGGAAGAAGGGTGGGCGCGAGCTCAACGACAACTATGACGCGGGCATGAGCTTAACGGTGGTGGCGACGTGGAGGCAAACCTAACGACGGTGGCGGTGCGGGCGCATGAGGCTAGGGCGATTGGCGGAGGAGGTTTCGGACGCGAAGGCAAGGGGGCAAAATACGAAACCCTAGGGGCGAACCCCGTGGTTTTATAGGGGCGATGGATGCGAGAAGGGTGTTAACACTGGATTTTGGTCGACTTTGGAAGATGACAGGTGGGCCCGCATGTGGGAAGAAGGACATTCGGCAAACAAAACGAGCGGTCGGCTAAATGCTTGTGCGGTCGGTTACTTCAGAAGGTGGTGATTCCATTCGGGAAAGCAGAAGATGGCAAGCAAAGCCGGTCGAAAAGATGAAAGTTGTAATAATAAAGGACTCTGAGAGTTTAGGGCAAGGAATCGTAGTTTCTAAGTTTGTTTAAGAGTTCCTTTGTAAATCGTAGTCTTTTAGGACTCGTGTTTTGTCTAGGGTATAAATATTGACCCTCGACCATTGTAATAGGCGTTCACAACCAAATCAATACAACCGGCCCCGTGCCTACTTTCGAGTCCTTTTGTCGTGTCGTCGAGTTCTTCGAGAGGAGTCATTGATCCGTCGACCTCCGTAAGTTCCAACAACCTTGTTATCATGTTTAGTATCATGCGGTGGATTTAGACGTGATGCAAGTAGTCTTGTTTGTTTTCAATGATCATGCGGCGGATCTTTGCTTGACAATCAAGAAGTCTTTGCTTATGCTTTGTTTATGAGTAGATACCGTGCGGCAGGCGTTTGCTCAATATGCTTAGTGAAAGCAAGACAGTTATCGGCTCTATTAGATACGACAAAATCTAAATAGATTCATTAAGTTATCCTGTGTTGCATGTTTTAAATATTTTATATATTTGTAACACACTTCTGCCCAATCTAGATTGATATTGTTCGGCCCTCTCCTATGGTTTTATTCGTGCTTCAATGATCATTACTTTCATATTACCTTTGCAAATAGATAACATGCTCATAATGGCTGAATTATTTTAATCTAGATTGTCACATGTTGTGGGTTCATGCATGTTAATTACGTTTAAGCTTTGACGAAACTAGGTGTCGTGCGGCAGATGCAGGTTTTAGATTAGCTTAATCGTGTTTATTTGCACGTTCCTTCTTCATGGACCCCAACTCGGCTGGACTGCTGAGCTTGGATATGCATTAACACATAATTAATTTCACTTGTTCAAACATGTCTTCCCATGCACATGCATTCGGCAATCGGATCTTTACGTGTGTTCATCTTACAATTAGCCGAATGGTTTATAAACTTGTTGGCAGATAGCTTCCTATAGCTGTATGTCGTTGTAAGTGGCTTTAGGGCCATATATATGGAACTGTCTGGTCTCACCCGACATGTTCCGGTTTGGCATTTAACTGTTTTATCCCTTGTTAGTTTTTTTCAGGTCAAACTGACTGGCACGTTTCCGGATCACGAAGCACCCGGGCACCCGATTGAAGCCACGCTTTCCGGCTTGCTGTGTGTGAGGCACAGTGCATCACATTTTGTGTCAACACACTTTTTGGCACACCCGGTGGGACCGTTTGTTAGTTCAAGATGGCGTCTGAGATCAACAATGATCATGTTCTGGATGTGAGCATGGCAGAATTGCCAGATAATTACAGGGATTTAGTGCTACAAGCATGTGAGCAATACCAACGGAAGTGTTTGATGTCTTTTTCCAAAAACAAGAGCAACAAAGTGTTTCAAAAGCAGTCAATGCCAAGGGTTCTTCTTCCACATCAAACTGATTACACTGAAGAGGAGGATGCTCAGAAGATGGCAGCCCTGGTTTATAAAGCTATGGGAGAAACCATGACAAACCATCACACAGCTTTTCTGAATACCTTTCGGGCAATCATGATCAGTACTTTTGGTCCAATGGTTGATAAATACTTTGAAGAAAATGTTGGCCCACTCAGTGGACCGACACTTTTCAATGTTCCAAAGCATCAAGAGAAGCCTGTTGGAAAAGAAGGAGCATCGACTTCAAATATAGGTGGATTGACTCACACTAAAAAGCAATCACATCCCACCTATGGCCAGGGTATAGGAGTGCTTCAGGATTGCCTTCTGGAGTGCAGGTACAAGGAAATCAGGATTCAGGCATTGATGTTTTGATGCACAGGATGGCTGATATGATGCAGAATCAGTTCGGCTTGAAGCCAAAAAAATCAATCCTATTCATACAAGTCTCCTTATCCAGAGTGGTACAACAGAGTGGCGTTACCTCCAAGGGTGAAGCCTCCAACAGATTTGACTAAGTTTTCTGGTCAAGATGATACTAGTACCATAGAGCACGTCAGTCGGTACTTAATGCAGCTTGGAGAAGCTGCTTCAGATGAAGCTTGGAGGATTCGATATTTTCCTTTGTCTCTTACAGGACCAGCTTTCACGTGGTTCATGTCTTTACCAGCTCATTCCATTGGTACGTGGGCAGAGCTAGAGCAGAAGTTTCATTCATATTTCTACACGGGTACTAATGAGAAGAAGTTGGTCGATCTCATGAGTCTGAGGATGAGAACAAATGAGACACCATTGGAATATCTTCGCAGATTCAGGGAAACCAAGAATATGTGTTATTCTCTGAATTTACTAGATGATCAACTACCTGGAATAGCTATAGCAGGAATGTTGCCGAATATCAGGGAGAAGTTGTTCGACATGGAGTTTGATGATCTTGGCCAACTTGCACAGCGTTTAGCAGCTATGAGTAATCAGGCCCAAGGATTCAGGAGAGATAATCGCTTTCAAAAGAACAATGCCACTAATGAGGTGTATTAAGGTTTTCTGGAGGAAGCAACTGAGTATATTGATAAAGATGAGATAGCTGCAGCTGAGTTGAATTGGACAAAGGAGCCTACTCAAATTAGTCAACGCTAGTTGAAACAACAAAAGGGAACCTATGATTTTGATGTTACTAAGGTAGACAGGCTTTTTGCATTATTGATGAAGGAAGGATGCATCAAGCTGCCAGAAGGACATCCCATGCTACGTCCTAAAGGAGTGAAAGACAAAAAGTATTGTGGCTTCCATAACACTAATTCTCACTCTATCAATGATTGCCGAGTGTTCAGAATACGAATCCAGAAAGCTATCCAAGAGGGACATTTGAAGTTTGATGGCAAGATGAGAATTGATGATCAGCCTTTTCCACAAAATATGATTTCTTTCTCTGTGAATATGGTCTCTGCCAATGATCTCAAAGGTAAAGGCAAGATGAAGGTGTTGACTTCTGATAAAGCAAAGAAAAGTGGTGCTGTTGACCCGGATCGGCAAGTTACCAGTAGAGAACTACAGCAACGAGTTCGGTTTCAGAATAGCCGAACCGAGAAAGGTCAAACTTCCAAACCTAGAGTTACATCACGTATTTTGCTAAACAAGTGGCAGAGAGAGCAAGAGAAGGGATACTATAAGAAGCAATGGTTTATGGAAGAATGCCGGAGGTATGAGGAAGAGGTATGCCAAAGGGAGCAAGAAGAATACATGACAGAACAGGAGCAGTCTCATTGGGGTTGTTCATTCTTTAGGCATTGTTGGAATGAAGGCTTGAGGTTGCCTGCTAGAAATAATTGTCTGGAGTGTAGTGCTCAGTACTCTGAGTATAGGCAATCTCGAGTCAACCGCCGTCCCATCTATGAAAGACTTGGAACGAAGGTTCCTGAAGATGATCGGCGCTTAAAAATAGATGATTTTGAGAATCAGCAAAGGAAAAGATTTGCAGGTCAAGGTTGGATTCATGATAGGGTGCATGATGAAGAAGCTGATTCCTATAGATACGTATGGCAAAAAGGACAGTGGTGTCCTCCAGGCCTGAGGAAAAGTCAGAAAAGAAGAGTTCAACGGTTGAGGAATAGGGAGTTGAAACAGGAAGTTACCGAAACAAAGCAAATATGGCGTCCTAAGAAGAAGCCTGATGAATGTGGTCCTTCGGCCGATGCTTGCATGGCTTTCTTCCTCCCATCAGAGTTTATAGCTCCCAAAAGCCAAGATGTCCAAGAAGAGGTGTACTCTGATTTTGATGAAAGTGAATGTCAGGATTTGATGGCCCAGCTTGTATTAACACAGCAGGCTGTTTTTCACAAACCAATCAAGAATCGTCACTTGAGACCACTCTATTTAAAGGGATATGTCAATGGCAAGCCTTTAACTAAGATGTTTGTTGATGGAGGGGCTGCTATCAATATCATGCCTTATACTACCTTCAGAAAGCTTGGGATGACTAATGAAGAATTGTTGAAAACTGACATGGTGCTTAGGGACTTTGCTGGCAACCCTTCCGATACCCGAGGTGCTATCCATGTCGAGCTGACTATTGGGTCAAAAACTCTGATTACTACCTTTTTTGTCATTGATGGCAAGGGGGCATATAGTCTACTCTTGGGCAGAGATTGGATCCATGCTAATTGCTGCATTCCTTCAACCATGCATCAAATTCTCATTCAATGGATTGGAGATGATGTTGAAGTTGTACATGCTGATGATTCGGTAAGTGTTGCTGCCGCAGAATCTACCTACTGGGAATATGAAGGCATCGATTGTTTCTCTGGAAAAGTGTGGAAAGAAGGTCCTGTAAATGTTTTCAGCGAGGGCCAACAGCCGATCCAAGCAGTCGGCTCTCATAGTAATTTTTAATGGGAAATCCTGTCGATGGCAACAAAGGAAAGTTGGGACGTGGTTTTATGTCGGCTGATAAGTTGGAAGAAATTGATGTTGGTGATGGTTCTAAGCCAAGGCCAATGTATATTAGTGCAAAGTTAGACCCAGAATATAAATCAAAGTTGATAGATCTGTTGAAAGAGTTTAAAGATTGTTTTGCTTGGGATTACACGGAAATGCCTGGATTGGATCGTTCCATTGTTGAGCATCGATTACCCATTAAACCTGGATTTCGTCCTTACAAACAACCTCCACGGAAGATATACAAAGAAGAGGTATTGGCCGATGTGAAGAAGGAGGTTGAAAGATTAATAGAAGCAAACTTCATTCGGCCATGCAAGTATGCAGAGTGGATTTCAAATATAGTACCTGTATACAAGAAAAATGGAAAAATGAGGGTTTGCATAGATTTCAGAAATCTTAATAAGGCCACTCCCATGGATGGTTACCCAATGCCAGTTGCCGATTTACTAGTAGATGCAGCAGCAAGTTATGAAGTCATTAGTTTTATGGATGGTAATGCTGGCTATAATCAAATTTTTATGGCAATGGAAGATATTTCAAAAACAGCCTTCAGATGTCCTGGTCATATTGGTTTGTTTGAATGGATAGTCATGACATTTGGGTTAAAGAATGCCGGTGCAACTTATCAAAGAGCTATGAATTATATTTTTCACGAGCTGATCGGCAAGATTGTAGAGATCTACATCGATGATGTAGTGGTCAAGTCTAGAAATCATGAAGGACATTTAGCCGATTTAAGAAAAACTCTAGAGTGCACAAGAAAGCATGGCTTGAAGATGAATCCAAACAAATGTGCCTTTGGAGTTTTGGCTGGTGAGTTTTTGGGATTTTTAGTTCATAAAGGAGGAATTGAAGTTGGAAAAAAGAGCATGGAAGCAATAGACAAAGTTGTGCCGCCAACCAATCTCACAGAATTACAATCATTGTTAGGCAAAATCAACTTTGTAAGAAGATTCATATCCAATCTATCAGAGAGAGTTTTACCCTTTTCTCCTTTATTAAAGCTCAAGAAGGATAAAAAATTTGTATGGGGTGACATACAACAAAAAGCTTTTGATGAGATCAAGCAATATATGAAGGCACCACCTGTGCTGGTACCTCCACAACTTGACAAGCCTTTTAAGTTGTATGTGGCGGCCGATAGCCTAACGATAGGATTGGCCCTTATGCAAGAATTTGAAGGAAAAGAAAGAGTCATAGCTTATCTTAGCCGAAAGCTGCTAGACCCGGAAACAAGGTATTCGGCTACAGAAAGACTTTGCTTGTGTGTGTATTACTCATGTACCAAATTTCGGCACTATTTGTTGAATGCCGAATGCGTGGTAGTTTCTAGTTTTAATGTAATCAAACATATGCTATCAATGCCAATTTTGAATGGAAGAATTGGCAAATGGATTTTAGCATTGTCAGAATTTAATTTAAGGTACGAATCGGCAAAGGCGGTAAAGGGTCAAATTATTGCCGATTTTATTACCCAACATCGGGATCTTTCTGTTGAGGCGATAAGCATTGTGCCTTGGGCCTTGTTCTTCGATGGATCATCTTGTAACAAAGGTGGTGGTGCTGGTATTCTCTTGATTTCCCCACAAGGAAAAACTTTTGAGTATGCGGTTCCTATTGAATTTCATGTTACTAATAATCAGGCAGAGTATGAAGCGCTGCTTAGAGGGCTTCGGCTTCTTATAGAAGTAAAGGCTGTTGCTGTTGAAATCTTTGGGGATTCTGAGTTGGTGATTAATCAACTTCGTGGTCAGTATGAATGCAAGAACAATGTGTTAAGAGAATATTATGAGGAGTGTAGAGAACTTTTGAAGAATTTTCTGGTAGTAACCTTGCATCATATCCCTAGAGAGTACAATGAAGAAGCAAATAAGTTAGCTCAAGCTGCTTCTAGATATCGAGAGAGTCGGGAAGTTTTTGCTATAGAAGAAGGTGTTTTAAATACTGATCAAGTAGATGGTGATTGGAGATACGAAATTACCAATTATCTGAAAGGTCCATCTCAAAAAGTTTCCCGAAAACTCAGGTACAAAGCTCTCAAATTTGTGTTCCTTGATGATCAGTTATATTACAAGTCCATCGACGGAGTATTGCTCAAATGTTTAAGTCAAGAAGAGGCCAAGAAGGTGATGTATGAGGTTCACGAAGGATTGTGTGGTGCACACCAGTCAGCTTATCGGATGAAGTGGATAATCAGGAGAACTGGTTATTTTTGGCCGACTATGTTGGAGGATTGTTTTGAATATTACAAAGGGTGTCACAATTGTCAAAAATTCGGCAATATTCAAAAAGTTCCAGCATCTGCTATGAATCCCATAATCAAGCCTTGGCCGTTCAGAGGATGGGGTATAGATTTAATTGGTCAGATCAATCCTCCTTCTAGTAAGGGACACAAATTTGTACTCTTGGCCATAGATTATTTCACCAAGTGGGTTGAAGCTATCCCTTTGAAGAAGGTAACATCAGAGAATATGATCAGTTTTGTTAAGGAACATATAATTCACAGATTTGGGATTCCTCAAACTATAACAACTGATCAAGGAACTCAGTTTAAATCTTCAGAATTCTATGATTTTGCCAAAGATATGGGGATTAAGTTGTATAATTCTTCTCCTTATTATACACAAGCTAATGGCCAGGCAGAAGCATCAAATAAGATTATGATTAAAATCATCCAGAAGAAGATTGATGAAAAACCAAGGAGATGGCACTTGGTTCTTAATGAAGCATTGTGGGCTTACCTAATGGCTTGTCATGGGTCCACTCAAACGTCTCCCTATGAACTGGTTTATGGGCATCATGCTGTATTACCATGGGAATTACGGTCAGGTTCAAGGCGAGTTGTGTTACAGAAAGAATTGGTAGAAGAAGATTATAAGAATCTGATGATGGATGAATTGGAAGATTTACATTTGATTCGTCTCAAGGCATTGGAAAATATTGAGAAAAATAAAATACGCGTTGCCAAGTATTATAACAAAAGGGTTAGGCTGAAGCAATTCACAGAAGGAGACTTGGTTTGGAAAACTATATTGCCAGTTGGAACAAAGGATAGAGCGTTCGGCAAATGGTCTCCAAATTGGGAAGGTCCTTTCCGAATAGTAGAATGTGTACCTGGCAATGCATACATATTGAAGACTTTATTTGGGGAGGAGTTTACCAGAGCTATCAATGGAAGATTTCTTAAGAAATATTACCCCAGTGTTGAGGTTGGTTCATGAACGTAGATCAGAAAAGCCGATAAAGGGAAAATCGCCTTTAGCCTAAAAAATAAAACTGAGGATAGCCGATATTGTTCATATCGCCTATAGCACAAGAATGTTTATGCAAGACCGGGGTGTTTTCAGCATTTTTCTGACAGTCGCAGGTAGAATTTTACTGAAAAGAATCAAAGAGGAATAAGCCAAAAGAAGAACGGGAAGATCAAGTGGAAATTGCCGAATATAAGTGAAGTTTACCTCTGGAATTTCATCCTGGGTCGCCATTGAAGATTCGAAGTGGGTCCGAGGTTGCGCTGAAAGCTTGAATTTTTGGACAGCGGCTGCGGTGTTGAACGGTGCTGACCTAGGAGGAAGGAGCTTGTGGTCAATTTTAGAATAAAACAACTTTTATCCCGAAATTGAGGGGGCATGTGTTAACACTAGATTTTGGTCGACTTTGGAAGATGACAGGTGGGCCCACATGTGGGAAGAAGGACATTCGGCAAACAAAACGAGCGGTCGGCTAAATGCTTGTGCGGTCGGTTACTTCAGAAGGTGGTGATTCCATTCGGGAAAGCAGAAGATGGCAAGCAAAGCCGGTCGAAAAGATGAAAGTTGTAATAATAAAGGACTCTGAGAGTTTAGGGCAAGGAATCGTAGTTTCTAAGTTTGTTTAAGAGTTCCTTTGTAAATCGTAGTCTTTTAGGACTCATGTTTTGTCTAGGGTATAAATATTGACCCTCGACCATTGTAATAGGCGTTCACAACCAAATCAATACAACCGGCCCCGTGCCTACTTTCGAGTCCTTTTGTCGTGTCGTCGAGTTCTTCGAGAGGAGTCATCGATCCGTCGACCTCCGTAAGTTCCAACAACCTTGTTATCATGTTTAGTATCATGCGGTGGATTTAGACGTGATGCAAGTAGTCTTGTTTGTTTTCAATGATCGTGCGGCAGATCTTTGCTTGACAATCAAGAAGTCTTTGCTTATGCTTTGTTTATGAGTAGATACCGTGCGGCAGGCGTTTGCTCAATATGCTTAGTGAAAGCAAGACAGTTATCGGCTCTATTAGATATGGCAAAATCTAAATAGATTCATTAAGTTATCATGTGTTACATGTTTTAAATATTTTATATATTTGTAACACACTTCTGCCCAATCTAGATTGATATTGTTCGGCCCTCTCCTATGGTTTTATTCGTGCTTCAATGATCATTACTTTCATATTACCTTTGCAAATAGATAACATGCTCATAATGGCTGAATTATTTTAATCTAGATTGTCACATGTTGTGGGTTCATGCATGTTAATTACGTTTAAGCTTTGACGAAACTAGGTGTCGTGCGGCAGATGCAGGTTTTAGATTAGCTTAATCATGTTTATTTGCACGTTCCTTCTTCATGGACCCCAACTCGGCTGGACTGCTGAGCTTGGATATGCATTAACACATAATTAATTTCACTTGTTCAAACATGTCTTCCCATGCACATGCATTCGGCAATCGGATCTTTACGTGTGTTCATCTTACGATTAGCCGAATGGTTTATAAACTTGTTGGCAGACAGCTTCCTATAGCTGTATGTCGTTGTAAGTGGCTTCAGGGCCGTATATATGGAACTGTCTGGTCTCACCCAACATGTTCTGGTTTGGCATTTAACTGTTTTATCCCTTGTTAGTTTTTTTCAGGTCAAACTGACTGGCACGTTTCCGGATCACGAAGCACCCGGGCACCCGATTGAAGCCACGCTTTCCGGCTTGCTGTGTGTGAGGCACAGTGCGTCACATTTTGTGTCAACAAAGGGCAACCGTCTGCCTCGGTCTCCAGGCCTGCCACGCGCACCGTCGTGTCACGTCGCGGGACACGCGACCGCGATCCCTATCCTCTCCCACCGAAATCGCGTTGAACGGTTCGCCTTCCCGAAGCGACCGAACTCTTTTTCCCACAGAGGGGACGTGGGCCAGAAAAATCTCTTCTCTGATCCGTCTGGGCCCATAACGACCAGGGATTGGCCTGAACCGTCTCGATGGCCGCCCCAACGAAGGATGGGCCCACGAGAAACCAGGACTCCGGTGCACAAGCATCAGTAGGGCATTGACTTGCAACCGAAACCCCAGCCAAGTTAACCCTAGACGTTTCCCCACAAATGGGGTACCAGGGCTCCCTTAAAAATATCCAGTCGACGAAACACCGAGTCTTACGGCCTTACACACGGAGGGTCCGATACTACCCCCAGGCGATTCTACCCGAATCACCCGGGGGCTCAGGGGCTACACCCACCGGGTACGCTCGCGCGCACCCTCTGGCGAATTGACTTCGATACTACCCCCCGGGCGATTCTACTCAAATCACCCGGGGGCTCGGGGGCTACACCCAGCGGGTGCGCTCGCGCGCACCCTCTGGCGAATTGACTTCGACAAAATCAAAACACCCCTCGGGCAATTCTGTCTAAATCACCTGGGGGCTCGGGTGCTACTGTAGGGGACCTAATACAGGGGTACCCAAGGAGGTGGAACAAATAAACATCGAACATTAAAAACTCCCGAACGGACAAGAACACTACTGCGCCTCTTGCCTAAATGATGGGGGTTTGGTTCCACCTCGCCCGACGCCCGTGGGCCAGCTCTGCCTCACTCGACGGCTAGAGGATGGCTCCGCCCTGCCCGAGGGTTGAGGGATCGGCTCCGCCTCACCCGAGGACTAAGGGCTAGACTCCACCTCGCCCGACCCCTGAGGTATAAACTCTGCCTCACCGACGCCCGTGGACCGGCTCCGCCTCGCCCGAGGGCTGAGGGCTATACTCCGCCTCGCCTGACCCCCGAGGGCGGGCCTCGCCTCACCCGATGTCCAAAGGCTAGCTCCACCTCGCCTGACAACCATACCCCGCTCCCTCATGATGATAGGAAGAGGGTAAGACAAGACGTTTGGGTCAACCGTAGCATCAAGGACCATGCCCTGCGCCCCTGCAGGAGAGTACCATCAGGGCATGACGGGACGGGCGCTTAGACCCTTCCAAGTGTGGCAGAGCTTAAATAGTGTTGTAGGCGCGTGCTCTTCGCCCTACAGTGTTGTAGGCACCGCCTTTAGCTCCCAGGCGAAGAGTCCGACACAGACGTACGACAACCATTACGTTCCAAGGGGGACTCCCGTCCCCTACAGTGGCAAACGAGCAGTCACCACGCCTTCCGCTCCCCACAAGGTCACAGATTGACACCCCTGCCCGACACGCCGCCCGCGAAGGCGGGACGGGACGCACCCACTTGCTACAAGAGGTCAGGGCATGGCCTACAAAGATCAACAAACATGCCACTTCTGACACTGTTTGCCATGTTATACAGGGCAGGCGCAGGGAAAAAGGAAGACCCGGATCCTTCGAAGAACCTTATATACCCTTGGTATTTTCCATTTTCTCCCATCTATAACCCCTGCTCCCCCATTGGTCTATAAAAGGGAGGGCAGGGCTCCCCACTAGAGGAACCAACTTTGAACGGACAACTCACATACAAACAGACTCATAGAGAGTTTAGTTCGACATCACATACACAGCCAAGCCGCCACCAGGCTCTTGGCCTCCTTTCGACTCTTCCATAAGAGACCTGGGACCAGTCCCTCTCTCGACCGTTTGTACCCCCTACTATAAACCATTTTTGGTGCTAATAACACGAGCAGCAATAGACTAGACATAGGGACATTCAGCCCAAACCAATATAAACCTTGTGTCCTTTAGCGCACCATCCGGGCCTAACGCGTATAATTATAAATTTACTAGCCGGTGCTTGTTCGAAACACTGACAATTCCTCAACTCCAAAGAGCACTTGGTTCATGTTTTGGCCGGCGGTTGTTTTTATTACTCTTAGAGCTTGGCTCCTAGCTAGCTAGAGCGTCACCCGTGGAGCTTGCCAACTTGTGTGGCAAGCCCAGGAGGTTTGTAACCATCTCTTGAAGCTAGTAAACTCATCCCTCATCTCAAGAGTTAAGTCTCTTGACTTGAGAACGAGGAAGGATTAGAAAGATCTAAGCCTTAGTGGCTAACCTCAACAACATAGAGGTAGGCAAGTCTTGGTGGTGAGCCGAACTATGGGATAAATCATTGTGTCACGTGTGCTTGATTTATATTACTTGCATTTCATATTGTTGGTTGAGGTGATTTCTAGGGTTTCTACTCGATCTACTTGTGTGTGGTGTTCCTATAATTTCTAGCTCTTGATCTGTGACTATCATACCTGCAATAGGCTGAGAAATTTCTCCGATCTAAGTTTCCATTCACCGATTTTGAACTGTGACTCGAAGTTGTCTATAGGTACGACAGTGCCACAATCTGGCAGTGCCGCCATCCAGAGTAGCAGTGCCGCAGGGTGAATTTGATAAAAGTTTTGAGTGTTTGTTTTGACAGGCCTTTCACCCCCCCTCTAGGCCAACCAGAGATCCTACAAAGTTGGTGAGCACGAGTTCCTATTCTTTAGAGAGGTGGGCACTGATGATAGCCGTCTTGGAGGGATCACCAGTACCTAGATCAATCTCGATGGTATCCATCTTAGAGGGCAGTGCAATGATTCCTGCCTTCTTAGTCAGAATCTCCATGTCTTCTGGCTTAGTCTGCTGTGCAAGGTTGGCAATCTCCTGTGCTTCATAGGCTTGCTGTGCTTTGGCTACAATCGAGACAGCTTCCATTTCGCAGTCGTATGAGCGCTTGATGTTGCCTCAGAAGGAGAGTATGCCATTAGGACCCAACATCTTGAGCAAGAGGTATGGGTAATGTGGAACGGCCATGAACTTGGCCAAAGCATGTCAACCGAAGATAGCATGGTATGATGATTCAAAGTCAGCCACCTAGAACTTGATGAACTCCATTCGGCAGTTGTTTGGGTTACCGAACGTGACTAGGAGCGTGATCTGTCCGAGTGGCATAGCGGCCTTGCCGTGTACTATCCCATAGAAGGGGACGTCAGTGGGAGTAAGTAGGCTGGTGAAATCCAAGCCTATCTTCTTCAGTGTATCTACAAATATTATATTCAACCCTACACCACCATCGATCAGGACCTTGAGGACTGTAATGCTGGCTATTGTTGGACCTAGGATGAGTGGATAGTGGCCGGCGTTGGTGATGTTAGTCCATTGATCTTTTCTAAAAACTGGATCAGGTGCTCAGACCAGTTAAGGTACTTTGGCGTTGAGGGCTCTCCTGCCATGATGTCCCGTAGAGCCAACTTCCCTAAGCGCTTGTTTAATGAAGATGGTAGCCCCACAAAGATCACTATGATTTGGCCCTTAGACTATTGAAAGTCAGGGTCAGCGTTGTTGTCTCCATCTTTGTTGTTATCAGCTTTACCCTTGCCCTTGTTGCTCTTGTCGTTGAAACCCAGTTCTTGAAGTTGTCTGCACTCGGCCGCCGTGTGATTGGCGTTCTTGTGGAAAGGGTAGGGTAAGTTCTTTAGGTCTTCAAACTTCTTGTTGTTTTTGTTAGACTTCTTGGACCTATCCATGGAAGCAAGGGTGTTGTCGGGTCCTCTCTTTCTGCCGGACTATCCACCCTGATTGCTTCTGGGGTCATAGCCTTTGTTGTCTTGTTGGCCGCATGGGAATCATTCGCGAGTACACTCTTCAGATGCAATAATCTTCTGTACTATATGCTTGAATTCCTCGGCGGTCTCTAGATCATCGTCGCAGAATTTTTCAAACTACCACTTGTACTTAATCCCGTTGGCGAAGTGATCTATCACCTCCCTATCTATGATATCATAGACTTGGGCTCGTAACAAAGCATAGCGGCAATAATATTGTTGGAAGGTTTCATTCGGTTTCTGCTTGTAGGTTCTGAGCTCGTTCTGAGTACTTGGGTGTGTGAGGACGCCACAAAAATTTTCATAGAATTTGCACTGAAGTTATCCCCAAGTATCAATGGAGTTGGCTCATAGCTTGTCAAACCAGGCGAGAGGCACAGTGTCGAGTGCCATGGGAAAATATAACACTTTAATGTTGTCATTGCCGCCTGCCAACTCGATAGACTGAGAGTAGATGCGCAACCATTGGTTGGGTTCTGTCTTCCCGTCGTACTTGGTATGGTTGGACGACTTGAACTTGTAGGGAAGACAGACAGAGAGTAGTCTATTTGACAAACATGGGAACCTATCCGGTGAGATGCCGGCCTCTCTGTACTCGGACTCACCTCTACCCTCCCTATTGTTGTACTGGTGCCCATGATAGGCCAACTGTGCGGCACCCTGATTCCTATTCTGGTTACCCTACGGCCCTAGACGGGAGTGGGCTAGTACTCGCTGTCCTCCTCCTTGGTTACCCTATGGCCCTAGACAAGAGTGGGCTAGTGCTCGCGCCTCTGGTCCTTAGGAAGGGTTAACTTGGGATGTTGCATTTGCATCCTACATCTAAAGGGCTATGGATTCTAGAATGACTTTGAGTCGTTACTGATCTAGGATAGGGTTTTCTATGGCTGCCATCTCTTCTACTAGGGAGTAGACGTTTGCGTAGGGCATAGTGAAGACCTTGTGGCCAACTACTTCCATGAACTCAGGCTCAAGGTTGCGTGATGCAGAGGCTCTAACAGCATCATGGTCTCGGCGTTGTCGTTCTGCTTCTTCATCCCATAGACATTGTTCATATGCTGCTTCTGTAGCCAAGCACTGTTGTTCAATGTCTCAACAAGCCGATTGATACCACTGCCACTCTTCCTTACGATGTTGGGCGCGGTTGCGTCGAGCCTATCGAGCTCTGTTCTTCCTTTCTCCAGCAGTCTTCTACTCATCCATCTCTCCGTTGGGCGACGCCGTGTTTGGGGAGATGTCAGACAAGGCTTCTTCTCCATCTTGGATATCTAGTGGGTTAGGCATAGGGATCTGAGATGGTTGCCCAGCCATAAAGACTTCTCTAGAGTGCCTCATGGCCGACTGAGTTCTAGAATCTATAGCCATCGTGCTATCCATGATCTCTATAGAACCGTGATCGTTGTTGTTCGCTGGAAGAGTGTTGCCGTCTTGATAAGGCAAGAGTTCCACCATGCCGACTAGACAAGATAGATCTATTGAAGAAGTATCGGGTCGAGCACCCAACCAATGGACGATGCCTCCTTCGGGTGTGATGGATAGAACCAAAGCCCTCTGGCACCCGTTAGAGGGATCTCTTGCTCAGACTGCACGAGGTAGCTGATTGTATCTTGATAGATTGAAGTTGAGTTCTTGAATCCGAGTGGAAAATGAACTGGGTGTTCGTGTTGGACTTCAGATGGGGTCTTCAGCCCGAACAAAGGTAACGTTTCCAAGTGGGAGTCCTGATTGATGGTGACCTCCTATGTCCGAGTTGGATCAGAGATCGAGAGGTGCGAAAACTTCTCGGCGAGTTGATCCAGCGTGGTCGTTGAGACGTCTGGGGAAGCTTGAGACGCCGAGATCTTCATGAGATGACTTTGGAGCTTGCCATTGTCATATGTCTTGTAGATCCAAGAACCGAAGATGAAGGTGGTACCCGCTGAGAAAATCATGCCGTCGAGGTACGCCGAGCTCTCGATCGTGAAGTCACCGAAAGCCCCTACCTGGCGCGCCAGCTGTCGGTGTTTGATGACCAACAACTCGTATCGGGGTTACCCGGGACGATGTTCGAAGGGCTTCGGCGTACGCAGAACTCGACAGTAAACGCAAAGAGACGAACGATTTATACTGGTTCGGGCCCTCTTGTCGAGTAATAGCCTTTACGTCCAGTCGGCGTGTAACCTTTTGCATTGGATTGATTGGTATGATTGTTGGGGTTACAAGGGGGTGCACCGTACCTCTCTTTATATAGGAGAGAGGGTAAGGACACATATCTAGTCCTAGTCGGTTACAAGAGAAGAGTCCTAATTCTATTACAGAATCTAGCTTTCATCGTAAGCCAACTAGGTCGACCTGGAATAGCTTGAAGTCCACGTCACCTTGTCCCGCGTCCTTCAATAGGTCGTAGGCCAGCCCAGGGCCCATCCAGGTAGCATCCCTATGGGGAACCCCTAGGACCCTGGTCTGTCAGAGTTTTGAATTTGAAAAATATAAACACTAGAGTTTGAACTTAATATGTAGATTAAAAAATTACAGCAATTAATAGGATGTCATGACACATGGGCTACAATAAGAGCTAACATAACTCAAGCTAAGATATCAGCGAAACATATATTAAAGACATACGGAGGCATGATGCTAAGGGGAAAACTATAAATATGAATAGGAAAAGGTATAGAATATTTGGTAATAAATTGATAACAACCCGTTATATTATAGAGTATCTATATAAGACTTCGTATAGGAGATGTGTTAGAAAATAAATAGAGAGACAGTTCACGTGCAAAGATAAATAATTTTGATTAGTTATACTAGTCCATCAACCCGTGCGGTTAGAATCAACATTAGTTAGTGTTTTCTTTGTTTTTTCTCAAATACAATAGGGATTGTAGATACTCTATAGTCCTTATCCAATTGTGATAAACTTATCTTTAACTAAATGACTTTTATCTACATCCACAATGCGTCCCTTTGCATGTCACCTCTGTGTAACTTTAATATGCATTTAGTTGAAACCGTAGCAGCTTAGCTTAAACTATACTGACTGTTGTTGCAACCCTTATCTTATATGACATAATGAATCTAATTTAATATTTTTAAATTTTAATCTTATTAATTCCTACAAATTTTTATTCTCAAATAAAGTTGAAACTCTTGAGCTTATAATATATTATGGATTCTCCTTTGGTACTTTCTACAAATAAAAATTTAGGTCATAGATTACACTCTTAAGTACTATGATGGCATAAATAATCATTTCTAACTTGCATCACATCGCATAAGATCAATGGTAGAGCTTGAATTGAGATATAGTATGGGGTAGCGGTGCTAATGTCAAGAAGATATTAATATCTAAGCTTTACAATGATGGTTTACTCTAAGAAATCTTAAAGGATAGAAGTGGTAGTTACTCATCCATTCCTCAACCTCATCCAACCACCATTTAGAAAATAGAATAGATTCAAACACTATTATTATTATAGTATACATAATAAATGGCCATAACTTATTATTTTTGTGAGAGTTTCTAATATTTATCTTTTTTCCCTAGCGGGTCTCATGAAGATTAGCGTAAAGGCTCCATTAGGTACCTCTAGTTAGGATTTCCTAGATTTATCTTTTTAGTGTGACATGTATTTAGTTGAAACCTAAGATTTAGTTATATACTTATATAAGATCTTGTTGCATCCAATTTTTAACTTCATGAATCTATATTATTTTAGCTTTCAAATTTATATCTATTATTTATAATTTTTTATCCACATTTTAAGATGCAAATCTATTGCTTATTGTATCTTACAATAGTGTATGAATAGTCATCTCAGCTTGCACCTCAAGTCCACAACACTCAAGATGTTATTTTGTTATATCAAGTAATTATATGTGTAGTACTATTGTTTTACAAAATATATAGCGCTTAAAATTAAATGGCTAATGTTGATATGAAACACTTTGTCAAAATGTACAAAGTTATTTAAGATACCAACTTAAAATATATTATCATGGAGTATTAATATAACTTAAAGTGAAATTGTTGGTGCCATTGTTATATAGTTTGTAAGGAATATTTTCCACTTGATAAGCTATTAAAATAAACACGTATTCTAATATATGCATGTTTACCTGGTTTACATAGTGGTACATATCATTATGTCTACTTTTAACTTTCAACAATGGTAGAGTGTGTAATTTAGAAATATATGTAGCATACTTTATGGATATTGAATTAGTTTTCCTAATAGTTTAATGCATTTACATGTAGAATTGAGAAATATTTTTTCTCTATTTTATATAACAACTAAGATGGATAATTTAGTTAAAAATTAAATGGTTCTACATCATAATATCTTTCATAATAGCAAAGGCAGGTAATTTATATAAGTATTAGGAGTTTAACTATCTTGCATAATATTAGAGTTGTGTATTTTAGATACAAAATGAGGAGCTATTCTGAAGTAGCTTTCATAATGACATAGGTGCAGTAATTTAGGGCCTATTTGGTAGAGCTATGCTCCCTGATTCTCCAACTGTGCTCCCTGATTCACTGGTGAAGTGATTCTGAGCGATTCTCTGTTAGAATCGAATCTGATAAAATTGTTTGGCAAGTTGTTTGTGAAGTGATTCCTGAAAGGAAGGATTTTGCTGGAATTGTCCATAATACCCCTGTTTGTCTGAACTGAAGTATGCCCAATATTTGTATGATACATTATGGTTTTGCTAGAGATTGAGACTAGTGAAATTCTCCATGTATTTCGTGATTTTTGCATGCAGTGTAAAGGACTAACACAAACAATTTTTACATTCTCATCACACCATACCGCAGTGTCTTCCTTCATGGTGCTGATATTGTTTCATGTCTTAGAATTAGTATTAGTAGTCATACTTCACAAACATGTAAAGTACTAACACTCATGCAAAAAAAAAAAAAAATCAACTAGCTACACACCAGCATCACATACAAAATCCATAATACAAGAAGAAACATATCTCCAAATTGTAGATCTGAGCAAGAGGGGCTTGGACGGCAGCGATAGGAGGTAGGAGGCAGCCTGCAGCAATACAAATCAGAGACAAAATTAGATGGATCTGAGGGAGAGAACGTATTTGAGAGGGATGGGATGAGCATCTGCTTTCAACTAACCGGAGAGCAGCGGACGGACGAGCAGCAGGAGTCGGGGAGGGACCCAGCGGCCGGTGCGGACGAGCAGTGGAGGGGCACGGCGGCCGGTGCGGACGAGCAGTGGGCGTTGCGCCGGGACGAGGAGCGGGCGTCGGGGAGGGGAACAATGGCCGGCGCGCTCCGCTCGTCGCTCGCGCGAGAGTCGCGACGTGGGCGCCGCACGGAGGGGACGGAGACACGGTGTGGGAGAGGAGACCAAATGGATTTCTATTTTTGTACCAGTGGCATTTGCGAGTAAATATCATGAAAGTTTGTGGGGAGGTCTATAGTCTCAGATGGTGGGGATCGGGAGTGAATCCGGGGGAGCAGGTTTTTACAGCTCCCTCGAATGTACACAGAATAGAGAGCGATTCACTCAGATTCACTGGAGAAGCTGGGGTGTATTTTTGCGTTTGGCAGCTGAGGAGCAACTCTCTTGGAGAATCTGCTCCATGGAGCGCTCCCAAACGCAGCCTTAGCGTTAATGTAGGGGGTTATTTTAAATTTTTTTTTCGTAATAACAAATGTGGGTAATTTAAATACAAATTAAATTTAGGGGTTATTTTGAATTATGTTTCATAATGGCAGGCAGGTAATTTAGATGCAAGATTAGATGATTACTTTATTATATATTTATAATGGCAGAGGTGGGTAATTTTTTAATATATTAAAATCGATCCAATAGTTATTATTTATGATGTTGATTAGAGTCTATCAAATTGAAGGCTAGATGTTTCTGATTATTGTGAGAATTTCTATCATTTATTTTTTTTCTTAGCATTTCTAGTGAGAATTAACGTAAAGTCTCCGCTGGGACCTCTAATTAGTAATAGTAAAATAAAAGGTACTAAATTTATTATCCACGAACCTTTAATATTTATGTCTCCTAAAATTTTAGCTCATGCGGAAGCACAGGTCGATAGACCAGTACGTAGTACATCTAATAATACTCAACATCACTCGACAAGTTTCGTACCATGCTTATTCTACATAGTTTTGTACTAGCATAGCATGTATGTACATACATGTACCTCGCACTCCCGATGCGTATATGAACGCCATATTATATGTCTTCATTCACACGAAAATTGAGTAGTACTACTAGCTTAGCGCTCGCTGAATGCTCCGCTCGAGTTCGTCCTCCTTGATGTCGACGACCTTGCCCACCTGCTTGCTGTTTTTGAATAGCACGAACGTCGGATACGCTCCCTCCACTCCGCAAAGCCGCGCCAAAAACTGCACGCACGTACGGTTAATTGATTGCAATATATATATATATACACGAAGCTAAAATTGACCAGAAAAAATACCGAATAGTATTTCAATACTACACCCAAGACCATGAAATACTGAACAATACTGAAACGCGACTACTGAACGATCACTACTATATAAACGTTTTGTAGCGACGGCTTAAGACCATTTATAAGAAGGTTTGGCCAGCCGCCCCTACCAAACTATCTTTACAAATCATGTATTTATAGGAGGCGGTTCCTAGGCCGCTCCTACAAATCCATTTGTAGGGGCGGCTATAGTACCAGCCGCCCCTATAATACCGGTTTGTAGCGGCGGTTCAGCCTAGAACTGCCCGTACAGTACATTTTCCTGCAATTTTTTTTTTCAAATTTACAATTCAAATTCGACCAGAACACTGTTTGTTTCCGCGTATTCCATCCAGCGTTCGCGTTGCCGAACGCCCCGCGACTAACGTGAGCGAGGAAAGCGAGATAATCCCGCCGAACGTCCCGCGACCAACGTTCCGAACCGTGTTCGCTCAAGAGTATTATATAAACTACAATTACAAGTCTAATTCACAAGAATATATACAATCCATCCTTAAATAGACATAATTCACAAGGTAAAACCAATGTCAAATTCCATACATAGTGTTATCAACATCCTAGAGCTAGCCTTTCGGTCTCACGAAGGTATTGATACTGAGGATTTCTACCTAAGTCAGACTCTCGGTCATGGTAGGTGCCTTTGACGTGTACAATCTGGTCCAATATAAAGTTACAAATGTCGCCGACGAGCTCTAAGAGTTGGTCATCCTTGTATGGGTCTCTTTTCACTCCTTTCTCTTCTTTTCACTACAAGAGAATAAGTTTCGGTTTAGTATTTCATATCATGTACGAAGTTTTTATAATACGGGTGAAGATGTTCAAACCTACTCTTAAGGGGTGTCTCCTGTAGGCACCGGTGTTACTCATCATAGAATATACATAGTATCCACAATGTACACTCTCAGGCTTCTGCTTGGGGCACTGTGTGTTTTGCATATGGAAATATTAAGTGATGCTTTTGACAGCTATGTAATGGAGTACTAAAGTAAGTTACACTTACCGCATATAGTACTTTTATAGCCAGCTTTTCCTTCCTTACTGGATTATGCCTTCCGTGATATTTAGTGACATAGAACATAAATGCCCTATTCAAATTATTTTAGCAAATACAACTTGTTAGTATCCAAAAGGGAAAAAGTCTATTTCACCCCTCCACCTTTCATACTTGGTCTACTTCACCCCCAAACTATGAAATCGTCTGTTTTACCCCCTGAACTTTTCAAAACCGTCTATTTTACCCTCTGGGCGGTTTTTCAGCGGCGGTTTGCTACAGTAACAGCAGGTTTGCTACAGTGCCTGTGGGTTTGCTACAATGCCGGCAGTTTTGAATTTTTTTTATTTATTTTCGGTGAATTTTTGAAAAATCATAATAAATCATAGAAAAATCATAAAAATGAAAAATCTAATTTTATTGGACTCCACATGAGTAGATCTACACAATGAATATATAATACAATATGCTTTAGTACAATTTTTTTGTAACTTTAGATTAATTGGAAAATCCAATTTTGTCTGTAATTAATTGGAATAATTCATAACTGCAGCTTCTATGGTCCAATTATGGTGAAATTTTTATGCTACGCTAATTATTGTATGCTTGAACTATAGTAAAAATTTCATACTCATTGGACTATGTATAACTTAGTTATAGATAAATTCTAATTAATTACAGACAAAATTGGATTTTCTAATTAATCTAAAGCTACAAAAAATTTATACTAAAGCATACTGTATTATATATTCATTGTGTAGATCTACTCATATGGAGTCCAATAAAATTAGATTTTTCATTTTATGATTTTTCTATGATTTTTCAAAAATTCACCGAAAAGAAATAAAAAAAAAGAAAATAAAAAAACGACGACACTGCAGCAAACCATAGTTACTGTAGCAAACACGCTATTACTGTAGCAAAACCGCCGTTGAAAAACCGTCCAGGGGGTAAAATAGACGGTTTTGGAAAGTTCAGAGGGTAAAACAGACGGTTTCATAGTTGGGGGTGAAGTAGACCAAGTATGAAAGGTGAGGGTGAAGTAGACTTTTTCCTATCCAAAAATGAACGTTACAAGTATGTATACAAACATATAAGTTAATGAGGATTGTCGATATGTATACGTCTTGAGAATCGATATGAAGTCTTTGTATGTCATCGGGTCCCTATCTATTGAATCAAAGACCCATGCCATGCTCCTCCCGACATCGACGCCTATACAAATTCAGTGGTTGCTGCATGGATTTAATCATAGAACTAGATAAGCTCTTTTGCATCGAATAAAATATATCGAACAAAGCTTTAAGTATAGAGTTGAACTTACTCGAAGTTGTATGGTAGCCATATAGTAGAATGTTGTTGGAGAATTTTGAAAGCCAGGGCAATGTATGCTGCAACCTTAAGGGACTCTTCTCTTAGTTTCGCCGTACGGATATGCTCTTTCTATCGAAGAGTCTTTCCAGCAGCTAGCTCTTTGGCATCTAGTTTCCATTGTTTAGGGTAATTAAAATTTGTTTGTGCTATAGCTTGAGGGTCTATATACCTAGCTTTCACACTTGGCATTTGTTTTACAATATGCACTTGCATTCTACAAATCACGGCGTTGGTTAGTTACAACAAAATTCAAAGATTACATTCATATCATATCGGGAGGACAAGGACTTATAGGCACCACGTACGAATTAGATTCATCTCCATTGCTCCGAGGTGAAAGCATGTCTACATGTCATTGAAGTCAAAGACAATTTTATGGCTGGGCTTCCAAATGTGTCGGTGGGGAAGCATGCTTGTATGAGGTCTATGCTCGTTGGGAGAACACGCAAGTACCCATCATGGAACCTTCTCATTCCAAGTGGTAGGCGCTGGATGTCCCAGTTTGGTAGAAAGGGCTTGCCTCTTTCATATATTTTTGGGCAATCCTTTAACCATTTGATGGCATCAACATTTGGATACTGCTTTGCTGTTTGGTGGAGTTTGCTAGTGACGGCCTCCTCAGAACTCTGTGATGTGACTTTTTTAACTTGGTTCTCAGGCTTGAACTGGTCATGGGAATACCACTTGTGCACCGATAAAACGTCTTTCATCAGAACATAAACTAGTCTTATGGTGATTGGATGCTTCTTTCGAAGTTCCCATTTAGGCACGTCCTCATCTTCTTATGCATCACCTTCTTTAGGAGGCACTCATTGTTCATGTATCGATTGTGCTTGTTGAGAAGACTGTGGCATCTCATCATACACTTGCTCGGTATGAGCTGGAGAAGGTTGTGGCTTATCAGGCACATGCTCGCTAGGAGGCAGGGAAGAATGTGGCATCTCAGGAATGTGGTGGTCACGAGACGGTGAAAATATCTCCTCGACCTCAACAACTTGCTCCAAATTTGGGAAGGGGAAGGCGGCGAAGAAGCAGTCAATATAATGTCCCGTTTGTGCCAGAGGATGAACTGCCCCATTACATCTTCGAGTAACACCAGCCCCTTGAGAGTTGCGTAGTCTATCCTCCACTACATGAACTTGGACTTCACGGTATGCACCTCGACCCTAGTGTAGTCTGGCGGTATCTTATTATTGTGGTGTAAGCCACTGGGAGGATGTGCCACACCCATTGCCACCTCCATCACAATGTTCTGTCGGCCACTGAGAAATACCAAGGTGCAACTAGTTGGTTCCCGTATGTGATCGATGGGGGTTGTGGCTATAGTGAAACCTTGGCTGCTAGGAACTTTTGGAGGGCTACCAACTAATGCCAGTTGTCCCGACGGAGTCATTAATTTCCATGGCTCCGTAGACAGTCCTTGCTCCTCCAACGCCTTCGCAACTAGAGCCTTTACTTGGACCTCAAGATTAGTCTCCCGATCTCTGCCATGTTTCTTGTACATGTGCCTGTCCTCTTTGAATCCATGCTTCCAGGTCATCCTTTTCCCTAGCCCCCTGGTGCGGCATGCGTGCTCCTTGTTTCCCAAGCCAAGGTTAAGCTCATCCCTCTCTCTGGAAGGATTGAATGAGCCATTCTCCTTGTCTTCAGTATATTTCAGTATCCTTGATACTGCCTCTTGGGTCTCTGGCTTATCAAACTTAAAATTACCACCAGATGATTCTATACTCCTCACATATATCCAATTCCTTGAGCGTACCTTCAAATTCGTCACATTGATATTCCCAGCAGCTGTGGCTCTTCGTCCATCTTCCTAAACTACTCTTCCTTGGCATAGTAGCCACCGGGGCCAAGATGATGGTGGTGTTTGTTCCTCTTTGCCAGCTCGGTCTTATGGGCACTGAGCTCTAATACCTCTGGTGAAGTCTTCTGAGCCACGAGCTCCTCCCATTGACTAGGAGTTATTTTGTCGAACTCGTTGAAGGGAGTTAACCCCTTTTTGATATACTTCTTGTTGAGCTCCGACCTCCAACATTGGAATGACTCTCCCATCATCCTGAAAACATTTTTTTATCAGTTCATGCTTACCCTCCGGAAATCTAAAATTGAGCTTCAGCTGCCTATCCCATAGTTCATCCTTTTTCTTCTCTGGTACCTCTTTACAGTTAGGGATTGCTGGGTTCAATTTATCTCTTACTAGGGCCTCGATCGTATTACGGAATCGTCCTCTTAATTCCTTTGACTCAAGGATCTCCCCTGCTGGCCCGGCCTCTGTTATCACATAGCATGCCTTATCTGGATATAGATTTGCTTTTCTATTCCCTTGTTTCCTCTTAGGTTTGGTAGTCATGGTTGTGTCTTGAGGTTATGGAGCAGAGGCCTCAATGTCCGTCTCTGTGGCTATTGTCTCTGCTCTCCTTTCCTCTACTCCATCTTGTCCAGCGAGATGTCGCGGACGTTGACGTCGTCTTTTCCAAGTTTCAGGAGGGACCTATATATATGACAGGTCAAAGTGTTAGCAAAGGTAACACAGCCAAAGCTTTTGCAAAATTTATAAGCTAAGGCTTTATCCCTACCTCCTCGTTTGGGTCAAAATCCTTGTCCAAATCTTCCTCCGTTGGCCTCCTTCTGGCTTCACGTGGGAAAGGATCCTCGGGACTTACATATCCCTCTTCTGAGTCATCATCATCATCCTCCTCTTCTTCTTCGCCTTCAGCAGCCTCTCCTGCTCTTCCTTCTACCCCCCCTTCCTCCTCGTCACACTACCCCTGAGTAAGCATCACTTCTAGATCCTTTTCTAACTCGTTATTGAACTGCTCCTGGGTAAGCTGGTCCTCTAGTGCTTGCTCCTCATAGGTTGGCTGATCATCATACTTGGGGCATCGGGCTGCACTGTCTGGTGTCCGCGACATTATTTCACGCTTTGTTCTAATAAATGCAAGAAAGTGTGCTTTAGGTATGCGAGAAGGTATAAGAAATAAAAAATGTCTATAAACCAAAGTAGTCCTATAAACAGCAATATATAAAAAAATGAGTATAGTAGTAGTAGTAGAGGCCTCAGAAACATGTCAATCATCATTTGATCATGAACTTGGAGCATCAAGGCATCATAACAGAGAAGAGAGGAGAAGGTAATGTAGGGGCGGCTACTAATGATGCCAAGTTCTTGATCATCAGCTCATATTCCATATAATATATGGACTTAGACAATTTCATCATCGACAAAACAAAGAAGAGGAGAGGAGAGGGGAGATTTGGTAAAAAAAGCAACAGCTGCTTAACAAACATAGAGAGGAAAAGGTGTAAAAAAAGCAGCTACTGCTTCCCAAACATAGAGGATAAGAAATGTGGCAAAAATAGAGGAGAGGAGGGTAGCACAGGGGAGGAGACGAGGAGGGTAGCAAGTTAGCAACTAGCGTGAATCTGTATTTGCATGTCGTCTCTGTCATCCACCAAAACCCGCTTTGAAGCAAAACAAACACATCATCTCTGGTATTTGCACCAGCAGCTCTAGAGAGGGAGAGAGGAAGCACATCAAGCACCAGACAGCACCAGCAGCACCAAAGATGGAGAGAGCAGGCACAGCAAGCACCAAACAGCAGCAGAGAGGGAGAGAGCAAGCATAGCAAGCACCTGCCTTGCCCTATGCTAAGTCCTTTGGTTGTTTCAAATCGACCCTGAAGGGTTGCTCGAAGCATAGAAGAGTAGCCAGAAAAGAGCAGTTCAGTCGAGCCAGAAAAGAGTGAGATAGAGACATAGTAGAGTAGTAAATATAGGAAAGCAAAGTAGTAGTAGTAGTTAGGTAGTAGTATCTGCATAGCTAAGCAAGCAAAAGAGAGGAATGGAGTATAGTACAGAGTAGTAGCAGTAGTAAGAGAGCAGTAGCAGTAGTAAGAGAGCAACAACAACATAGTAAACTGACCATAACTAGAGATTTATAAATCCAAATGACATGCAACAAGACAATTTGGAAAGCTTATGAAATTGTCTAAAATTCATTTTCAGACCTCAAGGCATGATTCCAACTTTTATCAGGTCGAAATCACTTAACAACAGAAATCTGTCTTCACAAGACAGAGAGCAGCCAAAACTGGACTCAAACTGAGAACAGCCATATCTTCTAAACTACTTGGCCAAATGCCACCAAATTAACACAAGCGAGTTTAGTAAGTTAACTACAACTTTGGTATTCACATGATTCCCAGCAAACACCATTATCAAAGCCTAATTCACCAAGTGCTAGAAACTATCTAGAATTATAAAAATGCTAAAATTAAATATTTACTTATGTGCCAAACATGATTTCTGACCAAACCAAGTGCATCACAAGTTCACACATGATATAAGATCACCAGAAAGTAAGGTGTTCACCACCAATTCATTTCTTTTAATGCTTTTTTTTAATTTATTTAGTAATTTAAGTGGAATAATGAACATATATGAAAACTGCACAGTTTGATCTACAAAAATTACAGTTCATACTAATTAGGTATGGTCTCCTAATTAGGTACATAGCAGAGTAGTAAATATAGGAAAGCAGAGTAGTAGTAGTTAGGTTGTAGTAGCTGCACAACAAAGCAAGTAAAAGAGATGAATGGAGTATAGTACAGAGTAGTAGTAGTAAGAGAGCAGTAGCAGTAGTAAGAGAGCAACAATAGCATAGTAAAGGATAATCCAGTAGTATGGTCTCCTAATTAGGTATAAAGGATAATGCAATTTTCATGGCAAGCATCGGGATCTCCTAAACGGTGTGACAAGAGAAGAAGGGGAGATGAGGTGTGGGTCAAACCCTAGTGGATCCAGAAACTACTACAACGAAGGAGATGAGGTGCACTGACCTTCAAGACGGATGGCAATGGCGGTGGAGATGGCGACAACGGATGAGGAGCGAGGTGGCGGCGGTGGAGGAGCGCCCGAGAGCGACCCCCGTGTCGACGTCGCATGCACGAGAGAGACCAAGTGACAGCGAGGTCGAGGGATGTCGGAGAGCGCGCGCGGGCCGGCGAGTTTGGTGGTCGAGGTCGGAGAGGGAGCGCCAGTGGCGGGGACACCAGCTAGAGCACGCGGCTGAGCCGACGGAGCTCAAACCCTAGCCCCAGCGGCCTGCGGAAAGGCAGCGATTGGGGAACGGTGGACGGAGGTGCAGTTAGGTGAGGATGGAGGAGGTCAGAGATGGCGGTTGTAGGCCACGGAGATGGCGGCGGAGAAAAAAATCGGCAGCCTGCCGACGTCCGAGAATAAGAAAGCGCCAAGGACTTCAGCCTCCCGCGAGCTCTTGGTTTTATATCGCAGGTCATTTCTAGGGGCGGTTCCTGAGTAAGCCGCCCCTACAAATATTTTTCAATTTATTTTAATTAATAATTTTGTAATTTATATATAAAGAACACAATGTAAATTTATATAATACTTTTTTGATTATTCTATATATGTATACAAATATAATTTTATATTTTCATGATATATATATATATATACAGATATAATTTTATATTTTTTTCTTTACAAAAATAATATTTTAAAATTTTAAAATTTGAATTTCAAAACAACAAAGAGAATGTTAGGACACTAAATGACCTCAAATAAAAATTTTGTAAATATCAAAGTTGTAGAACTCATCAAGATGTACAACTTATATTTTGGTCATCTTTTCATTTGACAAAATTTGAACAGTTCAAATTTTGAATTTCAATAAATGTTAACTTCAAATAAGATTTTGAAACCTTAAATGGTTTCAAAAAAGAAAGTTATGAACATAGAAGTTGTTGAACACATCACTATCTACAACTTTTATTTTGGTCATCTTTTCATTTGACCAAATTTGAACAGTTGAAATTTTGAATTTCAATAAATGGCAACTTCAAACAAGATTTTGAAACCTTAAATGCTTTCAACTATAAAAGTCATGAATATAAAAGTTGTTGAACTCATCACTATATACAACTTTTATTTTGGTCACTTATTTATGTGACAAAGTATTAGTAAATATTGTTCATAAATTCATATATGACTCATAGTTTCATGAACTATACGAGAGACATGTTGATTTATGAACAATGTTTACTATCACTTTGTCAGATGAAGAAATGACTAAAATAAAAGTTATAGATCTTAATGAGTTATACAACTTTGGTATTCATCATTTTTTCAGCTGAAATCATTTAATGGTTGAAAATCTCGTTAGAACTTGTTATTTTTTAAATTTGAAAATTTGAATTGCTCAAACTTTGTCAAATGGAAAGAATGACCAAATCAACACAGTAACTTGATAGGGCATGATTTTAGAAAATTTTAGGAAAAAAATCATCACATTTGAAGTTAGTATGAGGGAGAAAGACTAGTTACAAATTTTACCTAGAGATTAAAAAGAAAAATCATAACCGTTCATGATGATCGATGAACGAGTATGATTTCTCTTTTTAATCTGTGGCTGAAACTTGTAACTAGTTTTTCTTCCTCATACTAACTCCAAATGTGATGGGTTTTTTCCTAAAATTTTCTAAAATCATGCTCTATCATTTTAGTCTAGTCATCTATCTTTGTCACTAATTTTGAACAATTCAAATTTTGAATTTCAGAAAATAACAGTTTCAAACCTGATTTTCAGCTACTAAATGATTTTAGCTGTAAAGGTGATGAATATAAAAGTTGTTGAACACATCATTATCTACAACTTTTATTTTGGTCATCTTTTTATTTGAGAAAATTTGAACAGTTCAAATTTTGAATTTCAGAAATTGATAGCTTCAAACCTGATTTTCAACCACTAAATGATTTCAGCTGTAAAGGTGATGAATATAAAAATTGTTGAACACATCAGTATCTCCTACTTTTATTTTTGCCATTTCTTTATTTCATAAAGTGTTAAGTGATTTCATAAAGTTTTAGTAGTAATAGAGTGAATTTTGAAATAGATTCATCTGGATATTGCAAAGGGTAGTCTCACACACATATATAAATATAGTCTCACACACATATATAAATATATAGTCTTACACACATACATAAATATATAGTCTCATACGCATGCATAAATGAAGTCTTACAAACACACACTTACACAAACACTCCACGTTCTACAACTAGCTAGCCCGTTGTAACGACTTTCCCCTTGACACCTTTTCGTTCCCATGGCAATATGTCTTTGGGTAGGTTCTTTTCCATAACACTGATCTTCTTAGAAAAGTCTATGAATAGCGGTATCTCATCGTAGTTATTGTAAGCTTCAATATCATCTATGCCATCAACTCCGATAATATGCTGTTTCCTAGAGGCAACCACGTGCTTTGTCTTCTTCTTCGTGGGGAGGTTACTTTGTGGGTCAGACATATAGAAAACTTGTGCGACACGTAAAGCGAGCACCCAAGGGTCATCTTGGTAGCCTAGATTCTCAATCCGATCTCGTCCAGTTGGTGTTGTTTGATCCAGCGGCATCAAAACAGGGCCACCATTATATCCCTTCCATAGTTAAGTTCCCATATCTCTTCAATGATGCCAAAGTATTGGATCTTTCGCCCCAATCCATCGAGAGCCTCTATTCGAATGCCGCTGTTTTGGTTCACATATTTACTATCCTTTGCGTGGGTATAGTACATATACCTATTGATGTCATAAGCATTCCAAGATGTCACTTGTCTTGATGGCACCTCCGCCAACCTACTAATGGTAATAGAGTCTATGGTTTCTCCAGGCGGTATGTTTTGGTCCTTCAACCATGTAGTTAGTCGTTGCTTATGCTGTTTCATGACCCAATCATCCGAACGACCATTTCTCTCTGTCATAATGATAGCCAAGTGTTCATCAATGTACGGTTGCATCAGTTGTGTACTCTGCAAGACACTGTAATGCACCTGACTCACCTCTTTGTAATCATGGTCGATGAACACTTTTCTACCACTAGTGCCCTTCCCAGCCAGCCTACCCTTGTGACGAGAATCGAGTTTACCAATCCCTTTCTGTACTTTTAGGTACTCTTGACACCACTCGATGACTTCTTTAGTAATGTAACCCTCTATCATGGAGCCCTCTAGGTATGCTCGATTATGCACGTATTGACTTAGAACCGACATGAACCGCTCGTAGGACCATATTTCATGCAAGTAGCAAGGGCCCAGTGCCTGTATCTGATGAACCATGTGAATCATGAGATGTGGCATTATATCAAAAAAGCAGGAGGTAAACACATCTCTAGTTGGTTTTGTGTCTCCACCATAAATTCATGTAGGTCACTCAGCTCTTGCTTGCCAATCGTCTTCTGTGAGATCTTCGAAAA
Organism: Miscanthus floridulus; assembly: GCF_019320115.1. Lineage (NCBI taxonomy): Eukaryota > Viridiplantae > Streptophyta > Magnoliopsida > Poales > Poaceae > Miscanthus > Miscanthus floridulus. The sequence goes on from NC_089586.1 coordinate 127,477,331, forward strand.
GAAGTAGCACATGCGGGTGATGGCCATTTTCAAGAACTCTGACTTTATAGCCCTGATTGCAATAGGTAGAAATACTGTCAGCATCACATGACAAGTATGGAATTAAAACTATCGGTCTAGCCCAGACTACACCCCTCTATTTATGTTCTCTAGCACCTTCCAAAGATACTAATTAAGCAACAAAGGTGCCGAGCTAGCTAGAGCTCACCTAACCAATTCTAGAAATAAGGTCACACAAACCTATGACACTAGTACTTTAAGCAACAAGGGAGCTCCTACACAAACTAGTAAGCAAAAGCACAAAGCTACCTAAGCTCACTAGCAATGCTCAATAACAAGGCAACCAATGCCAAATTAGACAGCGCAATTACTTAGCTACACAAACTAAGCAATGTGACTAACAAGGTTACACAAACCAAATTAGCCACGCAAGGGAGCTACTTCTATGCTACACAAGCAAGAAGGTAACTAGTAAGCTACACAAGCTAACTAATTACAAGAGCAACTACACAAGCATAATGTATATGAAATGTAAATACAAGCTTGTGAAAGGGGATTGCAAACCAACGGGAAGAACAAGGTTGACACGGTGATTTTTCTCCCGAGGTTCACGTGCTTGCCAACACGCTAGTCCCCGTTGTGTCGATCGCTCACTTGGTGGTTCGGCGGCTATTTGGCATTACCCGCTAAGCCCACATGTCGGGCACCGCAAGAACCTACCCCAAAAGTGAGGGTAGCTCAATGACACGCTTTACTAGAGTTGCTCTTCGTGGCTCCTGCGGGGCGAGCACAATGCCCCTCACAAAGCTCTTCTCTGGAGCACCGCACAAGCTTCTTGCGGGCTTCGATGGAGACCACCACCAAGCCATTTAGGAGGTGGCAACCTCCAAGAGTAATAGGCACCACCAGCTTGCAACTCGAGCACCTAGTGCCACTCGATGCAACCTCATGATGCAATCTCACTAGAATCGCTCTCTCACACAATCGGATGATCACTATCAAGCATATGTGAGATGGAGGGCTCCCAAGCACTCTCAAACATGGACACAAAGTCCCCCTAGGTACTCAGCACAAGCCATGGCCGAGACCACCTTCTATTTATAGTCCCAAGGGCTAAACTAGCCATTACCCCTTCACTGGGCAAATTTTGGGACGACCGGACGCTCCGGTCAGATCGACCGTACGCACCCAACCAGCGTCCGGTCGCTCTACGCCGTCCACGTGTTGCTCTACGTTCAACCGAAGCCGCCTGATCTCAACGGTTAAGTTGCGATTGGATGCTACATAGTGAATGACCGGACGCTGCTACGCCTGAGTCCGGTCGTTTCTAGAGAGCTCCCCGAGCCTCTGTTTTGCGACCAGGCGCGTCCGGTCCACCATGACCGGACGCAGACCAGCGTTCGATCAGTTCTGTGCCCGCGCGCTTAACTCCAATGCCGCCTATGTCACCCTACATCACCACTGACCGGACGTAGACCCTGAGCATCCAGTCACACTTTGAGCTAGCGTCTAGTCATGAGACCGAGGCCGCGCACTCACTGCTGCCACTGATCGGACGCGCCGGTCCTGGCGAGGCCAGCATCTGATTAGTTCTGCGAAACCCTATCTTTTCTGTATAGGGCGCCGGTGGCATCATCGGACTGTCCGCACTCTATGAGTGGACACTCCGCTGGTAAAGTTTTGAACCCTTCTCGCCTCTATTTCATCACCGAGTTGATCCACATCAACTCCAACTTCATCTCCTTTGTAAATGTGCCAACACCACCAAGTGTACACCACCATGTGTATGTGTGTTAGCATTTTCACAATCATTTTCCAAAGGATTTAGCCACTCAACTTGCCACGCCACTCGATCCTAGCAACGATGCAAAGTTAGATCACATGAGTGGCACTAGATGACCGATATGCAAACAAGTTTGCCCCTCTTAATAGTATGGCCATCTATCCTAAACCCAATCATCAACTTCTCTACACACCTATGACCGGTGAAATGAAATGCACTAGGTTATACCTTTGCCTTGCGCATTCTATTCCATCTCCTCCAATGTCAATGCAACACATGCACCAACATGATCAACAATGATATGATCCACTCCATATCATCACGTGATCATATTGGTTCATTGATCTTGACTTCACTTGCTTTTCACCATTGCCTTCATCCATCGACGCCAAGTCTTGCTCAGGCTTCACCGCCACGCGGTCCATTGCTCCAAAACCTCCGACTTGCCCTTCACGCTTGTAACTGGTCCATCAAGCCAAGTCTTGTCTTGATCTTCTCCACCTTGATCACATGACTCAATGTCATGTCTCATGTGCAATAAGCTCCTTCATCATCACATGTGTGAGTTTTGCAACATCTCCAAACCATTTTCACCTTCACGGCATATGTTGTTCACACACATGTACTTGTGGACTAATCACATGTGTATCTCACATAAACATAATTAGTCCACCTAGGGTTGTCACTCAATTATCAAAACCACACAAGGACCTTTCAATCTCCCCCTTTTTGGTAATTGATGACAACTCTACAAAGATATGGAAATTAAGCTCTTATGGATTCATGTTGCTTGCCCAAGCAATTTTACCATGTGTAAATCATTTTGGACAAATACCACAAACTCAAAATGGTAGTATTAGCTCCCCCTACATATGTGCTAGAGTGTTTGATTTGAAGCTCGCACATATGCATAGATTGAAATTGTGGGAGAGTAATTACTACTAAATGATGCTAAGGTGTATAGAGTAAACCTTTGAAGTGTGATACCAATTGGAGTTGCACCTTTAAGTTCATCCTTAGCACCATGGTTAGCTAGATATCACTTGGAAATAAAATCACTAGATACCTTGTGAGATCAACATTAAAAGCAAGGCACTAGCATTACTTGTAAAGCATACCAAGTGTCTAGCTATCATCCTATGCATGCTAGTTATCAAATCATCATTCAAGTTCTACAACTAGCATACACCACACAAGCATGCATATTGAATTTGAAAGCTTATGCAATGCAAGCAAGCACATGAATATGCACATATCAAATGCAATCAATCAAAGTTCATGAGCTTGCTCCCCCTACTTGTGTGCTTCTCGTGTCCAAGAATTTTGATCCATCTCTTTTCTTCAATGTTGCTCTCTCTTTGTCCATGTCTATGTCCAACCTCTACTTCTTTGTTTCAATCTCTCCCAAAGATTTCATATCTTATCTCTCCCTCTTGTACAATCTCAATCTCAAAGCTCCCCCTTGTACAATCTCAATCTCAAAGCTTTCATATCTTTGTACAATCTCTCCCCCATTGTCATCAATTTCCATAAAAGGTGTGTGTCGGGTACCGTAAAAAGGGATCCCCTAAGCAAGAACCCAAAAAATCTCTTAGACCCTGTAAAAATCGAAGCCAAGAGACAACTACTAGCTAAACCCCACCTTGTCCGAGGCTGCCGATTCTTCGCCTCGCTCGAGGCCTCACACGTAAGGCCTCGGACAGGGAACCGATTCTCCGTATCACTCGAGGCACGCCCAGAAGGCCTCGAACGAGTTGCCGATTCTCCGCCTCACTCGAGGCCGGCTCGACAAACAACCCCATCGCCTCCGCCTTGACCAACTTCTCTGATGGGATGACATGTCCAACCAACGTGATCAACCGCTCCCGTGATATCAGCCGAACGATGGCTCAACACAGCGGAGTGGCTGACAAGACGTGGATCACATCGAAGCCATGCCGTCCGGGACAGTATGAGGCAGGGGTTACCGACTGTTGTGCTCGGCACTGTGCCCACGACGGACACCCATGCGGCGCTGTGCTACCTAAACCCAACTCCGAGGATAGTGTGGCGTGGGGAGTCAAGTTTGGGCCCCTATAGCCTCAGAATCAGTGTATAGGACCGACTGCTCCCTCCGAGCCTCGGCAATCCACTTTAGGGTCTCAACAGCCTCAGGATTCACGCCCGCCGAGCCCCCCACGATGGCTCGGCCTCAGCACCAACTGAGCCTTGGCTTTTTACACTATCAGCACAAAGTGACCGGCACGTCCTCTGCCATGCCCTGCGTCAAGCTATCACTGGAGCTCCCATGTTGCACAGGATCGGATGTGACCGGCGCGTTGCTCCAGCACAACAAGGATAGGACCGCTCTGTCGACCATGCCACCATAGTAGCAAGCTACAGGGCTCGGACATGCCACCTTCGCTTACAGGACGCTGCGTAGCGAACACATATACCACCCCTGTCCCCCCTTCGACTATAAAAGGGAGAGACCAGGGCCATTTCTAGAGAGACCACGAACTCATGAGACGACGAGCACACGTTCTCACAAATAGAGGAACATGAACTCGCAAGTTCATGAACTCACGCATAGACGCTCAGACGAACACACGCTCAACACACGCGCTTTCCCGCTGCCTGAGATCAACATCTCAAGCAATCCACACCATTCCACGCAGAGACCTGGGGCTAGCTCCCTCTCTCGCCCAGCTTGTAACCCCCCACTATGAGCACCTCGGTGCTAGGAATACAAGATCGATCTCTCAGACTGGACGTAGGGCACCTATTGCCTGAACTAGTATAAACCTTGTGTCTCTTTGCATCACCATCCAGGATTAGGAACACGTAGTACAAATTCACGAGTTGGTTGAGGGCCCGCCGGTCCAAAACACCAACAGTTGGCGCGCCAGGTAGGGGCACTACTGCATGTCAGCTTCGTCTTCCCAACAAGTTCCAGATGGCAGACCCCGTACGACCACTACATCTCGATACGATGATCTAGTTTGGAAGCCTAGAGTTCATGTCTCTAGGATCTGAGTACGACATAGTACTCCTCACACCTCAAGCCCCACCGACCGACGACGACATCACACACCAGCAGCCCAGGCGTAGATGGCGCCTGGGCGGCCGCTCTCGTCACGCTCGCCAGGCACGACGCGAGCGGGGCCACCCTAACACCACGTGAGCTCGGGGTGACACACCGTGTTCTGCTAGTATCCCATGCCCGGCTATTGGTATGGAGTCCCTGGTTGGGGACCTGTCTAGCTAAGCCTGGGCAAGGGAAAGGCACCGGTGGCATGCAGCGACGCCCTGTCATCAAGCTCTACCCCACCACCTCCTGAGGTGTTGCCTCCGGTGGAGCAAGACCCAACGATGGCACCATCCCCGTACCCTTTCGGGTTGCGTAATGCCACCGCTGCCTACGCTTCCACTCACGCGGAGCCCTCAGGACGCCGCCAACGCATCGCCCTCAATCTCGATGCCACTACCTCGACTCGCACCCATGCTGACTCCTCGGAAGAGGACGAGGCATGGGTTGGAGTGGACTTCTCTGGGCTACACGACCTTGAAGCCATGCGCCGCTTCCTGGCCGCAAGCGACTACTGCTTTGGCTACTCTGACTTTAATGACGAAGGCACTTACGACCCCACTCGTTAGTGCTTCCACATCGAGCTCGGGATGCCGAGCATGGGCGATGAGGATGAAGGGGCGGGTTCTTGCTCCCCACCCCCCGAGGGGGCAGGCGCCGCCGCACCTCCACGCGTCGAGCCCCGGGCAGCATGGAACGAGAACCTTGCCCCCCGGAACATTGGCGCCTTGACTTGGAGCAGCTCTATGAGCTTCAGGCCAAGGTCGAGCAAGACCAACTCCTGCTGTAGCAGCTCCGAGACACCCTCGAGCAAGAGCAGCAGGGACACGACAATGGTGGAGTAGCCTAGTAGAGGGCTCACGACATCCACCGCCGCATCAACAACAACAAAGGGGCCGAGCAACCCCCTATCTTCAATCGCGCTAGCCAGAACATCGTGGTAGTGGCGATGCTTCTTTGAATGATGCCCGAGCCCTCTACCACGATGGGACGATGAGTACACGGCGAGCTTCGGGACCTCCTCGAGACCGCCGCAGTGCAGCAGGCCGAGAGCTCTACCTCTTGATGGCGCGGAGGCGCCTCAGAACTACCCATAGCATCGCTTCGGCATGATAGAGGGGCCTCGGTTCATCCCGAGCCTGCTCGGGCACCAACGGCCAATAGGGCCCCCTCGGTGCACGACCGCCTCAACGACTGACGCGAGGCGCAAGGTGACCACGATGTGGTCAGCAGGCGACGGTGCCACAACAATGAAGGGCCCGCCTGAGGCTACCACCTGCACCGAGGCGGTCGCTATGATAGTGGGGAGGACCGCAGTTCTTCTCTTGGGCCACCTGGTCCTTGAGTCTTTAGCAGGGCCATCCGCGGCGCTCACTTCTCGGCCCGGTTTCGCCAACTAGCCAACCTCATGAAGTATAGCGGTGAGATCAACCCCGAGTTGTGGCTAGCTGATTACCGCCTGGCTTATCAGCTAGGCGGCGCGGACGATGACCTGCTCATCATCTGCAACCTCCCCTTGTTCCTGTCAGACTTGGCGCGAGCCTGGCTCGAACACCTCCTTCCCTCACAAATCCACGACTGGCGCGACTTGGTAAGGGTCTTCGTCAGGAATTTCCAGGGCACATACATGCGCCCTGGGAACTCCTGGGACCTCAAGAGTTGTCGCTAGAAGCCAGAGGAGTCTCTCTGAGACTTCATCCGGCGCTTCTCCAAGCAGTGCACCGAGTTACCCAGCATCGGTGACTCAGAAATTGTCCAGCTTTCCTCTCCGGCACCACCTGCCGAGACTTGGTCCGAGAGTTAGGCCAGAACGTGCCGACCTCGGCTGCCACGCTCCTCAACATCCCCACCAACTTCGCCTCGGGCGAAGAGGCTGTTGGGGCCATCTTCCCCAACAACGACACCAAGGGGAAGCGGAGGGACAAGGCCCCCGAGGCCTCGCTCCCCACCTCCCCTAGAAAAAGAAAAAGGGTCACCAGGCGAAATAGGAGGTCCTCAAGGCCAGTCTAGTCATGGCTGCAGAGCGCAAGAATCCCCGATGCCCCAGAGGCCCCGGGCTGTTCGATGACATGCTTAGGAAGCCTTGCCCTTACCACCAGGGCCCAGTGAAACACACCCTCAAAGAGTGCACCATGCTCCGGCATTAGTACGCCAAGCTCAGACTCCCCCACAACGATGCCAAAAAGAGGGACACCGGCGATAGGGACGACGACAAGGATGACGGGTTCCCCGAGGTGCACAACGCCTTCATGATCTTCAGCGGGCCCTCGGCATGCCTTACGGCGTGCCAGCAGAAGAGGGAACGCCAGGAGGTCTTCTCGGTGAAGGTGGCCACTCCTCGGTACCTCGACTGGTCTCGGGAGGCGATCACCTTTGATCAGGATGACCACTCTGATTATGTCCCAAACCCTAGGCAGTACCCACTCGTCGTTGACCCGATCATCGGCAACACCTAGCTCACCAAGGTGCTAATGGACAGAGGCAGTGGCCTCAACATCCTCTACGCCAACACCCTGGAGCTCCTAGAGCTCGATCGGTCGTAGCTCCGGGGCGATGTCGTGCCTTTCCATGGCATCGTGCCAGGGAAACGCATGCGATCCCTCGGGCGCATCAGCTTGCCCGTTTGCTTCGGCACTCCCTCCAACTACCGCAAGGAGGTCCTCACCTTCGAGGTGGTAGGGTTCAAGGGGGCCTACCACGCCATCCTAGGGCGCCCGTGCTATGCCAAGTTCATGGCGGTCCCCAACTACACCTACCTCAAGCTCAAGATGCTGGGCCCCAATGGCATCATCACTATCGAGTCTACGTACGAGCATGCATACGACTGCGACGTCGAATGCATCAAGTATGCTGAGGCTCTCATGGAGGCCAAGACCCTCATTGTCAACCTCGACCGACTTGGTAGCGAGCTGCCCGAGCCCAAATGTCATGCCGGGACTTTTGAGCCCACGAAGGCCATCAAGCTCATCCCAGTCGACCCCACCTGCCCCGACAACTAAGCGTTGAGGATCAACACCACCCTCAACATCAAATAGGAAGCCATGCTCATCGACTTTCTTCGTGCGAATGCTGATGTATTCACGTGGAGTCCCTCAGACATGCCGGGCATACCGAGGGAAGTCGCCGAGCATGCCTTGGACATCTAGGCTAGCTCTAGACTGGCGAAGTAGCGCCTACGCCAATTCGATGAGGAAAAGCGTAGAACCATCAGCGAGGAGGTGCAGAAACTTTTGGCGGCCGGATTCATCAAGGAAGTGTCCCATCCGAAATGGTTAGCTAATCCCGTATTAGTCAAGAAGAAAAATGGGAAGTGGAGGATGTGTGTAGACTACACCAGTTTGAATAAAGCCTGTCCAAAAGTCCCTTTCCCATTACCTCGAATCGATCAAATCATCGACTCCACTACGGGATGCGAAATCCTATCTTTCCTTGATGCGTATTCGGGTTACCATCAAATCAAGATGAAAGAGTCTAACCAGCTCGCGACTTCTTTTATCACACCATTCGGCATGTACTGCTATGTGACTATGCCTTTCGGCCTTAGGAACACAGGGGCCACATACCAGCGGTGCATGACCCAGGTCTTTGGCGAGCACATCGGGCGAACCGTCGAGGCCTACGTGGACGACATCGTGGTCAAGTCCAGAAAGGCCGGGAATCTCGTCGATGACCTAAAGATAGCCTTCAAATGCCTTAGAGAGAAGGGCATCAAGCTCAACCCCAAGAAGTTTGTCTTTGGGGTCCCCCGAGGCATGCTCTTGGGATTCATAGTCTTGGAACATGGCATCGAGGCCAACCCAGAGAAGGTCTCGGCCGTAACCAATATGGGACCAATCTGAGATTTCAAAGGAGTGCAGAGGGTTATGGGATGCCTTGCGGCCCTGATCCGCTTCATCTCACACCTTGGCGAAAAAGGCTTGCCTCTATACCGCCTCTTGAGGAAATCCAAACGCTTTTCTTGGACCCCCGAGGCCGAAGAAACCCTCTTACTCTACGTCGCCGCAATGACCCAAGTGGTCAGCGCGGCCATAGTAGTCGAGAGGTAGGAAGAAGGGCATGCTCTACCCATCCAATGACCTATTTACTTCATTAGCGAAGTGCTCTCTGAGACCAAAACACGCTACCCCCACATCCAGAAGCTGATCTATGCCGTAGTCTTGGCTCGACGCAAGCTGCGTCACTACTTCGAGTCCCACCCGGTGACCGTGGTGTCGTCTTTCCCCCTGGAAGAGATAATCCATAACCAGGAGGCCTCGGGTAGGATAGCCAAGTGGGCCATCGAACTCATGGGGGAAGCCCTGGCTTTTGCGCCTCAGAAAGCAATCAAGTCTCAGGTCTTGGCCGATTTTGTGGCTGAATGGACCGACACCCAACTGCCGCCTGCTCAAGTCCAGACGGAGTGCTGGACCATGTACTTTGATGGGTCCCTAATGAAGACCGGGGCAGGCGTGGGCCTGCTCTTCATCTCACCCCTCGGAGTACACATGCGCTACATAATTTGGCTCCACTTCACCGCCTCCAACAATGCAGCCGAGTACGAGGCCCTCGTCAATGGCTTACAGATCGCAATCGAACTTGGAGTACGGCGTCTCGATGTCTAGGGTGACTCGCAGCTCATCGTCAATCAAGTGATGAAGGAGTCGAACTATCATGACCCCAAAATGGAGGCATACTACAAGTTGGTACGTCGCCTAGAAGACAAGTTCGACGGTCTCGAACTCAACCACATCGCGTGGAAATTCAACGAGGCCACGGACGAACTGGCAAAGATGGCGTCGGCACGAGCCCCGGTCCCCTCGAACGTCTTCGCTAGAGACCTCCACAAGCCTTCCATCAACTACGCCTCGGTGATGGAAGAGGGCCCATCGGTCGAGCCCACCGTAGGGCCTGAGGCCCCCTCTGTCACCGAGACCCCTTCGACCGAGCCTGAGGTCATGGAAGTAAACGCGGAGCCTCCTGAGGCCAACCAGGGCACGGACTGACAAGTCCCGTTCCTTGATTGCCTCGTTCGAGGAGAGCTTCCTGCAGACAGGACCAAAGCCCGACGGCTTGCGCGATGAGCCAAAACTTACGTCCTCAGCAACGGCGAGTTGTACAGGCAAAGCCCATCTGGTGTCCTCCAATGATGCATGACCACCGAGGTAGGCCAAGCCCTACTTTGGGATTTGCACGCAGGAGCCTGCGGGCACCATGCGGCGCCTCGGACGCTCGTTGGAAACGCCTTCCGCCAAGGGTTCAACTGGTCAACGGCGGTTGCTGACGCAACCAAGTTAGTACGCTCCTGCGAGGGATGCCAGTACTACGCATGGCAGACGCATCTCCTAGCCCAAGCCCTCCAAACCATCCCTATTACATGGCCATTCGATGTGTGGGGGCTCGACATGGTTGGGCCTCTGCAGAAGGCCCCCGGGGGCTATACCCATTTGCTGGTAGCAATCGATAAGTTCTCCAAGTGGATCGAGGCTCGTCCGATCAATCAAATCAAATCTGAGCAAGCGATGCTGTTCTTCACTGACATCATCCACAGGTTCGGGGTTCCGAACACCATCATCACCGATAATGGGACACAATTCACCGACCAAAAATTCCTGACGTTCTGCGACGACCACCACATCCGTGTGGCCTGGTCAGCCGTAGGACACCCTAGGACAAATGGCCAAGTAGAACGTGCCAACGGCATGACCCTACAAGGCCTCAAGCCAAGAATATACAACCGGTTGAAGAAATTTGGCAAGAAATGGCTTGCCGAACTCCTGTCGGTCATCTAGAGCCTGAGGAACACCCCGAGCCGAGCCACGGAGTTCACATCGTTCTTCCTGGTCTATGGAGCCGAGGCCATCCTCCCCACTGACTTGGAGTATGGCTCCCCAAGGCTACAGGCCTACAACGAGCAAAGCAACCGCACTGCCCGTGAGGATGCCCTCGACCAACTGGAGGAAGCCCGAGATGTTGCGCTTCTACATTTAGCCAAGTACCAGCAAGCCCTACAACGCTATCAAGCCCGGTGCATTCAAAGCCGAGACCTAAAGGTGGGTGACCTGGTGTTGAGGCTGAGGTAGAGCAACAAGGGCCGCCACAAGCTGACCCTACCATGGGAAGGACCATACATCATCGCCCAAGTGCTGAAGCCCGGGACCTACAAGCTAGCCAACGAGAAGGGCAAAATCCTTGCCAACGCTTGGAACATAGAACAACTACGTCGCTTTTACCCTTAAATTTTCAAGCATTGTATACATTGTTTCTCGAAATACAATTAAGAAGCATTCTTTAGTTGTTCTAATTTTTCAAGAAACCCCCCGGGCCCATCATGGGCCTCAGCATTACGATAACACCATAAGGGAGACTCAGCTCTACCTCTATAGAGGCACCCACTGTGGGGCTCGAATAGGACACGGCTCTACCTCTGTAGAACCGAGCCTCCCTCGGGGGCTAGAAGGGGGGACTCCCCCCTAAGTCCCACGCACCATTTTTAGTCATTTTTCGAAAAAGTTTCTACGCCAAACTCTCTAGCGTGCTCTGACAAATTGATTGTAAAAAATCTAAGGACCGAAAGACTGTCTCAGGGCCAAAAGGCTGGCCGAGTCGTGAGACGGCCTACGCCTCTGGGCTACGGCACTCCCTCACCACCTTTTGCCAGAGGGATAGCTTAGGCTCTGAGGAAGTTTTTTGCAAGAGACATGTTCAGAGACGAGACAGAGGGCAGAGGCTCGAAAATACAATAAAAAATATTAAGAAGCGTAGACGCATAAGTACTTTAAAGGCCTCGATAGGCCACAAGCGTTACGGTATAATAATAATCCCAATCTGTTTACACGGCCTCTTGGGCCCAGGTCAAGGCTCAGGGTCTCCAGCATCGGTGGACGGCATGGGAGGGACCACCTCCTCTTCGAACAACTTGGCCAGCGCTGTGCCGGGGCCCTCAACTGCCTCCATCAGCTTCGTGACCTCCTCATTGGCCTCCTCGTCATCCTCGGCCAGGACATAGCCATCGCTGATGGCCTCGAGGTCGACGCCAACGTAGTGTGAGGCGACGATGGCCAGGGCGTGCTTGACGCCCATGTGCAGCACCCCTCGGAGTCGCTCGTGCACTTGGCCGCTCAACGTGATCAAGCGGCTCCCAAGGGAGCTGTCCGACTGGACCCCCTCGACCTCCAGGGCCTCGCAGGCGGTACAGGCGGTGCTCTGCAGCGCGTTGTGCTCCCCGATCTCGGCCTCGAGCACCGCCTGCACCGTGATGGAAGCCTCAGCGACCCAAGAAACGTCCTTCTCCAACCCTACGCCAAGACAAGCAGGATGGGGTTAAGCGTAAAAGGAAATAAGCCGAACAGGGGCTAAGGCCTACGGGACTCACCCCCGGCTTTCTCTTCCTAGCGCTGGGCCTCAACCCGAGAGGCCTCGGCTTTCTCTTTCCAGTGCTGGACCTCGACCCGAGAGGCCTCAGCCGCCCTGGAGGCCTCCTCCAGCTCTACATCACATCGGGGAGTTAGGGGTCAAACGCAAGAAAAACAAATAAAATGAGGGGGACGAGACTCACCCTTGGCCTTTTCCTTCAAAGCTAGGGCCTCGACCCGGGAGGCCTCGGCCACCTTGAGGGCCTCGGCTAGGTCACCTTTCATCAGCAGGTGCGCGCCCTGCTCCGCCCCAGCTACCCGGTGACGGCCTTGGTGGAGGCCTCTGCATGTTTGGCCCAGGACCTGAAGGTGTCCTGCTCGTCGGCTGCCTAGGTTAGCTCCTCCTCCAGCTCCTTGATCCGCGCTGCCAAAGGGGCGGCCTGCTCCTGAACCGTGGCCACCTCGGCCTTCACATCGGCACAGCGAAGGCGGAGGTCCTCCACCTCCATGCTCTGCGCCGACAGGAGCTCGTTGGCACTGGCAAGCAGGTCCTTCTACTGCCGAAGCTGGTTCTAGATGCCCCTCTCCCGCCGGAGGAACAGCGACTTCCCGAGGGATCGGGCCTCGAGCTCCTAGATAGGTAGAATGGACATCAAGCACTACGACAAAAATTCGGGAAAAAGACGACACTGCACGAGAAAAGAAGGTGCGTACCTAGACAACGCCGGCCAGATCGTCAGCCATGACGGATAGCACTGTCCACAACGACCGCTTCGCCAGCTGGCGATATTGCTCAAAGGTGCTCCAGCGCCCCCCTCGGCCGCGTCCTCAAGAGCGAACAGGGGCTCCCCTTAGGGTCGTCCCGGCTCCACCACAAGACATGCAGGTGATCCCACCTGCGGGGCTCGGGTTGTACCCACACGAGGGCCGAGCTTCCCTCGCCAGAGGTCAGAGCTAGCTGCTCTACGGTGCTGGCTGCCTCGGCATCCACCGCCTCCTTCCCCCGAGAAGTATCGTCGGAGGAGATCGAATGGACCTCCACTTCCCGGACTCTCTCCTGAGACGGCGGCGGGCCTTGGACCAGGGGTGGCACTAAGGCTTGCCCCGCCTCCATCTCCGCTTCCTGGGCCATCGGCCTCTGCCACCTCGGCCTCGGTGGTCCCGGGGGCTCCATCCTCCACCACCCTGGCCTCGGTGGTCCCGAGGGCTCCGGCCTCCGCCACCTCAGCCTCGGTGGTCCTGGATGCCCCAGCCTCCATCGCCTCAGCCTTAGAAGTCCTAGGGGCCTCAACCTCCGTCTCGGTGGCCTCAGCGACTGAGGGCGCCTTGGCTTCATCTGACCCATGGGCCTCAGCCTCACGGGGCACAGGCTCCTCCTCCTCTGCTTGCTCCATGGCCGCCTCGGTAGCCTCTCCCTGGGCTATCGGCTCCTTCAGGTCGGCCCTCGCCGACGCCGCACCACGTTGCATGGCGGCTTGCGCCTCCACCACCCATTGGGCATTGTAGCTGGTGCTCACCTTGAGCGCCTTACGTGGCGCCAAGGCGGGCGCCTCCGCATGATGCTTCTGGCTGAAGACAAGATGCTTACGTGGTCAGCATATGACCGAAGAACGAATGGAAGATGCTGCCAACTCCGCCAAAAGAACACTCACCTCGAACGGGGACACAACCGCTTCAGCACTACGTCCCTCCTCAGCAACGGTGGTGGCGGCAGCAGTGGCACGGCCTCCGTGTCCGCCGATGCTGGCCAGCCCTCACCGGACTCCAGCGCCCCCTCGACCCTCTGCGGGGGTAGTTGCGCCACCCCCACCGCCGCCTGCTCCACCTCCGCCGTCGAGCCCACCGGGCTGACGGCTCGCTTCCCTAATGCCTGTGCCTCGGGCGTGTCGGTCTCGGCCTCGGGGCGGGTGATCGTTGGACCCGACGCATCCTCTCCTCCTCCTCCTAGGAACGCCGGGCCGCTCGATGATGCCCCAGTGTCAGGGAGATGGTCCAGGGGACCCCGCCCCACCTCGCTCTCACCATCTCCACCCAAAGAGTCCATCGACAGTGACGGCGATGGAGACGCCTCCACCGAGAGACCGTCCTGCCTCTGCTGCCGGCGGTGCTTCTCCAGCTCCTCATGCTCAAGGATCTTCCTCTTGCGCTTTGCCTCCTCAGCGTCCTTCTTCTTCTGCGCCTCGGCATGTGCCCGGTTCACAGCCCACCGCCTTGCATCCTCAGGAACAGGCGGCGGGGAGACTCGCACATCCCTCATCCCCTGTAGGAATGGTGAACACAAATAAGGGATCAGAAAACGGTGAGGAACGAAGAGGCCTCAGGGGCTGCAGTGCCGCGTGACTTACTAGGGAGAGGTACCCCCGCGATGGGCGCATCGTAATGGGGGTCAGACCACCGCTCCTTAGCTGCCCCTCCATCATCTCCCTCACCCAACGTAGAATCTCCTCGTCGGAGAGGGCGACGGCGGACATCCGAATGCCCTCAATCGGCCCATCCGGTGTCATATCGAACAGGTGCCGCCACCGAGCCATCAGCGGCAGCACCCTCCAGTGGTGGAAGGCAGCCACGACCACAGCCGTCGTAAGGCTGCGGCTCTGTAGCCTCTCCAGCCCCTCCAGGAGTGGCTACAGCTTGGGCTGATCCTCCATCGGGATGCCATACCTCCACTTCTTCGGCTGGCTCTCCATGACCCGCCCGGTGTAGGGGGGAAGTCCGCCATCATCGTTGCGGAGGTAGAACCAACTGTTATACCAGTGGCGGTTGGACGACGCGAGCTACGCTGGGATGTAGAGGTGCTGCCAGTCTTGGCGCACTTGGAGAGTGCAGCCGCCGGCCCTCACCACCTTCCTCGTGCTCGTCGTGCCCGTCGGCTTGGTGGTATGCCCCGCTTGGAAAAGGTGGAGCCACAGCTCCCAATGGAGGGCAATCCCCAGGTACCCCTCGTAGACGGTGACGAAGATGGCCGCCTGCGTGATGGAGTTGGGGTTGAAGTTGTGAAGCTCCATGCCGTAGTAGTACGAGAGCGCTCGCATGAACCGGTCCGCCGGCAGGTCGAGACCACGCTCGTGGAAGGACATGAAGCTCACAATGTAGCCATCATGTGGCCTCGGCTTCGGCTCACCCCCCGGAGCAATCCACTCTGGTCTGCTGGGGTCGATAACTGGATAGACGAGGCCATCATCGATGAGCAACTATAGCGTCTCCACAGATATGTCGGATTGACCCCAAGGATCTGCCTGAATGATGACAGTGCCAGCCATGAGTGTGGTGGAGAATGTGACTACGGTGGTAAGGCTCGCTCTCTCCCTCTCTTCCTCCCCCTTCTCCCTTCTTCTCCCCGACGCTCTCTGTTCTTAGCAACGGCTTGAGGGCAGCAAGGGCGAATGCAGGCAAGGTAAGGAGGGGAGGGGCGAGGCTCATTATGTATTTATGCAGGAAAGGGCGAAATGGATGGGCGATGAAACCAGGGAAGTTTCCCTTAGATCTGGCACAGTTAATCCAGATCCGATTTTACCGCCCACGCACCCACCTTTTCCCTATTAATCGCACGCACAGTTATGTCCCATCCGCTGACACCATGTTGCATCTGACCACAACAGCGGCAGGCGCCGTTCTGCCTCTCCAAGAAAACCGCCTCAAAAGGCGCACCTACCGTTGTCAGCTGATGGGAGAGAAATATCCCCTACCCGATTCCTTTCAGACGAAGGAACTAGGCACCAAGTCCGTTACGGTCCAGGGGTTCGAAGGCTGCGCCCTCGAGGGTCTCAACAGCCACCCTAGGACAACAGAGTTAGGGACAACTATGGGCGAGCCCGTACATGGCCGAGGCCCGAGCAAGCGATTGCTCGGGATTCCCTAAGTCATGTCTGAGACCGGCAGGGAAGTCTCTGAATGAGATCCCACCGTAGGGAGGCATCGAGCCCCTGGGGCTAATCGAATGGCCCTGGGACCCACTAGAGAAGCCCTCTAGTACTTTTGGAGTGCATCTCTAGACCGCTAGCCGACCCCTATCGAATGGGGCATGGGCCTCCACTCGGACTTACCCGATAATAGCTCATCGGAAGTGCCACTGCTCGCGCCCACCGAGGGTAGCCTAGCATATTCCACCCCTCCTTCCGAACGAAAAGGATGCACGAGGGTCGCACAAAAAGCCAGGGGAACTCTTGATCGCCCTCTCGCTCCATGCAGAGGCTCGGGGGCTCTTCCTGCAACCATGCCGAGACCCAGCGACCTAGGCTCGCACCCAAGGGCTCGGCAAACAAACCCTCCTTCCGAACGAAAAGGATGCGCGAGGGTCGCACAAAAAGCTAGGGGAACTCCTGATCGCCCTCTTGCTCCATGCAGAGGCTCGGGGGCTCTTCCTACAACCATGTCGAGACCCAGCGACCCAGGCTCGCACCCGAGGGCTCGGCAAACAAACCCTCCTTCCAAATGAAAAGGATGCGCGAGGGTCGCACAAAAAGCCAGGGGAACTCCTGATCGCCCTCTCGCTTTGTGCAGAGGCTCGGGGGCTCTTCCTACAACCATGCCAAGACCCAGCGACCCAGGCTCGCACCTGAGGGCTTGGCAAACAACCCCTCCTTCCGAACGAAAAGGATGCGCGAGGGTCGCACAAAAAGCCAGGGGAACTCCTGACCACCCTCTCGCTCCGTGCAGAGGCTCAGGGGCTCTTCCTGCACCCAGGACGAAGACAAGCAACCTGAACTCATAGGGAAAAACGTGATAAAAGGCACCAAGCCTGTTACGGTCTAGGGGTTCGAAGGCTGGGCCCCCGAGGGTTTCGACAGTCGCCCCAGGACAACAGAGTCAGGGATGACTATGGGCGAGCCTGTACATGGCCGAGGCCCAAGCAAGCAAATGCTTGGGATGCCCTAAGTCGTGTCCGAGACCGGTAGGGAAGTCTCTGAATGGGATCCCACCGTAGGGAGGCACCGAGCCCCTAGGGCCAATCGAACGGCCCTAGGACCCACTGGAGAAGCCCTCTGGTACTTTTGGAGTGTGTCTCTGGACCGCTAGCCGACCCCTATCGAATGGGGCATGGGCCTCCACTCAGACTTACCCAATAACAGCTCACCGGAAGTGTCATCGCTTGCGCCCACCGAGGGTAGCCTGGCATATTCCACCCCTCCTTCCGAACGAAAAGGATGTGTGAGGGTCACACAAAAAAGCCAGGGAAACTCCTGATCGCCCTCTCGCTCCATGCAGAGGCTCGGGGGCTCTTCCTACAACCATGCCAAGACCCAGCGACCCAGGCTCGCACCCAAGGGCTCGGCAAACAACCCCTCCTTCCAAACAAAAAGGATGCGCGAGGGTCGCACAAAAAGCCAGGAGAACTCCTGATCGCCCTCTCGCTCCGTGCAGAGGCTCGGGGGCTCTTCCTGCAACCATGCTGAGACCTAGTGACCCAGGCTCGCACCCGACGGCTTGGCAAACACGGTAAAACCCCTCACTCAACACGAGAAAAGCCCTGGAGGAATAAATCCACTCCTCCAGGGCCTCGGAGGCTACACCCAGCGGGTGCGCTCGCGTGCACCCACCGAAGCCTCGAAGTATGAAATACCATCCCGTCAGGAGCTGCCGAGA
This sequence comes from Miscanthus floridulus, assembly GCF_019320115.1. Classification (NCBI taxonomy): domain Eukaryota; kingdom Viridiplantae; phylum Streptophyta; class Magnoliopsida; order Poales; family Poaceae; genus Miscanthus; species Miscanthus floridulus. The sequence continues at coordinate 127,495,095 of NC_089586.1, forward strand.
GCTAAGTCTCGTGAAAGCCTCAGGAAGAGCGCTCACACTCTCCCAGAGGCTCAGGGGCTACTGTCAGGTACCGTAAAAAGGGGTCCCCTAAGCAAGAACCCAAAAAATCACTTAGACCCTATAAAAATCGAAGCCAAGATACAACTACTGGCTAAACCCTACCTTGTCCAAGGCTACCGATTCTCCGCCTCGCACGTAAGGCCTTGGATAGGGAACCGATTCTTCGTATCGCTCGAGGCCCACCCAGAAGGCCTCGGACGAGTTGCCGATTCTCCGCCTCGCTCGAGGCCGGCTCAGCAAACAACCCCATCGCCTCCGCCTTGACCAACTTCTCTGACGGGATGACACGTCCAACCAATGCGATCAACCGCTCCCACGATATCAGCCGAACGACGGCTCGACACAGCGAAGTGGCTGACAAGACGTGGATCACATTGAAGCCATGCCGTCCAGGACAGGATAGGGTAGGCGTTACCGACTGCTGTGCTCAGCACTGTGCCCATGACAGACACCCATGCGGTGCTGTGCTACCTAAACCTAGCTCCGAGGACAGTGTGGCGTGGGGAGTCAAGTTTGGGCCCCTATAGCCTCAGAATCAGTGTATAGGACCGACTGCTCCCTCTGAGCCTCGGCAATCCACTTTAGGGTCTCGGCAGCCTCGGGATTTGCACCCACCGAGCCCCCTAAGATGGCTCGGCCTCGGCACCAACTGAGCCTCGGCTTTTTACACTATCAGCACACAGCGACCGGCACGTCGTTCGCCATGCCCTGTGTCAAGCTATCACTAGAGCTCCCACGTCGCACAGGATAGGACGTGACCGGCGCGTTGCCTCCAGCACATCAAGGACATGACTGCTCCGTCGACCATGCCGCCACAGTAGCAAGCTACAGGGCTTGGACACGCCACCTCCGCTTACAGGACGCTGCGTAGCGAACACATGTACCACCCCTATCCCCCCATCGACTATAAAAGGGAGATATCGGGGCCATTTCTAGAGAGACCACGAACTCATGAGACGATGAGCACACGTTCTCACGAACAGAGGAACACGAACTCGCGAGTTCATGAACTCACGCATAGATGCTCAGAGGAACACACGCTCAACACACGCGCTTTCCCGCTGCCTGAGATTAACATCTCAAGCAATCCACACCATTCCACGCAGAGACCTAGGGCTAGCTCCCTCTCGCACCTAGCTTGTAACCCCCTACTACGAGCACCTCTGTCACACCCAGTTTCATAAAACAAAACCGAATGCACATCACATGTATGCCAGGATCTGTTTATTCATACATGCGACGACAAAATGATACATTGCAATGTTTATTACAAAAGCGATTACATATATAAAAAATAACTAGAGGGTCTAAACACAAAATTTCATCAGAGTTTCAGCAGAGCAGGGTCTCCATCCCTTTAGGCAGCTGACCGGGGGTACACCAGCCTAGCATCAACATCGTCTTCAGGAAACACCATCTTCTAGTCCGAACCGCTAGGTGGGGTAGCAAAGGGGACAAAGAGAAGGGTGAGCACATCGAAATGTACTCCGCAAGTGTAGGAAAGTATGACATGCGGGCCAACACAAGGAAAGGCTAACAGGGTTTGACACAAGCACTTAAGCAACACACCTATTACCTTAAACCTTAAGCACCTATATAACTGGGTGAGATCTTCCTTCTCCTTAGAGAACCACTGAAACCAACACTCGGATCCCATCCGAGCACCACACCTGGATCCCATCCAAGCAAACCAACACTTGGATTCCATCCAAGCCTCCCAACTGAACCAGAGCCATCTAATCAAGAAGAAGTCCAGGTCGCTCTTGACCGTGAGCATGGCTGATATATCAGTTTTACACTCTACAGAGGTTGCACACTTTCACCACGAGTCATGTTTCCCCATAACGCTTCACACAACCTAGGTGCTCAGCGGGGTCACACTACAAGGCCTTTACAAAGTTCCTCCAAGTCTATTTTACACCTTCACTAAGGTTTCTAACCGCTAATAGTGGGTACCAACACCACTGCAGAAGCCCCCTCTTGTGCCACACAAACCGACCCGATGTAGCATAACTTGGAGAAAACCAATTACTTGGCCAGGGCCAGAGCCATATAGCCCTCGAGGTTGCGCTGTTAAGCCGGGTTACTTGTTCATGAACCGGTCCTTAGAATCCAAGCAGGAACGAGCACAATCCATTCCACCAATTCCAACAATCCACCAGAAAACATTTACCCAAAATCTGGCACACACCTCCACCAAAACCAACCATCCTGCCGGATTCCTATTCACCATGTTACTATAAACATTACCAACCCAAGTTGCATAAATCATTAATTAATATTAAATGATAACATTTCCAACCCAAGACTGCAAGCTAAGCAAGACAGCTATCCAACCAACCCAGGTTACAAGGATGATAACATCAAGTTCTAGTAAACTCTAACATAGGATTCAAATTATGACTCAGCATGCAACTAATGGTCTAACTAAACTAACTCAAAGTAAAACAAATATAGGAGCAAGATGGTCAAGGACACTTGCCTTAGGCTTAGAAACGCATAATAACTCGAACTCTTGGTCTTCGGGATCCACCGATGACTTCTCTTCTATCATGGCAAACTTCGGGCACATAGACATACAAGCAAATATATACAAATATATAAAAGCAGTACACCAAACATGATAAGCAACTTATGAAAAGGTTACTTACGAGTAGGTCTTGTTTCTATGATCGCGTGAGCACAAAAACCACTGAAAACGGAGATCGGACGGAAAAGATACGGACTCCAGAAGATTTATCGCGAGGAGGGGCATTTAAGGTATTTCACATGAAACGTGCTGAAATAGATGAAATAAATAGTACTAGCATGATTAAACAATGATAGAAATATATATTAAAAAGATGAAACTAAAAGAATTGAATTAGGATATCATATGGATGAATAATAGATGAAAAGGACGGAAATTGGAAGAACCAAGGACCTATCTGCGATTTTAGAAAATATGTAATCGCGAATATGCCGTTCTTCTATCTCTGGATCAGATCGCTACAGTAGAAATCGCGATACTGTTCATGTGTGGCCAACAGAGAAGAAAAGGGAGGGAAGGGGAGGCCGTGAGAGCTAGGTCCGAGCTCGGCCGGCTATGGAGGACGAGCGGGCGTGCAGCGGCCAGGGCGCCGGGCTAGGGCTGCGGCACAGCAAGCAGCAACGGCGGCCAGAGAGCAGCGGCAGCGCCCAGCTAAGCAGCAGCGGCGGCCAGAGCAAGCTGTAGAGCGAGGGAGGAGGTGGCCTCGGCCAGGTAGAGGGCTTGGCCAGCCATCTAGCATGCAGCAGCAGCGGCCACGATGCAGCAGAGAAGGAAGGGAGTGGCCAGCAATGGTGATGCTCGTCGGAGAAGAAAAAGAAAGGATGGGGAACGGGTCAAACGGTGACAGATTCGTGAAACGAAACATGAGACGGTGTAGAGGAGATCGATACAAACCTCGTGATGGTCTCGGAATTCACAGGGGACACCGGAGTTGGCCGAAAAAGCTCGCCGAACATTCGCCGGAAAAGTTCGTCGTCGCAACTTCGGCGATAGATGTAGGGCAAACGGATTGGCGGCTCATGAAACCGATCGTACTTTTGGAATTAGGGCATCGAGGAGAACACCAGCATGTATTTATAGGCGAGGTTTAGGTCGGTGGAAAAATTAGGGTTTTAGGATTATTTTAATTTCCCGAATTAAAATAATTCTAGAAAATCCAGAATTGCTTTTTAAGCCATGAAAAATAGTCCGGAGCTCAGAAAAATCCCCGGAAAAATCCTGGAGATAGATTGAAGGATGAGGAACTCAACTAAAGTTGTTTGAGCTCATGAAAAGATTGTTGCAAGGAAAAATATTAAGCTTAAGGAAAAATGAATTTAATTCCAGAAAAGGTCAGAAAATTTCCCGGAGAGAAAGAAACGTCGCTCTATCATATTTCAAAACCATTTGCACTCATAAACATCAAATGCAACCGGCATGAATGCAACACCCTTCACATTATATTACCAAAGTTATTTAAAAATCATCATTTTCACATTATAAATTGCAAAAACCCTAATTAAATCTTGGAAACTTTAGAAAATGATAAAAGCATAAATTTTATTTAGTGAAAACTATTCACAACCCAAAATAGAATTTTTGAGGTGTGACAGACTACCCCCCTTAACAGGAATCTCGCCCCGAGATTCGCTGAAGCTACAGTCATTACAAAGAACTAAATCACTCAAGTTCATAATGACAAAACATTCAACCGCACAAGGTCACACTAACATGATAATGTCCTTAGGCGAAAACACACTAGCACACAACTTAGCAACGTGCTATCGTTAAAAGCGCACAGGGTGAAAACCTTCCTATAAAGGGCATAGGGTAGAATGATCTTGAAATCTTTGATCTTCTTTAGTGTGATGATTCTTCATGTTGACATAGAATCTTCATCCTCATAACATCTTCAATTCTTGATGTAGAATCTCCAGCTCCATTCCATCAGCCTTGGAGACACGAGGGGTTACGTTGAAGAGTTTTACTTTGAAACAAAGCATCAAGGAGAAAGACAACAAGAGAGTAGACTTTGTTTTTACTAAAATAACTTCGAAACACGGCCATTGCTACCTAGGCTGACGTCCTACGGTCAACATAGCTCTGATACCACCTTGTCACACCCGGTTTCATAAAACAAAACCGAATGCACATCACATGTATGCCAGGATCTGTTTATTCATACATGCGACGACAAAATGATACATTGCAATGTTTATTACAAAAGCGATTACATATATAAAAATGACTAGAGGGTCTAAACACAAAATTTCATTAGAGTTCCAGCAGAGCAGGGTCTCCATCCCTTCAGGCAGCTGACCGGGGGTACACCAGCCTAGCATCGACATCGTCTTTAGGAAACACCATCTTCTAGTCCGAACTGCAGGGTGGGGTAGCAAAGGGGACAAAGAGAAGGGTGAGCACATCGAAATGTACTCCGCAAGTGTAGGAAAGTATGACATGCGGGCCAACACAAGGAAAGGCTAACAGGGTTTGACACAAGCACTTAAGCAACACACCTATTACCTTAAACCTTAAGCACCTATTTAACTGGGTGAGATCTTCCTTCTCATCAGAGAACCACTGAAACCAACACTCGGATCCCATCCGAGCACCACACCTGGATCCCATCCAAGCAAACCAACACTTGGATTCCATCCAAGCCTCCCAACTGAACCAGAGCCATCTAATCAAGAAGAAGTCCAGGCCACTCTTGACCGTGAGCACGGCTGATATATCAGTTTTACACTCTGCAGAGGTTGCACACTTTCACCACGAGTCATGTTTCCCCATAACGCTTCACACAACCTAGGTGCTTAGCGGGGTCACACTACAAGGCCTTTACAAAGTTCCTCCAAGTCTGTTTTACACCTTCACTAAGGTTTCTAACCGCTAACAGTGGGTACCAACACCACTGCAGAAGCCCCCTCTTGTGCCACACAAACCGACCCGATGTAGCATAACTTGGAGAAAACCAATTACTTGGCCAGGGCCAAAGCCATATAGCGCTCGAGGTTGCGCTGTTAAGCCGAGTTACTTGTTCATGAACCGGTCCTTAGAATCCAAGCAGGAACGAGCACAATCCATTCCACCAATTCCAACAATCCACCAAAAAACATTTACCCAAAATCTGGCACACACCTCCACCAAAACCAACCATCCTGCTGGATTCCTATTCACCATGTTACTATAAACATTACCAACCCAATTTGCATAAATCATTAATTAATATTAAATGATAACATTTCCAACCCAAGACTGCAAGCTAAGCAAGACAGCTATCCAACCAACCCAGGTTACAAGGATGATAACATCAAGTTCTAGTAAACTCTAACATAGGATTCAAATTATGACTCAGCATGCAACTAATGGTCTAACTAAACTAACTCAAAGTAAAACAAATATAGGAGCAAGATGGTCAAGGACACTTGTCTTAGGCTTAGAAACGCATAATAACTCGAACTCTTGGTCTTCGGGATCCACCGATGACTTCTCTTCTATCATGGCAAACTTCGGGCGCATAGACATACAAGCAAATATATACAAATATATAAAAGCAGTACACCAAACATGATAAACAACTTATGAAAAGGTTACTTACGAGTAGGTCTTGTTTCTACGATCGCGTGAGCACAAAAACCACTGAAAATAGAGATCGGATGAAAAAGATACGGACTCCAGAAGATTTATCGCGAGGAGGGGCATTTAAGGTATTTCACATGAAAAGTGCTGAAATAGATAAAATAAATAGTACTAGCGTGATTAAACAATGATAGAAATATATATTAAAAAGATGAAACTGAAAGAATTGAATTAGGATATCATACGGATGAATAATAGATGAAAAGGACGGAAATTGGATGAACCAGGGACCTATCTGCGATTTTAGAAAATATGTAATCACGAATATGCCCTTCTTCTATCTCTGGATCAGATTGCTACAGTAGAAATCGCGATACTGTTCATGTGCGGCCAACAGAGAAGAAAAGGGAGGGAAGGGGAGGCCGTGAGAGCTAGGTCCGAGCTCGGCCGGCTATGGAGGACGAGCGGCTGGCCAGCGGGCGTACAGCGGCCAGGGCGCCGGGCTGGGGCTGCGGCACAGCAAGCAGCAACGGCGGCCAGAGAGCAGCGGCAGCGCCCAGCTAAGCAGCAGCGGCGGCCAGAGCAAGCTGTAGAGCGAGGGAGGAGGTGGCCTCGGCCAGGCAGAGGGCTTGGCCAGCCGTCTGGCATGCAGCAGCAGCGGCCACGATGCCGCAGAGAAGGAAGGGAGTGGCCAGCAATGGTGATGCTCGTCGGAGAAGAAAAAGAAAGGATGGGGAACGGGTCAAACGGTGACGGATTCGCGAAACTAAACACGAGACGGTGTAGAGGAGATCGATACGAACCTCGTGATGGTCTCAGAATTCGCAGGGGACACCGGAGTTTGCCGAAAAAGCTCGCCGAAGCCGGAAAAGTTCGCCGTCGCAACTTCGGCGATAGATGTAGGGCAAACGGACTGGCGGCTCACGAAACCGATCGTACTTTTAGAATTAGGGCATCGAGGAGAACACCGGCATGTATTTATAGGCGAGGTTTAGGTCAGTGAAAAAATTAGGGTTTTAGGATTATTTTAATTTCACGAATTGAAATAATTCCAGAAAATCCAGAATTGCTTTTTAAGCCATGAAAAATAGCCCGGAGCTCAGAAAAATCCCCGAAAAAATCCTAGAGATAGATTGAAGGATGAGGAACTCAACTAAAGATGTTTGAGCTCATGAAAAGATTGTTGCAAAGATCAAGGAAAAATATTAAGCTTAAGGAAAAAGGAATTTAATTCCAGAAAAGGTCAGAAAATTTCCCGGAGAGAAAGAAACGTTACTCTATCATATTTCAAAACCATTTGCACTCATAAACACCAAATGCAACCGGCATGAATGCAACACCCTTCACATTATATTACCAAAGTTATTTAAAAATCATCATTTTCACATTATAAATTGCAAAAACCCTAATTAAATCTTGGAAACTTTAGAAAATGATAAAAGCATAAATTTTATTTAGTGAAAACTATTCACAACCCAAAATAGAATTTTTGGGGTGTGACAACCTCGGTGCAAAGAATACAAGATCGATCTCTCAGACTAGACGTAGGGCACCTATTGCCTGAACCAGTATAAACCTCGTGTCTCTTTGCATCACCATCCAAGATTAGGAACACGCAGTATAAATTCACTAGTTGGTTGAGGGCCCTCCGATCCAAAACACCGACAATGTGCTTCTCATTGATACAAAGGTATGCATTTGGGGTAGATAGTTGAGGCTTGAATCTTGCATTTTTTATAGACATTACTTGATTGTTGGAATGACACCACTTGTAGATACCACTTGTAACCTGTACCACTTGTATCTTGTGTAGGGCTTCTTGAGATACCACACATATGATCTTTGACCTTGATATCAATTTGTGGAACACCTCCCCCTATGTGATAGCATGGGTCATCCATTTGATACACTTGAGCTCTTATAGGTGAGGGATACATTCTTCATTTGATGATCACTTAAAGTTGAGGATCACTTATGGAACCATCTGTCTTGCATGATTGATACCACGTATAAATGTGATATCACTTGAAAGAATTTTCTAGTATAGAACCACTTGTAGGATTTGTCAATTTTAACCATTTCTTGAACATTTGCTATCTTCATGAGTACCCTTTATAGGATATCACTTGTGGGTTGATCTAGACATTACTTGTGAATTCTTGATGAAATACTTGAGTCTAGATACCACTTAGAACAAAGAAACTATATATCTATTTGCATTATTGTCTTGTGCTTGTACTCTTAACACTATCATGAGCTTCTATGGTTGACTTGAACTAAATTGATTTGCCTAAGCTTCTAAGTCCGATTTGAACCCATGACAAGCTTCTTCACACCTCTTGCAAGGGTTATCTTGCCAATGTTGTACTTGTCACTTGTTTAGTAATTCAAATTAAATCAAGTACTTGGGTTCACTAGCTCATGAACGAATTCATATACTAACCACTAGATCAATTAATCATTCAAGCAATAGTGGTAGGCTTATGAATTTAAAAATTTCATTTGTTATGCATGATCCTATGAAGTATGTACTATATGTACTAATCGCATACTAGTAAGGGATGAAATGATCATGCATATTACAATGATACATTTGCTATGTTGGAGTAGAGGATAGTCACATAGATTCCAATTCATTACTCCAATAGCAATGTGAAGTCCAATTATAAGCTTGGTGAAGACCAATAAATACTATTTTGAATTCTATTCTTCTCCCATATTAAATAAATACCACTTATGATCAAGTACACTTTCTTGTTGTGGTTGGCTTGCTTCATCTTTTGATCAATGCTTGCATGAGAGAACTATTTGGAATACTACTTGAAATATCATGACTAGCTCTCTTTTGGGTGTTGCTTACTTTTCTTTGATCAATCCTTTTGATTTCTTCAACTAAGCATCTCAAATGTCCCTCGGATCACCACTTCCATGTTAGCCTTCCAAGTACCACACTTGGTTTACCTATACATAGGCAGCAAGCCCCTACACTAGGGAGAAGTGACCTCTTTCCAAAAATCATTCTTGACACTCACTTGAAATATCTTGATTGATTGATCCAAGTGAAGGACTTGACTTGATGAGTAACCTTGATTCCTTATATAAGTCATTTTTTTTACTTGTTTAAGTCCTTTTCTTTCTACCAAATGATCTTCAATAACATCTAGAACTTAAACTTTATCTTCATCTTGACTTCAATCTTGATCTTCTAATTTGAATACCAAATGTGTGCAAAGTACACTCCACAATCAAATGTCCTTGTACTCTTTGCTTGTCATGATTTTAGATCATCTCAAAACCAAGCTTAGGTGCCTCAATTACTTATAAACATGTTTTCAACTTGAGGACCTTTCAATCAAAGTGGCTCCAAATAAATCCAATAATTGTCACTTTTCTGGCAGATTCTGTACTCTTCAAAGAAAAATACATATCTCCCAAAGTACAAATCCAAATGCCACGAAATTTGGTGGGGATGTTCTTAACTAAGTTATCTAGTAGATGTAAAAATTTGAGCTTCATTTGACTTCTATATTGCTACCAGATTTTAATTCTTCCACCACTGCTATATGCTGAAAACTGCTGCACTATAACTGACAAGATTCACTCCAAAACTGAAGCATCTCTTATCCAATTCTCATAAAATTTGTACAGAATTATATACCATAAGTCTAGAGCATATACACCAATTTTTATGCCAATCCAAAAAGTTTTGATCACTCAAACATGGCAAAGATCACAGCTAGCTCAGATTTTGTAATATAGGATTGATTTCAATCACTTGAGCTATACTTCATCAAATATGAATCAAACTTGAAACTAACTTGTTTGAATACTTCTACAAGACATAAATCCATTCAATCCACTTACTAAAAGTCATCTTATGAATTTATCTAATACAAATCAATCCAAACTTGATTACTAAGCTATTATCTATTCAGTCATCTCACAGCAAGCAACATTGTATATTTATCCAATTCAATCAACTCATATGCACCCAAATAAAATGATCAACAAGAGATATACCTAGGTTAGCTCATGATCATCCAACTAGCAAGCTTCAACTCAATTATTTACAAGCCATCAAATAATCTAATAAATTACCACAACTTGAATATGACACTTGTATGTTGTAGCACTTCTTAACTTCACTCAATTTGTCATGGCATTGGGATAATGATCATCACTTAGCAATACTTGGCTCAACTACATGATCAACAAGATGAATACCGTTTGAACCAAGCCTCCAATGCTGATGGTACATATAAACAATCATCCACTTTTTGATGGTACCTAAATAATTTTAGGTCCTCTCAAGTTAGGAGCAACATACTTAGGCAATGCCTTAGTATAAGTAGCGGGATGTTTTGCAATAGCAACCGTAGATGTACCATTACCATCCTTTCTAAGCACATCATTATCAATAATTGAAATAGGCTTAAAAATGTTATCTAGAGGACATTAATGTGCCATGTGTCCTATTTCTTGGTATGAGTAGCACTCTCTTTGATTGAGCCTTCTCTTCCTTGCTCATGTAGTGCTTCTCTTTGCCTTGCCTCTTATGGATTGCTTGAGCCTTCTTCTCAAGCTTGGTAGGACACTTAGAGGCAAAGTGTCCCGTACTTCCACACTTGAAGCACTTGATGTGAGTATAATCTCTCTTCTCATCTTCATTCTTGCTTATCATTTTGGCATCTTGAGTTTGCATTGGATGTCTTGCCTTTCCACCCATTTTTGTTTTCTTCTTCTCTATCATCAAATCACAACCATCTTCATGGTTGATCTTGATTTGCTCTTGGGGTGTCTTCTCTTGCTCAACTTGTGGCTTTGGTTGAGGCTTCACTTGTTGCTTCACCAATAGCTTGGTTGGGTACATTAAGGTAAGATGACCCCAAGTGCAGCACTTGAAGCACTTCACATGCTTAAGCCTCTCTTCTTCTTTTATCTTCTTGAGCTTCTCAATGTTAGGGCAACCATTTGCAAGGTGTCCCGCTTCATGACACCAGTAGTACATGGTATGAGAGAGCTTTTTTTTGTTGTAGCTTCTTCATCTTTCTTTCTCCCTTTATTTCATCCTTTGTCATCTTCTTCTTGAAGCCAAGGCCACACTTGTCATGTAACACCCCTGGTGTTAGGCTTGCATGATTACACTTGCATTCCATGAACATGAGCATCATTCATCCATTCATGAGCTTATTTTACATGAAACATGTTATCGAAACATTGCAACATATTGTATATTTCATGAGTGTTGTTTTTGTTTATGAAATGATTAGTGTGCAACACTCAAGTGCAACATGTGCAACTTACTTTAGTGGAACCTAGCTAGTTAGTACGATATAACAAGATCATGAAACATGTGAAACAGGACCTTGAAACAAATGTAGCATTTCAATTGTTTTTCATCGTTTCAATGCATTATGTGCTTGATTCTTGTGTGACCAATGTGTGGTATGGCTAAATATATTTTTAAACACCTTAGCTATGCTTAGAAAGTCATTAGGAACAATGTTCATGTTAACCACTTTGCCTAATTAAGTTTTCAAATAGTGGTTGACTTGTTTTGACTCCTGAACTCTTTGGTTTGACTGTTTAAAAAGTGCAACTTAGAGTCTATGCATGCTTGAACAATCTAAAGCAAAGTTTTAGCAAATTTAATAAGGAACAAACTTTGTTTAGAAGCCAAGTCATGAAAATGTGTACAACATGTTCAAAAGGGACCCACAAGTCAGAAGTGAAAGCTGATTCAATACTTAGCAAATTTTCTAAGTCCTAACTGCAATTTCAGTTGGATCAAGCCAACTTGGGCTTGATGTAACTTCGGATCCATGGCGAATTAGAGGATTGGCATTGAAAAGAAGTTGTAGATGGAAGGTAGGTCTACAATTTTCATGTACGTTTCTTTCGCTAACTCGTCACGGTTTAAGAGAACAAACGTCATCAAGTCGAGCTGTCAGGCTGATCTAAGGAACTGAATGCGCGCTACAGTGATCACCATTTTAGAAAACGTCCGACGCGTGGGTGACACTCGTCGCCGGCCTTCTGCTCACGCTGCCACGCACCACAGGCTTCCTGGCACTGTTGGCCGCGTCTTGAGCACCCCGCGCGCCTGCCCGACCGAGTCGCCTGCTCCATTTGCTTTCTTTCGCTTCCACAGCGCGCAGCACCGAAGCCACCGCAGCCCCTCCAGTTCTGACCGAGCTTCGCCGTTGCCGTTTGAGCTCGCCACTGCAAAAACGTGTCGGCCATCTTGCTCCTCGCTTCGCAGTGATCCCCTCTACCACCTCCACCGTTCAATCGAGTCAATCGAGCCTTGGTAAGGGCGAAATCGCCGTTTTCTTCCACCGCCACCATGGCTGACCTCGCCGGAGATGGCACTCCACGCGGACAACCGCCACCATGGCCTTCCCGTCCTCTCTCTCTCGCGCTAGGTCCTAGGTGCGATGCTGTTGCTCGTAGAGTCACCCACTAGAGCCGTAGCGTCGTCACCTCACCGGAGCAACGTCGGACCGTGCCGCCGTCCGCCATTCGCGCTATCGTCCTTGTTGGGGATCAGTAGAGTTTGAATTGAGGGCTTAGATAGGTGCGCCTTGGTGTGGGGAGCGCGCCTGAGCCGTCGGGTTCACCGGAGAGGTCACCGGCGATGAGCTTCGCCGCCGCCCTGTTCTCCTCCCCTGGCTGTCTCTCTGTCGGGCGGGACCCGCGCGTCAGTCGCAGCGTGCGGAGGCGGGAGCCAGCATGGGCCGCGCCGTTTCTGGGCCACGCCAGCATGCGTCACGGGCCGCCATGATTTTTTCCGGGCTGGCCCAGTAACTGATTAGGCTTTCCTTTATGTTTTGTTTATTTTGTTTTTCATAGATTTGGGTGCATGATTCAAAAATGTGTAACTCAAGTTTGGTAGATCCAAATGTTATGGTTCCAATTTTGTTGAGTTCCTAGTAATGTCTAGTATTTAATATAAATATTATATGAGCACATGTTTTAGAAATTTTGGATGAATTAAATAGGACTTTGAAATGTGTTTTTAGATGCATGCAAACTTGTTTGAATTTTATCTTGAGTTGCTGTGGTCCAAAAATTATGAAATTTTGTGGGTAATCTATTTTTGCTTAGTAGAAGCTCTGGTTAAAATTTTAGAGCTAGTGCATGTGTAGTTTTTTAGTTATAGAATTTTCTTTTATCAATGGATGGATCTGGTGTGAATTTTCATAATTTTTCTATAGATCCAGTAAAGGTAAAAATTGGTGAGTGCTATTCTTATGCTAGAATGATACTAGGAAAAATGTGAAATCTGTTACTTGACACTTTTAACTAAGGTTTCCTATTTATGCCTTTTTAAGCAATTATGCCTTGTCATTTTTGTGTAGGCTATTTTACTTATCTAAATGCCATGAAAATTTTATGGTAGTCTACTTAGAGTAGTACTATGCTACTGTAATTTTCTCAGATTTTTATGAGCATAGAAATACATGTTGCTATGTAGCCCTAGTTAAAATGAAATAAAATAATCTTCCTTAATGCGAGTTTAGTTGATAATGTTCCCTTTGGTGTATCTTTGAAGCATCTTAATTTGCTGTGGTGATTTGGCATGTTAGTACAGTGGTTGTCATAGTAGATAATAGTACATGTTCTTGGATGATGTTGACTACCTTGTAGAAGAACTTTGCTACGACCTATACATGCTCCTCTACATTTCATGCATCATAATCATTACATGTCATCTCTCCAATGCACCTCTGCATTAGCACTTATGCATCTGCATCATATAGGATCGCAGGAGGAATTACAAGTAGCAGTTCAGGAAGAGCAGACCGGGACCGATCCATAAGAAGTCCAGGCACCGGAGGTGCCAGAGGAAGAGGAGCAAGGAGAGGACTTGCCGGAGTGCGTGGATCACCAACCTAGTTTGTTCGAACGAGGCAAGCCCCGGAGCATTCTAAGTCTCCTACTTTACGAAAGCAATTCTTTCTATATATATATATAAGTTTACATATTGTGCATTAAGTTGTAGGAGTTGATTGAAACCGTTGATGCATTCCTTGCTATCCTTGCCTACCTTATTACCTTTTCCCTATTAGGTCAGGATCGAATAACTGCTTAGCCTTGCTTAGACCGGTAGCGATCGGTGATACCCGATCACCTACATTATAGGTGGTTACTGGAAGAAATTGGCTATGGAAAGAATAATATCCTGGAATTAACCATATGTGATGGAAAACTGGAGACTAGACGGAAAAAGTTGGAGGCAACCAGACAGGGATCTGGGGTGCTGTTAGTTTCCATCTATATCGATTAAGGACCGATCGTTGCTCATCCCTCTTGTCATGTTGAACGCATGCCTCACATTTAGCTGGCCGAATAAAGTACCTTTCGACCGCGAAGCTAGTGGCACATTTCGGGCCGGGATCTACACGAGTGCGCGTATTGGTGCTGATGGGGGTATGATAGGGGCGCAAAGAGTGAGCCCAAGGGCAGGTGCGACCTGATTCCTGGTAGTCGGGCAGTCCCTGGGTACTGCGGCTCTAGATTGTCCCGCGGCTACCTAGAAAGTGTCATTGGTGATCTGTAGCTCACTTGATCAGTGGGTGTGGTTTGTGTGAGGAATAAATCACCAGCTGGTTAGGAATCGATTCGAATCGCCATCACTCCTGGATAGTGAGCACTTGACTCGAGCTACGGCATCGTAGTAATTATTATGGAACAATGATGGTTATCTAGATGGTATGGACATGCTAAAGCTAAATTGGTAACTGGATGTTAATGGTTAATCATGTGATTGCTATAGTACAGGTGCTTACCTAGATGAATAGGTTATAATAAAGAGGATGCAAAGTATTTAAAATGATGTTTTTAGGATAGCTTATGCTTTTCGCAAACAGGTCAGCTAGCCCACTAAAGAGAGCCTCGCATAATCCTTGGTGTCGCTTTATTTTGGTTTAAGACGGGTAAGTCTAGCTGAGTACCTTCTCGTACTCAGGGCGTTGTTCCCATTGTTGTTGCAGATGATCAAATGTACTACGGCTATTGCATTAACTGCCTGTATCCGGTGATGGGTGACAACTAGGACCAAGGGCAAATGGTCACTCCGTATCTCTCATCTGATGCTTTTGTTGGAGATGACTACCTACTGGCACTGTATCTGAACTAAAAGTGTGTGTGTGGCTTTAAAACTATTTACTTCCGCTATTTCTGTTGAACTAGGTTTGTAATAACTTTATGTTCTACACTCTGATGTATCTACTATCGTTGTGAACTTGATGTAACGTGTGACGGTACTTGCTAAACTTGTATGATCTTGGTTGTATGTCGATTGATTTGAAATCCTTTATGGTTTCACGGACTACCGAGTTATACGGGTTTAAGTTTGCTAAATTATCTGCTTTGGTGGAAGATTTTCTTACTTAATCTCGTATAATTGGTCGGTTCTGTTACAGCTGGCATCAGAGCAAGGTTTAGCAGGTTACTGTTCATGCGTGTATTTAAAACAAAAGGGTTTTGTGTTACAAAACTAATTACGAACTTATAATATATAGGTGTTTCAACCTTTAATTTAAAACTTAAGAGTGTGCCAGTGGTCATATCCTGTATGCCCAGTTAAGGACTTTAGGTGGCTTATTTAAGTACTAACTTGGGGGTCTTTGCATCATATTTCTATTTCGTCGCTCATACGGCGTGCTATTGTATGAGTGCCATTCACTTGAATGGTAATGAATGGATCCATTGCCTCTACGCCTCGGTAAGTGAGAGTTGTGAGAGCATGGTTGGACACACTGCCGATCTAGGGAAGTGCTTATATGATGCCGGATTATTTACATGCCATACGCATGTTTGTATGAAGGTATCCAATGTGTGGGAATTCTGTCCTGTAGTGACGATGCCGTCGATAGGACGATGTTTCGGGTAGTTGCTACCATTGTACGCGTATCTGGGAATACATGTAAAATGAGTAGATTACTTTACTGCTTCCATGCATAAATTTCATAATGTTGGGGTTTGGGCTGAAGTGGATCTTTTGCAGGTACATAACAATGCTATCATGTAGTACGTATTAGCTACGTTATGAGAGATCGTTGTATGCCACCGTCTATGCCGCTAGCCATTTTTATTTTCCTAAGTTTGTGAGAACGTACGGAACGTGCATGCATCATGTTGTTACATATCATTCATGGCATTGTTCCTCCCCTTATAAGTTGATTATCTCATTTTGATAAAAATGACAACTTAACATTGTTCTCACATGGGTAATAAAACAAAATTTTGCTATAGATGGCCCGCACGAAGCAGACTGCCTGTAAGTCCACCGAAGGAAGAGCACCTCGACGTCAGTTGGCCCTGAGGGAGCACCGCACCACGGACACCTTCTTGAGCGAGTTTGGCATGCCGACCTTGCTTTGGAGAGTGCTCCATGATGTGGGGTATCCAGAGGGTCAAGAGCCAGTGTACTCTTGGAATGAGAGCCAGTTAGCAGAGGATGGACTCACAGTGGTAGAGATCACCATTCCTGCTCTTGGTGATGCTCCAGAGTGGGACGGTTGGCACTTGGAGTTTGAGGGTCGCACTCCTATTGAGGGTGCAGAGGGAGAAGCTTTCCGTGTCATCAGGGACATCATGAGCAGATTTCCTAGAGAGCTGGCAGCAGCTCTAGCTGGCACTTTTCCTAGGGATGATCCTCGTGATGCTATTTGGGTTCAGCCTCATGGAAGTGCTTTGGTCAGAGGTCCAGCTGAGGGACAGGCTAGCGACAACCATGCTATGAGTGCTATGTTTGCCGCTATCAAAGTGTACCAGGGTCTTGAGTGTACCTACTGGACTTTGACAGGTTTGCGTGGTGACGATAAGCTCAAGGCAAGAAAGCAAAAGAAGCAGCAAGCATGTGCTATAGATAGTTTGCAAGAGCAGTTGGCTGATATGAGCTTATAGCGGGACCAGGCAGCAGAGAGAGGTGATCGAGCTATGAAGCGGGTGCATATGTTGACTTAGGCCAACAACAATGCAGACCGCATGATTGGACAGCTGGTTCAGGAAAGGAATGAAGCCTGGAACGCAAGGAACCTTCTGCGACAGAGGGTCGATGAGCTAGAGGAGTACAACGTCAACCTGCACGAGGAGTTTCACGTGCTCTACAATGGGGTTGGCCCATATGCTCCTCCAGACGCTGCTGGCATGGACATCGACGATGAGGACGAGCCTGTAGTTTCACCTAGGGGAGATGGTGACGTCTCCGACCCCGATGACGGCCTCGAGGAGTAGTCTAGTGGCCTTGCGCTAGTGTGTAGGTCCTATCATGGTGACTTTTCTTTTGTCGCTTGTAACCTGATGTATCTTGTTTCGAACTTATGAGACTTGGCATGAGATTGGAACTTGGTTAGCATGCGATATCTGAACGCATAAAAGTCCAGTGTATGTATGCTGGCAATTTGGTTGTAATGGACGTGATGTGTGCGCTTAAGTAATTTAATTAGTGATGTGGTGTTATTTGGAATGACTTATTGTGCCCCTGTTTTATTGTATGAATTTATTCTCTCCAGTGAATTCAGTACGGCATAATTTTTCAGTCACTTGCGATTTCTACAACATCGCCTAATGATTACTGTTGCTAAAATATGCAGATGCCAAACACTCGCCGCACCGTGTATGATGCTATTGAGGCAGGTGGTAGTGCTGCTGGAAATGAGAACCATGAACCGCCACCACCTCCTCCTCCACCATACACTGTGGAACAGTTCTTTGCACAGTTCCTTGGAAGTCAACGCAACATGGAGGGCATGCAGCAGAACATGGAGGCTGCATTGCGCCATATTACCGACAACACCCGCCGTGGGTTAAACCTAGGTGGACATGAAGCGAATCAGCATAGCAGTTTCAAGGACTTTATGGACACCAGACCACCAATTTTCAAAGAAGCTGCAGAGCCATTGGATGCAAAAGAGTGGATAAACACCATGGAAGATAAGTTTCGTGTTCTCAGGATGACCGAAGTATTGAAAACTGAGTATGCAGCTCATCAGCTACAAGGCCCTGTGGGAATGTGGTGGAAGCACCACCGCACCACTTTTCCCCCAAATGCCCACATTACTTGGAGGGAATTCACTGAAGCTTTTCGTGGAACATACATTCCCCCTGGGTTGACAGAAATGAAGTTTAGAGAGTTTCTCGCACTGACTCAAGGTACCAAGACTATGACCCAGTACCTACATGCATTCAACAATCTGAGTCGCTATGCCTCTGACATGGTGAATACCGATGCCAAAAAGATTGCTAGTTTCAAAAGAGGTCTGAATCCCAAGATGATGAAGCACGTGGGTACTAACACAAGGATGGGTTTCAATGACTTTGTTAGTGACTGCTTAAAGCAAGAGAAGAACAACAATGTGTATGCTACTTCCAAGACTCGCAAGAGAGCTTTTGAGTCGGGTCCGTCCCAACCAAGGGCCTCGATGGCAAACCATTCTACGTATCGTTCACCTGCCCCTGGTGCGAGGTTCAGGCCACCCCAACGTAGGAATCAGAATGCCCAGCAACCTCAGAGGAATCAGAAGCCATTCAAGATGGCGGTGCCACAAGCCAAGACTGGACAAGGCAGTTCTTCTGGAGCCGCTACTCAAGTAAGAGGACCGTGTTTCAACTGCAATCAATCTGGGCACTTTGCGAAGTTTTGCCCATATCCCAAGAAGCAGCAGAATCAGTACCGAGCTCGTGTGCACCACACCACCATTGATGACATCCCAGAAGGAGAACCCGTGACAGCCGGTATGTTTTCTATCAACAATCATCCTGCAGTCATTTTGTTTGATTCTGGATCGTCTCATTCATTCATAAGTCAAGCATTTGCAAGGAAGTATGAGTAAAAGATAGTTGAAATGGAATATGCTTATCGGATCAGTTCAGCTGGGGCTGATCTGTTAACTAATCAGATAATCCAGGGAGTAACCCTGTGTGTAGCAAACAGGCAGTATAAGCTTAACTTGATAGTTATGCCAGGGTTAGTTCTGGATGTAATCCTAGGAATGAACTGGATGAATAAGATGGGAGTAGTAATTGATGTTGGAGGAAGGAACATTTCTCTCAAGGAACCTGTTGGAGAAGGTATATTTCAAGTAACTTTACCTCGAAGAATAGAGCTGGCCAGTACAACTTGTGCAGTCCAAACTACACTTATAGCTAAGATCCCAGTAGTGTGCGAGTTTCCGGACGTGTTTCTAGATGAGTTACCTGGTCTTCCACCGGACCGAGATGTTGAGTTCGCCATTGAGTTAATCCCTAGAACACCACCAATCTCAAGAAGGCCATATCGGATGCCTCCAAATGAATTAGCCGAGTTGAAGAAACAACTTAATGATCTATTGGCTAAGGGTTTGATTCATCCCAGTTCCTCGGAATGGGGATGCCCCGCACTGTTCGTGAAGAAGAAGAAGGATAACTCGTTACGGATGTGCGTGGACTACCGGCCACTAAATGCGGTGACAATTAAAAACAAGTATCCTTTACCTCGGATTGATATCTTGTTTGATCAATTGTCAAAAGCCAAAGTGTTCTCCAAGATAGATTTGAGATCAGGGTACCATCAGATCAAGATTAGACCACAAGATATCCCCAAAACTACGTTCTCCACCAGATATGGTTTGTACGAGTATCTTGTCATGTCATTTGGTTTGACAAATGCTCCTGCATACTTTATGTATCTGATGAATTTGGTCTTTATGCCGGAGTTGGATCAGTTCGTGATTGTGTTCATTGATGACATTTTGATATACTCTGCGAACGAACAAGATCATGCCGAGCACCTAAGAATTGTCTTGACTAGACTCAGAGATCACCAGTTGTATGCTAAGTTTAGTAAATGTGAGTTCTGGCTGAAGACAGTTCCTTTTCTTGGTCATGTGTTATCTGAGAATGGAATCTCAGTGGACCCTAGTAAAATACAAGAGGTTATGGACTGGAAGGCACCTAGCATAGTTCATGAGGTTCGAAGTTTTCTCGGATTAGCCGGATACTATCGCCGATTTATCCCGGACTTCTCAAAGATTGCCAAGCCGATGACAAGTTTGCTACAAAAGGACCATAAGTTCGCTTAGACAGAGGAGTGTGAGGCAGCTTTCTGCACCTTGCGGAAATTGCTAACCACTGCTCCTGTTCTGGCGCAACTAGACATAGAGAAGCCATTTGATGTGTTTTGCGATGCATCAAAGAATGGTTTAGGATGTGTCCTGATGCAAGATGGAAGAGTTATTGCGTATGCCTCACGTCAGTTGAAGAAGCATGAGGTTAGCTATCCTACACACGATTTAGAGCTTGCAGCTGTTGTGCATGCTCTAAAGATTTGGAGACACTACTTGCTTGGGAATGTGTGCAATATCTTTATAGATCATAAGAGTCTCAAGTACATATTTACTCAGTCTGAGTTGAATATGCGATAAAGAAGATGGTTAGAGTTGATAAAGGATTATAATCTGAATGTGCACTATCATCCGGGAAAGGCAAATGTAGTAGCAGATGCCTTAAGTAGGAAGTCACATTCTCTTGCTATGCAACCATTGTTTGAGGATGGGTTCAATTTGTTACATCCTGCTGTATTGCATAATATCCAGGTCAGCTGTACCTTAGAGAGCAAGATCATTGAGGGTTAGAAAATAGATAAAGGAATATTCTATATCAAGGAGAAAATAAAGAAAGAACCAACTAAGCACTTTAGAGTGGATGAACAAGGAGTGTTATGGTTTAAGGACCGTTTGGTGGTACCGAAGGATCGAGAGCTCAAGAACAAATTGATGGATGAAGCTCATCACTCTAAGTTATCTATCCATCCTGGAAGTAACAAAATGTACCAAGAATTGAGACCTCATTATTGGTGGACAAAAATGAAGAAGGAGATTGCAGCTTATGTTGCTCGTTGCGACATGTGTTGTAGAGTGAAAGCTCTTCACATGAGACCTGCAGGAATGTTGCAACCTTTGTCAATACCAGATTGGAAATGGGATGATATAGGTATGGATTTTATCACCGGATTCCCTACCACACCAAAGGGGAATGATTCGGTTTGGGTAATCATAGATCGCCTTACCAAATCAGCTCACTTTTTACCAGTCAAAACAACATTTCGACCACCTCAGTATGCTGAGAAGTACATTGCAGAAATTGTCCGCTTACATGGTATACCAAAGACTATCATGTCTGACCGTGGGTCACAATTTACCGCTCATTTTTGGGAGCATCTTCATAAAGGTTTGGGTACTAGCTTGATTCGTAGTACAGCTTACCACCCACAGACAGATGGGCAGACAGAGCGAGTTAATGCTGTTCTTGAAGATATGCTTAGAGCTTGTGTGTTGTTGTCTAAGGGTTCATGGGAATCATGGTTACCTTTGGCAGAGTTCGCTTACAACAATAGCTACCAAGAGAGTATAAAGGTGGCTCCATTTGAAGCATTGTATGGCAGGAAATGTAGGACACCATTGAATTGGGTCGAGCCAGGAGAAAGAAGGTTTTACGGAGTCGATTTTGTTGACGATGCTGAGAAAAAGGTCCATATTATCCAACAAAACATGAAGGCGGCACAGTCACACCAGAAGAGCTATGCCAATAAGAGAAGGAGACCGCTAGAATTTCAAGTTGGTGACTACGTTTATCTGAAGGTCACTCCAATGAAGAAAGTGCAAAGGTTTGGAGTAAAGAGAAAACTTGCTCCTAGGTTTGTAGGACCGTACCAGATCGTAGAAAAGAAGGGTCACCTGGCTTATAAGTTGCAGTTACCAGAAGCAATGGGTTCGATCTTTCCAGTCTTCCATGTATCACAGTTGAATAAGTGCTTGCGTATTCCAGAAGAGAGAATAGAACCTTAGAGCATTCCGCTCAAATCAGACTTGGAATACCATGAGCAACCGGTTCGAGTTTTGGACACTAAGGATAGAGTCACTCGGAATAAAGTGGTAAGAACATATAAGATACAGTGGAGTCATCACGATGATGGTGATGCGACGTGGGAAACAGGAGAGTATCTGCAAAACGCTTATAAAGATTTTTATAACGAATGGTTCGTAACTCAAAATCTCGGGACGAGATTCTTATAAGGGGGGAGGGCTGTAACACCCCTGGTGTTAGGCTTGCATGATTGCACTTGCATTCCATGAACATGAGCATCATTCATCCATTCATGAGCTTATTTTACATGAAACATGTTATCGAAACATTGCAACATATTGTATATTTCATGAGTGTTGTTTTTGTTTATGAAATGATTAGTGTGCAACACTCAAGTGCAACATGTGCAACTTACTTTAGTGGAACCTAGCTAGTTAGTACGATACAACAAGATCATGAAACATGTGAAACAGGACCTTGAAACAAATGTAGCATTTCAATTGTTTTTCATCGTTTCAATGCATTATGTGCTTGATTCTTGTGTGACCAATGTGTGGTATGGCTAAATATATTTTTAAACACCTTAGCTATGCTTAGAAAGTCATTAGGAACAATGTTCATGTTAACCACTTTGCCTAATTAAGTTTTCAAATAGTGGTTGACTTGTTTTGACTCCTGAACTCTTTGGTTTGACTGTTTAAAAAGTGCAACTTAGAGTCTATGCATGCTTGAACAATCTAAAGAAAAGTTTTAGCAAATTTAATAAGGAACAAACTTTGTTTAGAAGCCAAGTCATGAAAATGTGCACAACATGTTCAAAAGGGGCCCACAAGTCAGAAGTGAAAGCTGATTCAATACTTAGCAAATTTTCTAAGTCCTAACTGCAATTTTAGTTGGATCAAGCCAACTTGGGCTTGATGTAACTTCGGATCCATGGTGAATTAGAGGATTGGCATTGAAAAGAAGTTGTAGATGGAAGGTAGGTCTACAATTTTCATGTACGTTTCTTTCGCTAACTCGTCACGGTTTAAGAGAACAAACGTCATCAAGTCGTGATGTCAGGCTGATCTAAGGAACTGAATGCGCGCTACAGTGATCACCATTTTAGAAAACGTCCGACGCGTGGGTGACACTCATCGCTGGCCTTCTGCTCACGCTGCCACGCGCCATGGGCTTCCTGGCGCTGCTGGCCGCGTCTTGAGCACCCCGCGCGCCTGCCCGACCGAGTCGCCTGCTCCATTTGCTTTCTTTCGCTTCCACAGCGCGCAGCACCGAAGCCACCGTAGCCCCTCCAGTTCCGACCAAGCTTCGCCGTTGCCGTTTGAGCTCGCCACTGCAAAAACGCGCCGGCCGTCTTGCTCCTCGCTTCACAGTGATCCCCTCTACCACCTCCACCGTTCAATCGAGTCAATCGAGCCTTGGTAAGGGCGAAATCGCCGTTTTCTTCCACCGCCACCATGGCTGACCTCACCGGAGATGGCGCTCCACGCGGACAACCGCCACTGTGGCCTTCCCATCCTCTCTCTCTCTCGCGTGCTAGGTCCTAGGTGCGATGCTGATGCTCGTAGAGTCACCCACTAGAGCCGTAGCGTCGTCACCTCACCGGAGCAACGTCGGACAGTGCCGCCGTTCGCCATTCACGCTGTTGTCCTTGTTGGGGATCAGTAGAGTTTGAATTGAGGGCTTAGATAGGTGCGCCTTGGTGTGGGGAGCACGCCTGAGCTGTCGGGTTCGCTGGAGAGGTCACCAGCGATGAGCTTCGCCGCCGCCCTGTTCTCCTCCCCTGGCTGTCTCTCTATCGGGCGGGACCCGCGCGTCAGTCGCAGCGTGCGGAGGCGGGAGCCAGCATAGGCCGCACCGTTTCTGGGCCGCGCCAGCGTGCGTCACGGGCCACCGTGATTTTTTCCGGGCTAGCCCAGTAGCTGATTAGGCTTTCCTTTATGTTTTGTTTATTTTGTTTTTCACAGATTTGGGTGCATGATTCAAAAATGTGTAACTCAAGTTTGGTAGATCCAAATGTTATGGTTCCAATTTTGTTGAGTTCCTAGTAATGTCTAGTATTTAATATAAATATTATATGAGCACATGTTTTAGAAATTTTGGATGAATTAAATAGGACTTTGAAATGTGTTTTTAGATGCATGCAAACTTGTTTGAATTTTATCTTGAGTTGCTGTGGTCCAAAAATTATGAAATTTTGTGGGTAATCTATTTTTGCTTAGTAGAAGCTCTAGTTAAAATTTTAGAGCTAGTGCATGTGTAGTTTTTGAGTTATAGAATTTTATTTTATCAATGGATGGATCTGGTGTGAATTTTCATAATTTTTCTATAGATCCAGTAAAGGTAAAAATTGGTGAGTGCTATTCTTATGCTAGAATGATACTAGGAAAAATGTGAAATCTGTTACTTGACACTTTTAACTAAGGTTTCCTATTTATGCCTTTTTAAGCAATTATGCCTTGTCATTTTTGTGTAGGCTATTTTACTTATCTAAATGCCATGAAAATTTTATGGTAGTCTACTTAGAGTAGTACTATGCTACTGTAATTTTCTTAGATTTTTATGAGCAATAGAAATACATGTTGCTATGTAGCCCTAGTTAAAATGAAATAAAATAATCTTCCTTAATGCGAGTTTAGTTGATAATGTTCGCTTTGGTGTATCTTTGAAGCATCTTAATTTGCTGTGGTGATTTGGCATGTTAGTACAGTGGTTGTCATAGTAGATAATAGTACATGTTCTTGGATGATGTTGACTACCTTGTAGAAGAACTTTGCTACGACCTATACATGCGCCTCTACATTTCATGCATCATAATCATTACATGTCATCTCTCTGATGCACCTCTGCATTAGCACTTATGCATCTGCATCATACAGGATCGCAGGAGGAATTACAAGTAGCAGTTCAGGAAGAGCAGACCGGGACCGATCCACAAGAAGTCCAGGCACCGGAGGTGCCAGAGGAAGAGGAGCAAGGAGAGGACTTGCCGGAGTGCGTGGATCACCAACCTAGTTCGTTCGAACGAGGCAAGCCCCGAAGCATTCTAAGTCTCCTACTTTACGAAAGCAATTCTTTCTATATATATATGAGTTTACATATTGTGCATTAAGTTGTAGGAGTTGATTGAAACCGTTGATGCATTTCTTACTATCCTTGCCTACCTTATTACCTTTTCCCTATTAGGTCAGGATCGAATAACTGCTTAGCCTTGCTTAGATCGGTAGCGATCGGTGATACCCGATCACCTACATTATAGGTGGTTACTGGAAGAAATTGGCTATGGAAAGAATGATATTCTGGAATTAACCATATGTGATGGAAAACTGGAGACTGGACGGAAAAAGTTGGAGGCAACCAGACAGGGTTCTGGGATGCTGTTAGTTTCCGTCTGTGTCGATTAAGGACCGATCGTTGCTCGTCCCTCTTGTCATGTTGAACGCATGCCTCACATTTAGCTGGCCGAATAAAGTACCTTTCGACCGCGAAGCTAGTGGCACATTTTGGGCCGAGATCTACATGAGTGCGCGTATTGGTGCTGATGGGGGTATGATAGGGGCGTGAAGAGTGAGCCCAAGGGCAGGTGCGACCTGATTCCTGGCAGTCGGGCGGTCCCTGGGTACTATGGCTCCAGATTGTCCTGCGGCTACCTGGAAAGTGTCATTGGTGATCTGTAGCTCACTTGATCGGTGGGTGTGGTTTGTGTGAGGAATAAATCACCAGCTGGTTAGGAATCGATTCGAATCGCCATCGCTCCTGGATAGTGAGCACTTAACTCGAGCTACGGCATCATAGTAATTATTATGGAACAATGATGGTTATCTAGATGGTATGGACATGCTAAAGCTAAATTGGTAACTAGATGTTAATGGTTAATCATGTGATTGCTATAGTACAGGAGCTTACCTAGATGAATAGGTTATAATAAAGAGGATGCAAAGTATTTAAAATGATGTTTTTAGGATAGCTTATGCTTTTCGCAAATAGGTCAGCTAGCCCACTAAAGAGAGCCTTGCATAATCCTTGGTGTCGCTTTATTTTGGTTTAAGACGGGTAAGTCTAGCTGAGTACCTTCTCGTACTCAGGGCGTTGTTCCCATTGTTGTTGCAGATGGTCAAATGTACTACGGCTATTGCATTAACTGCCTATATCCAGCGATGGGTGACAACTAGGACCAAGGGCAAATGGTCACTCTGTATCTCTCATCTGATGCTTTTGTTGGAGATGACTACCTACTGGCACTGTATCTGAACTAAAAGTGTGTGTGTGGCTTTAAAACTATTTACTTCTGCTATTTCTGTTGAACTGGGTTTGTAATAACTTTATGTTCTACACTCTGATGTATCTACTATCGTTGTGAACTTTATGTAATGTGTGATGGTACTTGCTAAACTTGTATGATCTTGGTTGTATGTCGATTGGTTTGAAATCCTTCATGGTTTCACGGACTACCGGGTTATACGGGTTTAAGTTTGCTAAATTATCTGCTTCGGCGGAAGATTTTCTTACTTAATCTCGTATAATTGGTCGGTTCTGTTACATGTCACCATAGTTTTTTTGAGTCTTCAACATGCATTCAAAGGTGACTTTTGAGTTGTAGCACCTCTCTAACTTGTTGCTCAATTTCTTCACTTCATTTTTGAGCTCATTGTTCTCCTTCAAAAGGTTAGTCTCACAAGACATAGAATTAGGACAAGCATCTATTTGCGAAGAACATGGCATTTCTAATAAATCATCACAAGAGGTGGATACATGCTTCTTGCCTACATCACAAGGGTTAGCAACAATATGTGATTGATCAATTGACCCATGTGATGAGCTCTCACTAGTTTTAGTTTTTCCATTAGAAATCTCCTTAGTGAGAAAAGTGTGGTCTTGTACCAAGTTATCATGAGCAACCCTAAGTTCCTCATGCGCCAATTTTAGCTCCTCATATGAACAAGTAGTAACATAAAGTAGATGTTTTTGTTGTTCACATGTGTTCTTTAGAAAAGAGTTTTCAATTTTCAATTTCTCGATTTTAGCCATCTCTTTTTCTAAGGCTTTGATCATGCAACCATATATATCTAGAAGCTCCTCATATGAATCAAGATCGATCACATTTGCATTAGATACCTTAGTGTCACCTTGTGACATGAAGCAATGTGATGTAGTTGGAGAGCTTGAAGAAACATCACTCTCATACCCCGAGCATGATCCATCATTATCACCATCAAGTGTGCAAGGAGTAGCATCATCATTGGCATCACTTGTGGCACCATCATCAATCTTGTCAAGTGATTTTGTGGTATGATGATCATCATCATCACTTGACCATGAGGTGGAGCAATCTTCCACAATCACCAAGTCATGGTCATGCTCAACACACTCATGCGCCTCCTTCTTGGGCTCATCATCATCATCGAAGACCGTCTCATACTTCTCATTGAGATAACTCCAAATCTCATGGGTGGTCTTCATGTCAATGATCTCTCCAAAGATGTTATCATGCAAGGATCTATACATGATGTTAGTAGCTTGGATGTCGAGATCTAGGCATTTCTCTTGTGCTTGAGTTAGATTATCTTCATTCAATACATGAGAAAAGCCTACATCTACCATCCACCACATTTGAGGGCAAATAAACTTAAAATTGCATATCATCCTATTTTTCCATCGTGTAAAGTGTGTGCCATAAAAAATGTGTGGACAATCAACATCTAGCCCATAAGCCGCCATCCTCTCAGGTCGGTGAAGACCACAAATGATAGACCTAGCCCCAATACCACTTGTAAGGTCAAGATGGCAGACTAGAGGGAGGGGGGGTGAATAGTCATTTCTAAAATTAATCGCATCAGCTAACTAAAACAAGTACAGAATTAAAACTATCGGTCTAGCCAAGACTACACCCCTCTATTTATGCTCTCTAGCACCTTCCAAAGATACTAATTAAACAACAAGGGTGCCGGGCTAGCTAGAGCTCACCTAACCAATTCTAGAAATAAGGTCACACAAACCTATGCCACTAGTACTTTAAGCAACAAGGGAGCTCCTACACAAACTAGTAAGCAAAAGCACAAAGCTACCTAAGCTCAGTAGCAATGCTCAATAACAAGGCAACCAATGCCAAATTAGAGAGCGCAATTACTTAGCTACACAAACTAAGCAATGTGACTAACAAGGTTACACAAACCAAATTAGCCACGCAAGGGAGCTACTTCTATGCTACACAAGCAAGAAGGTAACTAGTAAGCTACACAAGCTAACTAATTACAAGAGCAACTACACAAGCACAATGTATATGAAATATAAATACAAGCTTGTGAAAGGGGGTTGCAAACCAACAGGAAGAACAAGGTTGACACGGTGATTTTTCTCCTAAGGTTCACGTGCCTACCAACACGCTAGTCCCCGTTGTGTCGACCGCTCACTTGGTGGTTCGGCGGCTATTTGGCATCACCTGCCAAGCCCGCATGTTGGGCACCGCAAGAACCTACCCCGAAAGTGAGGGTAGCTCAATGACACTCTTTACTAGAGTTGCTCTTCGCGGCTCCTGCGGGACGAGCACAATGCCCCTCACAAAGCTCTTCTCTAGAGCACCGCACAAGCTTCTTGCGGGCTTCGACTGAGACCACCACCAAGCCATCTAGGAGGTGGCAACCTCCAAGAGTAATAGGCACCACCGGCTAGCAACTCGATCACCTAGTGCCACTTGATGCAACCTCACGATGCAATCTCACTAGAATCACTCTCACACAATCGGATGATCACTATCAAGCATATGTGAGATGGAAGGCTCCCAAGCACTCTCAAGCATGGACACAAAGTCCCCCTAGGTGCTCAGCACAAGCCATGGCTGAGACCACCTTCTATTTATAATCCCATGGGCTAAACTAGCCATTACCCCTTCACTGGGCAAATTTCGGGATGACCTGACGCTCTGGTCAGATCGACCAGACGCACCCAGCCAGCGTCCGGTCACTCCACACTATCGACGTGTTGCTCTACATTCAACCGGAGCCACTCGATCTCAATGGTTAAGTTGCGACCGGATGCTGCACAGTGAATGACCGAACGCTGCTACGCCTGAGTCCGGTCATTTCCAAAGAGCTCCCCTAGCCTCTGTTTTGTGACCGGATACGTCCGATCCACCATGACCGAACGTAGACCAGTGTCCGATCAGTTCTGTGCCCACGCGCCTAACTCCAATGCCACCTATGTCACCATACGTCACCACTGACCGGACGCAGACCCTGAGCGTCCGATCACACTTCACGCTAGCATCTGGTCACGAGACCAAGGCCGCGCGCTCACTGCTACCACTGACCAGACGCGCTAGTCCTACCGAGGCCAGCGTCCGATCAGTTCTGCAAAACCCTATCTTTTCTATACAGGGCGCTAGTGGCACCGTTGGACTGTCCGCACTCTATGCGCGGATACTCCATCGGTGAAGTTTTGAACCCTTCTCGCCTTTGTTTCAACACCAAGTTGATCCACATCAACTCTAACTTTATCTTCTTTGTAAATGTGCCAACACCACCAAGTGTACACCATCATATGTATGTGCGTTAGCATTTTCACAATCATTTTCCAAAGGATTTAGCCACTCAACTTGCCACGCCACTCGATCCTAGCAACAATGCAAAGTTAGATCACACGAGTGGCACTAGATGACCGATATGCAAACAAGTTTGCCCCTCTTGATAGTACAACCATCTATCCTAAACTCGATCATTAACTTCTCTACACATCTATGACCGGTGAAATGAAATGCCCTAGGTTATACCTTTGCCTTGCGCATTCCATTCCATCTCCTCCAATGTCTATGCAACACATGCACCAACAAGATCAACAATGATATGATCCACTTCATATCATCACATGATCATATTGGTTCATCGATCTTGATTTCACTTGCTTTTCACCATTGCCTTCGTCTATCGGCGCCAAGTCTTGCTCAAGCTTCACCGCCATGCGATATATCGCTCCAAAGCCTCCGACTTGCCCTTCACGCTTGCAACCGATCTATCAAGTCAAGTCTTGTCTTGATCTTCTCCACCTTGATCACATGACTCAATGTCATGTCTCATGTGCAATAAGCTCCTTCATCATCACATGTGTGGGCTTTGCAACATCTTCAAACCATTTTCACCTTCATGGCATATGTTGCTCACACACATGTACTTGTGGACTAATCATCTATGTATCTCACATAAATACAATTAGTCCACCTAGGGTTGTCACTCAATTACCAAAACCACACAAGGACCTTTCAGCCTTGCAGTGTGTTATTGACAAGTCCTTCATCGACACTAGCTTCTTCACATTTGCTGAAAACCCAGTAGGGACTTTGACCCCCCTTAGGAAAGTGCATATATCTCTCTTCTCGTCTGGTGTTAGGTTGAAGCATGCTGTGGGCAGAGTGTATTTTCCATTAGCCTCAGGTACCGGGTGAAGCTGTGGCATCATATTTAGCTGCACCATGTCTTTTTGTGCTTTTAGACCATCCTTTGACTTGCCTATGTACATCAAGGTAGCAATGAGACTCTCAAAGACATTTTTCTACATGTGCATAGCATCAATGGCATGGGGGACCTCCAAGTCTGGCCAATAAGGAAGATACTAAAAGAAGATCGATTGTTTCTTAAAAGGTACGCCTTTGATAGGAGGTGTGCTTCTATCTCTGTTCATCCCATCCGAATTCTTCTTTCCATAGACGATGCGTATGTTTTTCACCATTGTGTATACGTGTTCTCCGTTATGACGTCTCTCCGGAGGGGGTTCAATCTCTAGGGTGTTGTCATAAAATCTAAAGAATAATTTGTTGTGGTACTTGTGACTCGTCTTTAAGAAGCGTCGGTTCCTTAGGTAAACTATCTTCTTGGATGCATCAAGGTACACCCATGTAGTACCATCCAAGCAAACCAAGCATCATGTCTTCCCTTTGATCAGTCCAGACAAAGCAAACAGCGTGGGGTAATCATTAGTAGTAACAAATATTATTGCTCTACATATGAAGTCCTCCTTTTGGAACGCATCGTACATCGGCTCCCCATGCCTCCATAGCCTCTCCATTTCTTGCATCAAAGGCTCGAGGAATGCGTCTATATCAATGCCTAGTTGTTTAGGGCCATAAATAAGAATAGTGAGGAGAAGGTACTTTCTCTTCCGACACAACCATGTTGGGATGTTGTATATGGTCAAGATCACTAGCCAAGTGCTGTGGTTGCTCATCCTCTCATTGAAGGGATTCATTCCATGGGTGCTCAAGCCAAATCATACATTCCTTGGGTCATCGCTGAATTCTTTGTGCTTCTCATCGAACCTTTGCCACTAACTACAATCAGCCAGGTGTGCAATCTTATCATCATCCACCTTGCGCTCATCATCCCACCATATCATAAGTGCGGCTTCTTTAGGGTTTAGGAAGATACGTCTCAAGCGGTCAGTCACTGGCAGGTACCACATTACCAAGGCAGGAATTCTTCTCTGCTTTACATCGTTGCCTAATGGAGTATCCTCTGGGGGCTAAGATTCTTGTACCACCTTTTTTGTACCCTTCTTATTCCTCTTTTTCCCCGTGGAGGCTTCATCCCCACCATAAAGGTCATTGTTCTTGTACCGGCTGGTCCCACACCGGGGACATTTATCCAGTGACTTGAAACGTTTCGCCACAAAAAAGTGTATAGTGGTTGGGGCATGCATGGATTTTTTCAACCCCCATTGTTAATGGACTTATGACCTTCGCTTGGCATGTGTTGGCGGGAATTGAGTTTGGTTGTGGCAGCACCCATGACAGGAGACGCAATAGATCATTGAAACTATAGTCTGACCCGCCGTACTTAGCCTTCAGGATGAATAGCTCAAGCACAAAACATAGCAATGTACAATGTGTCGGACAACCCTTTTCAACACCATACACAGTCTCCTTCGATGTTTTTGTCACCCTTTCTAAATTTTCTAGACCTTTTGAGCTCTTTAGTAAAATCTCTAGTCCAAGGGCTCGAATCATGTTCTCTAAATCATCTTCATCCCCGACACATGCTCCACCATCATTATTGACACCACCTTCGTCGTTACCATCCCAACCACCAGCATCACCACCTTGTTCATTGCCAAACTCAGAATCCATTCGTGCATCAAGCTCTGCTGAATATTGGGACATAGATTCTAGGGTTTTGTCATCGTATTCCTCCTCATCATCGTCGTTAACAATAACCGTTTCACCATGATGAATCCACACTGTGTAGTCCTCAACAAATCCTTACATAATCAAATGTGGTCTGATGATAGTCACATCTGCCCATGCCATACGGTTCTTGCAATCTTTACAGGGATAAATAATTGTATCCTTATTCTCTATCAATATCATTGCATGCTTCTTTGCGGCTTTAATAAATTTATCCACCTCTTCACGGAAACCTGCCTTGAACCTTAACGAACCATACATCCAAGAGTTCCTGTACTCCATCTTTTACAACAACAACAAAACAAACATTAAATGACTACTTATTCAGATATATATATATATAAATGAATCAAATTAATAATTACTTGAGAATAATTGTATATACTTCAGATATATATGAATATAAATCAAATATAATTACATGAAGCATACAAACACACCATGGTAGAGGAAAATTAATTAATGGCCCATTTATCCATAAATAATTAAAATACATATTTGTTGATTACAATAAACAATTTCAAAGACAACAATTAGCAACAATTATATTTTACCCAATATCTTTCATGCAAACCCTAGTCCAATTTCATCAAACACAAATTTACAAAAATAAAATTAATAAAAAAAACCAAACCCTAGATCTAGATCTACATGCACATGAAACATCCATAAAACTAACTAATTGTTCACTAAAATCAAGAAACATGGACCAAATAAGGGTATGATCTTGTTCTCCTACCTAATTTACCCAGTACATTCAAAACTTGGGTCTAATTTCCTTCATAAGTAGCTCAAGCACCATAGAAGAGAGAGAAAAATAAAACTCTAATTACTCACTAACCAACCATTAAAACTTCAAAAAAAGTGTGAAATAGCATTTTCTTACCTTTTACAACCTCTCCACCAAAGGATTTGAGACCAAAACCTTCCCCTCTTAGTAGAGCAATTTTTGGGAGGTGCCCAAGGCCTTCCCATCTTTCTTTCACGGGTTGGAGTGAGTGACCCGAGGAGAAAGAAGGTGCTGCAGGTTTTTTATATGTGGGTCATTTATAGGGGCGGCTGGTGATTGAGCCGGCCCTACAAATAACAGATAATTATATGCGGGGCATTTGTAGGGGCGGTTCAATCACCAGCTGCCCCTACAAATAAAAACATCGGAGGCGGCTGGTGAGTGACCCCCCTACAAATCAGACCCATTTGTAGGGGCGGTTCGTATCACCAGCCGCCCCTGTTGTTCCATTTGTAGGGGCGGCTGGCCTCTGGGCTCCCGAGCACGCCACTGTAGGGGCGGCTCCATCACCAGCCGCCCCTACAAAAATATTATCCCGTTGCTACAAACCGTTTTTCATGTAGTGGACACTGAACTCTCTTTAATATAACAGTTTGATGTAGAATAGCGCACGTCCGTCCATCTGTCCGGCCGCTTCCAAATGATACAGTACATATATGCATGCATGGAATCATCCATCAATGGTTGTCTGTACCTCCAAGTTGTCGACGTCCAACTTGCAGAAGTCGGCCTTGCCTTTGTACCGATTGGCGAGTTTCTCAAACGGCTTGTCCATGGCCTTGCACAGTGAGTTATTCTTTTCGTAGAACTCATACACCAACTAGATAGATCATTTCAAGCATTAGAGTAGTTCTACTAGAGGTCGATCGACGAGTCTCCAGAAAAGAAAAGAAAAAAAAACGAACTTATTGAGAGATCAAAAAGCTGCTACTAGCTAGTACTAGCAGCGGCGGATCTAGGAAATATTTCAGAGGGGCTGAACAACACTGCTGCTCGATCTTAAGTCTCAGCCCCCCTACACTATAGAACTTTGTCTAAAAATTCATAAATGCTCTACAGGGGTTCCACTGCTCCGGTATGGGTGGGGGGCTTGAGCCCCCGTCCCACCGCTATGTCCGCCCCTGAGTACTAGCTATTATTAGTAGCTAGCAGGTTAATTAATTTAGGTACGTACCGGCTTGTTCTATGGAGCAGCCTGGTCCCAATGCGATTCCCATTGCTTCATATTTTTTATCACGATCGGGAGAGCTATCCTGAGGGGGTTCGGTTAATGTTTGCTGGCCCAACGCATATGTGAAGAGCCCTTAGTTAATATAACTATATTGACTGCAGGATAACGTTTACCTACAGAATTATAAACAAAATCAAGGAAGTGGATAGTTAAAATTACAGGAAAGTAAGAAAGTTTTTATTGGATAAATCAGCATGAAGAGAACACAAGTGCAGGGATACCCAGAACCAAAAATCTGAGATCTGTGTGCCCACATTGCTTCTGTTAGCGCGCTCGGATCGAAAGAGGAAGAAAGAAAGAAAGAAAATAAGATCGAGCAGGAAATTAAGCACCGCGGCATGTATGATACCATCGTTAGATTCGCTCTAGCCCTCCTCCCCCGACCACCAGAACCACAGCCCCTCCCACTATATATAGTAGCTGTTGTTCATGCTGGACTAAGAGGGGTGAGCTCGTACGTGAGTAAGGAGGAGTAAGACAGTGCAAGGTGATGGCATTATATATATAGTCGGGTGCCTGGATCAGGCGTCTGGATGCGGCAAAGAACAGGGGCGGATTCATTAGGGGGCTCAAGCCCCCCTACTGATACCGGAGCCCTGGAGCCCCATGAATTTTTATGCAAAGTTCTATCGTGTATGTGAGGTTGAGACTTAAGATCGAGCAGCAGTCGAAGGTATGTTGTTATTGTACTTTTGTTCAGCCCCCTAAAATTTTTTTTGATCCACCGCTGGCAAAGAATATACGTGCTCACAAAGCTTATGTACCTATCTTCAACCCAAAAACTTAAGAAAATACTAGAAAAATATGAACAATTCACTTATATTCAATCACTGTGCGTAGGGGCAAAGAATAGATGCTCGCAAGGTTTTGCGCACCTGCTGTCGTGTACGTGATCCAGGCTGTTGTCTGGCAGCAAAGAATAATGCTTTCAATTCTTTTCTTTTTTGCTTTCTAAAACTCAAGTTTTAATTTTTGTACACCCCTACTACTACCTCCAGTCAACAATGCAGCACTGATCTAGATGTTTGTTTCATTTATCTAACAATGCATTTTTCTTGGGGATTTATTCTCAAAAACGTTATAAACGGAGGCCACCTCTTCCTATTCATTGACAAAATGTCAGAATCCAATCAAATTCCAGATATGCTCACATCTGCAGCGCGCCCACTTGTGCTTGAGGTTCACGACGTTATCTTTCCATTGGATAGCGCACCTGCGGTGCAAACTTCAACTTGGCTCCATCAAAGAATACTAGGAAGGAGGCGCGCTTCGCCGCGCCCGCATTGCTTTGTCATGCTAATGGCCCTGCTTGTGTGGGAGGCACACATGAGCACCCGTAGTGTAACGACTCAGGGGTGTGCCTAAAATGGGCCGCACCGCTGAAATGACTCGCTGTGGTACTGAGCCCATAGTGTATCGACCCAACCTGAGCCTATAGCCGGACCCATGCAGAAAGAAAAAAAAACGACGGACATTTCTTCGCTGTGGTATTGTGTCACGTGTCAGTGTGATATATTTTTTTATTGCAAAGGGAGTGGGTTCGATGTATTAAACCTGGGTCTCCATCGACACCCTTCCACAGTGTATCGTACCGAGTCCTTTATTTGTATTAAATGCATAGACCCAGCTTCGACACCCACACTGCGGGTGCTCGCAGCTTTTGTACTGCTGGCCTGATTAATTATATTCATGTTTTGAGGCTGATGAAACGCATATAGGTCAGAGTGGGCTAGCCTGTTAAAACTTTGACCATCGCACATGGTGAGCTCCAGTGCGGCACCTAAGAGAATTAGATAGGAACCCTCAAATCCTATAAGCTGATCGTAGAGCAAAATAGTTACTCCACACAAAATTCAGAGAAATCGTAGAGCGAAATAGTTACCTATAGATGTTTTGCATAAAATTATTTACACTAAAAAACAATCAGAATGATACACTCATCATAGTCAGAACACAGAGAGGCAGATAAGCTGATCTGGCCAGTGACTCGTGTAAAAAAGGCATTGGCAGGGTGGCTAAACAAACCAGGAGAATAGCAAAGTATATTGCTCGTATTTCACTGTCCGAAATCCCTAAACTTGTTAGCTGCACAAATCCCAATCAAGCCCGCTGCAGACTGCACTGGGTACTGCAATCCCTAAGAACAATGAGCATTTGTATCAGTTAACAAAATATAAAGAGGAAGAGTCTATTTTTTTTCTTACTTGAGACAGTAATGCTATACAGATGGAATACATCATGTCCAAGAGCACCCCAAAGCTATCTTATTCCCACAACAGAAGAGATATCAGCCCTGAAAAGCCATGAGATTCAAAACCACCCTTGTTTTTTTTTGTCTAGAATTGAGTTAGTATCAAGTCAGGTTTGTTTGCACTGCCTTCATAACTGAACCAATTGTGATATTAGAATCTGCTAAAGTTGCTATGAATGTTTTTTTTTGTTTCGTTACATGGAAATATATAGAGATTGAGGACAAACCTTGATCACTTCTGCCTAGAACTGAGGAAGTTTGAAGTCAGGTTCCTTTGCGGTGGGCAACATGATTTGTTGGGATGTAACTATCTTTGGAATATGTGAGGAAACAATAGTTGTAGCATTTTTTTCCTGTTGGTGATGCTAAAGCAATCTTCTCTGTCCTATCACGAGGATAGACTACAGACCATGAGGAAATAATTAGTAACGCATGGAGAAAAGGTAACGTAATGATGCAGCAAATCTGTCAAGAGATGACGGCAAAAACGCATTTGATACAGCAAGTACCACCAGGTTATCAAGAAAAGGATAAACCATATAAGGCAGATGTAGTAGCACTAACTGAAAATTAATGACGTTACTACCTTAGCAATAAAAGATAATTAATGGTAGAGTAAGTCTGTCAACGCAACACTAACATTCATGAACAATGTATTTAAGGGATGATCCATTTATGTTAAATACAGGAGGCTTAATTGGAAATGGGACTATATGTAGAACTTTTTCAAGAAAAAATGATCTAGTAATCAGTATCGATGGAAACTTGTGTGAGCTTATTTGCCTTTTTTTTTGCAATGCCTTGGTCTGAGGCTTAATGTAACTAAATTAAGCGAACTTAATTCTTAGAGGCACTTAATAGAGGAAGTTGTACTGCACTTCGCTAAGCAGTAAGTATCAGTGACCATATTTAAACCTCTAACCCTCACTGACCCCTGCTATTCTATTTGAACAAATCCAAATGCATGTATAACCCCGACTCCGTTGTTTTATAAAAGGAGCAGCTTCACTGTAATACCATTATATGTAAAAGAACTTGACTAATAAAGGTGGAGCACCACTATTCTGAGGGAGCATCATACCTTTTATGGAGCAGTGCTGCAAGGAATCATGCTAACATTAGTGTTTACATACCAGGCTGCAATAATTAAAGCAAAATCCAGCTAAATTAGATTTAGCTAAATTAAATTCAGCTATATTTTTTTTTGGTTTTAGGCAGCTGTGACCACAATGCACAACATGGACAGGAAAAAGAGAAGTACTGCATTAGCGAGGCTGCCATTGTGGATAATATAGCATGTAACACTATGAACGAAACTAATTAGTAACATGAGCACACACGTGGGCATACTAAGACGACGCCGTCAGTATCGGCGAATGTGCAGAGCAGGGTCCCCGCAACGAAATGGCAGCAACATCTAAAGCAACAGGGTCTGGTAAGGAGGCAGCAACAGTTTAGGCAACAGGGTCTGGTAAGGAAGGCAAGAATAGGTAAAGGCATCACCCAGACTTCTACTCAGAATAAAAACTGAAAAGGAAGCAATGCCAGTTGCCACGGAGATAAACAGAAAAGGATTTAACCTGGAAACCAGCGAAGCCGGAATAAAGCGACGGAGAGCAGGCGAGCAGCCGCCTGAACCACCAAAGTGACTGCGCCGACGGCAGGGCGGGGGAGGGGGGAGCCAACGCTGAGCACCCCTCCCCCGCACTCCCCACACGGTTAAACCTGGCCCAGAAAACTGCACTGAACCACGACGACAGGAACGGCGAAGCGCTCGGATCTAGTCAACCAATCGACGATTGGAGCAAGGCATCATTTAGATCTAAAAGGAGGCAAGCAAGGAGCAGCGAGGACCAATCGGACGGAAAAGAAAAATGCGAGGCATAACCTGAGAGTTCTTGGAACTGGCGGCGAGGTACGACGCAACGGCGGCGGCAATGCTGCTAGGGTTAGCTTTCTCACTGTTGCAGCTATCCCTTGACGCACCACCACTCCGGCAACGGCGGCAGGCAAAACTCCAACGCAGGAGCTCTGCGGACAACGGAAACAGAGAGGGATAGTTTCTGTCCAAGAAGATCAAGATCGGACAGGGAAGGAGGAGGGGGCGTGAACCTTAGTGCTAGGAAGACGGCGAGGTAGAGTTGGGGAGCCCATGCTTGCTGGAGGAGATGACGATGAGGGCGGGCTCTTACCGTCGCCTGTGGCCCATGGTTGCCGATGACCCAAGCGCCGTCGCCGTCACTGCCTCTCCGTCCTGGTTCCGCGGGGAACCTGTAGGCAAGGCCTGCAGCCGCCGCCGAGCGTGAGAAAGCGCTGCAGCTGGGGGAGAGGAGGAAGAAGAAGCGCGGACGGTGGCGGCGTAGGCAAGGCTGGCCAGCGCCGCCGGGGGAGAGGAAGCGCCTCAGCTGGGGGAGAGGAGGAGGACGCAAAACGGACGGAGATGGCGAGGCGCAGCGCCGTGTGATTTCTTTTTTTTTTTCTTTGTTGGCGGAGAGAGCGAGAGGCAACCGGCGCAAGGCCGTAATTAATCGGGAGAGCCCAAATCGACGCCCACACACGCACGAGGTTACGTGGATGCTCAGGATTCGTAAACAGTAACCGAACAGGAACCAAAGCGCTCTCGTCGCGCGGATTCTAGGAGCTTTATGGAGTTGTATATATATATATATGTATATTAGGCGCAGCGGGCATCAAGGAAAGAGACCTAAAGGAATCAAGATGGGCTGGCGTGGGGTGTGTGTGTGTCTTTAAAGATTCCGACTCCACCCGTTTAGAAAAGAAGAATTCCCAATTCCACACTCACACTACTTTTGTCAACACAGAGAGACTTACTATATTCCCGGCCCTCGATTCCTTGGGCCAGAAACTATGTAGGACGTGTTTGAAACGAGATTTTTTTTCCGTTCTTGCATTTTTTATGTAAACTCAAATTGATTCTTATGAATTTTTTAACAAAATTCTGATGTTCCAAACAAGCTCTTAGAGTTGTTCAGATTTTTTTTTAAACGAACGGGGACGAGGGTGAGAGCGTGCCCACCTAAGAGCGTCTCCCAGAGATGAGCCATCTAACTTGCAATCGCTAGCTGTTTGGCTAACTAACAGGCAGAAAACAATGGTAGAGTGTGTAATTTAGAAATATATGTAGCATACTTTATGGATATTGAATTAGTTTTCCTAATAGTTTAATGCATTTACATGTAGAATTGAGAAATATTTTTTCTCTATTTTATATAACAACTAAGATGGATAATTTAGTTAAAAATTAAATGGTTCTACATCATAATATCTTTCATAATAGCAAAGGCAGGTAATTTATATAAGTATTAGGAGTTTAACTATCTTGCATAATATTAGAGTTGTGTATTTTAGATACAAAATTAGGAGATATTCTCAAGTAGCTTTCATAATGGCATAGGTGCAGTAATTTAGGGCATGTTTGGTAGAGCTGTGCTCCCTGATTCTCCAACTGTGCTCCCTGATTGACTGGTGAAGTGATTCTGAGTGATTCTCTATTAGAATCGATTGATAAAATCATTTGGCAAGTTGTTTGCGAAGTGATTCCTGAAAGGAAGAATTTTACTGGAATTGTCCTTAGTACCCCTGTTTGTTTGAGCTGAAGTATGCCCAATATTTGTATGATACATAAATACATTATGGTTTTGTTAGAAATTGAGACTAGTGAACTTCTCCATGTATTTCGTGATTTTTGCATGCAGTGTAAAGGACTAACACAAACAATTTTTACATTCTCATCACACCATACCGCAGTGTCTTCCTTCATGGTGCTGATATTGTTTAATGTCTTAGAATTGGTATTAGTAGTCATACTTCACAAACATGTAAAGGACTAACACTCACGCAAAAAAATATATTTTCAACTAGCTACACACCAGCATCACATACAAAATCCATAATACAAGAAGAAACATGTCTCCAGATTGTAGATCTGAACAAGAGGGGCTTGGACGGCAGCGAGAGGAGGTAGGAGGTAGCCTGCAGCAATACAAATCAGAGTCAAAATTAGATGGATCTGAGGGAGAGAACGTATTTGAGAGGGATGGGATGAGCATCGGCCTTCAACTCACCGGAGAGCAGCGGGCGTCGGGGAGGGGCACGGCGCCCGGCGCGGACGAGCAGTGGAGGGGGCCAGCGCCCGGTAGGGACGAGCAGTGGAGGGGCACGGCGGCCGGTCCAGATGAGCAGTGGGCGTTGCGCCGGGATGAGGAGCGGGCGTCGGGGAGGGGAACGACGGCCGGCGCGCTTCGCTCGTCGCTCGCGCGAGAGTCGCGACGCGGGCGCCGCACGGAGGGGACGGAGACACGGTGTGGGAGAGGAGACCAAATGGATTTCCATTTGCGGGTAAATATCATGAAAGTTTGTGGGGAGGTCTGTAACCTCAGATGGTGGGGATCGGGAGTGAATCCCGGGGAGCAGGTTTTTACAGCTTAGTAGAGAGCGATTCACTCAGATTCGCTAGAGAAGCTAGTGTGTATTTTTGCGTTTGACAGCTGAGGAGCGATTCTGTTGGAGAATCTGCTCCATGGAGCACTCCCAAACGCAGCCTCTAATTAGTAATAGTAAGATAAGAAATACTAAATTTATTATTCACAAACCTTTAATATTTATGTCTCCTAAAATTTTAGCTCGTGCGGAAGCACAGGTCGATAGACTAGTCATAATACTCAACATCTCTCGATAAGTTTCGCTGGATGCTCCGCTCGAGTTCGTCCTCCTTGATGCCGACGACCTTGCCCACCTGTTTGAAGTTTTTGAATAGCACGAACGTCGGATACGCTCCCTCCACTCCGCAAAGCCCCGCCAAAAACTGCACGCACATACGGTTAATTGATTGCAATATATATACCCTATTCTACACCACAAACCAAAACTAGTCAGAAAAAAATACTGAATAGTATTGAACCGCATTATCACTCAGTGCTACATCCAGAACCATGAAATACCGAACAATACTGAAACGCGACTACTGAACGATATAACAGTTTTGTATAGAATAGTATTCTACATCTAGAGTGTAAAATAGCGCGCGTCCAAATGATACAGTACATATATGCATGCATGGAATCATCCATCAATGGTTGTCTGTACCTCCAAGTTGTCGACGTCCAACTTGCAGAAGTCGGCCTTGCCTTTGTACCGATTGGCGAGTTTCTCAAACGGCTTGTCCATGGCCTTGCACAGTGAGTTATTCTTTTCGTAGAACTCATACACCAACTGGATAGATCATTTCAAGCATTAGAGTAGTTCTACTAGAGGTCGATCGACGAGTCTCCAGAAAAGAAAAGAAAAAAAACAAACTTGGCTGAAATTGACTGAGAAACACTGTTCTAGCTGAAATGTTGTGAGAGAAAAACACTATTCCAACTGAAAAAAGAAGCCGAACAAGCCAAGTTTAAGACCAGCCAAACGGCCCATCGAAAACCTGCTACTAGCTGGTACTAGCTATTATTAGTAGCTAGCAGGTTAATTAATTTAGGTACGTACCAGCTTGTTGTATGGAGCAGCCTGGTCCCAATGCGATTCCCATTGCTTCATATCTTTGATCACGATCACACGGTCACGATCGGGAGAGCTATCCTGAGGGGGTTCGGTTACTGTTTGCTCGCCCCACGCATATTCGTAGGAGCCCTTAGTTAATATAACTATATTGACTGCAGGATAACGTTTACCTACAGAATTATAAACAAAATCAAGGAAGTGGATAGTTAAAATTATAGGAAAGTAAGAAAGTTTTTATTGGATAAATCAGCATGAAGAGAACACAAGTGCAGGGACACCCAGAACCGAAAATCTGAGATCTATGTGCGCACATCGCTTCTGTTAGCGCGCTCGGATCGAAAGAGGAAGAAAGAAAGAAAGACAGAAAAAGATCGAGCAGGAAATTAAACACCGCGGCATGCATAATACCATCGTTAGGTTTGCTCCAGCTCCGCTGATTCCTCGACCAATACCACTGCCCCTCCCAGTAGAAATAGTAGCTGTTGTTCATGCTGGACTAGGAGGGGTGAGCTCGTACGTGAGTAAGGAGGAGTAAGACAGTGCAAGGTGATGGCATTATATATATAGTCGGGTGCGTGGATCAGCCGTCTGGATGCGGCAAAGAATATATGTGCTCACAAAGCTTACGTACCATCTTCAACCCAAAAACTTAAGCAAATACTTAGAAAAATGTGAACAATTCACTTATATTCCATCGCTGTGCGTAGGGGCAAAAAATAGATGCTCGGAAGGTTTTGCGCACCTGCTGTCGTGTACGTGTGATCCAGGCTGCTGTCTGGCAGCAAAGAATAATGCTTTCAATTCTTTTCTTTTTTGCTTTCTAAAACTCAAGTTTTAATTTTTGTACACCCCTACAACTATACCTCCAGTCAACAATGCACCACTGATCTAGATGTTTGTTTCATTTATCTAACAATGCATTTTTCTTGGGGATTTATTCTAAAAAACGTTATAAACGGAGGCCACCTCTTCCTATTCATTGACAAAATGTCAGAATCCAATCAAATTCCAGATATGCTCACATCTGCAGCGCGCCCACTTGTGCTTGAGGTTCACGACGTTATCTTTCCATTGGATAGCGCACCAGTGGTGCAAACTTCAACTTGGCTCCATCAAAGAATCAAAGAATATTAGGCGCAGCGGGCATCAAGGAAAGAGACCGAAAGGAATCAAGATGGGCTGGCGTGGGGTGTGTGTGTGTGTCTTTAAAGATTCCGACTCCACTCGTTTAGAAAAGAAGAATTCCCAATTCCACACTCACACTACTTTTGTCAACACAGAGAGATTTACTATATTCCCGGCCCTCGATTCCTTGGGCCAGAAACTATGTAGGACGTGTTTTAAACGTGATTTTTTTCTTGCATTTTTTATGTAAACTCAAATTGATTCTTATGATTTTTTTTTACGAAATTCCAACGTTCCAAACAAGCTCTTAGAGTTGTTCAGATTTTTTTTTTAAACGAACGGGGACTAGGGAGAGAGCATGCCCACCTAAGAGCGTCTCCAAGAGATGAGCCATCTAACTTGCAATCGCTAGCTGTTTGGCTAACCAACAGGCAGAAAACAAGCCTCAAACAGTCGTGCAATCTGCCTCGCCAGCCCAATAGACTTGCCATATCATGCTCCTGCCTTGGCAAATATAGCATGCGGCAACGCGCTCGCCATCCTCGGTCTGTGAGCCTGACGTGAAGACAGGAGTATTGTTTACCTTGTTTTGCTTCAAAAATTCATCTCTTCTCTCCTCTTTCAAAAAAAATCAAAAGGTGGCTACATCAAATTTTTGAAATCATGTGAACTTTACTTTTGATAGAATAGATAATGAAGAACCCATTTTAACTAGATTTACATCAAAATCACTTGCAAATTCTAAAATAAACATCACCAAAGCTG
The DNA here is from genome assembly GCF_019320115.1 of Miscanthus floridulus. Lineage (NCBI taxonomy): Eukaryota > Viridiplantae > Streptophyta > Magnoliopsida > Poales > Poaceae > Miscanthus > Miscanthus floridulus. The sequence goes on from NC_089586.1 coordinate 127,538,945, forward strand.
ACTGCTTTTTTGAGTTATTTGAACTTTAGAGTATTGATTTAATTATCCAAAATTAAGGAAATTTTATCGTTTCTTGTCATATTGAACATCAAATATAGGGTGGTGTATTCGTATTTGTCTGAAGTTGTGCAGCTGGAAGGATTTAGCTCATGGTTCTTTTCACTTGAATTGAATGCTTCTTTGCCACTACCTCCTCTGCAAAATGGAGCTTGACTTGATCTACCTTATTTGGCCTTTGATGTACCTTTGTCATCTTCTCAAGGGTCAACACAGTTGTATAGCCATTCTTAAGGTAGTTTCCTCAACTTTTGTGTTGCCTACCCTTTATGACAGACTTTTTGTCTGTTTGATTAACTTCTAATATTTTGGGAGCCTATATGTTTTAGGGGGATGCAATGATTAACTTCTATATTGCCTCCCCACGGATGCAACGATTTAGGGAGTGTTTCCTATATGTTTTAATATGTGCAATTGCCATTTGAGGCCATGTTTATGAATTCCATTCATATGCGCTTATTAGGGGGGGGGGGGGGGGGGGGCTCTCATAAATCATTGAACCCAAAAGCCTAATTATTATATGGGCTCTCATAAATCATTGAACCCAAAAGCCTAATTGTTATATCTTTTGTAAGCTTAATCGGAGTTGTCATCAATCACCAAAAAAGGGGGGAGATTGAAAGTGCATCTAGGCTCTAAGTAGGTTTTGGTGAATTGAATGACAACACGATTAAGCGACTAACAATATTCATGAGATTTGCAGGTGTTTAGTCCCAGGTTTATCATTATGTTTTGGACTCATATCATGTGTTGTGATCAAATATTTTTGACTAATTGAGTCTATGGTTTATTATTGTGAAGTATGAATTTGCAAGCAAGTGTGTTGTCAAATAAATGAGACAAGAGGGGATTGCATACATACGGATTGGTCTCAACTATGAAGCTTGCAAGCACAAACCAAATAAAAATAGTTGTCAAAGCTTGTGTGGGATATTGTTGGAAACAATCTTGTTCAAGTACAAGACAACAATATAAATTGAAATGGTTATCATTTTGCTCAAAAATCATGATTTGAAGCACAACAAGACTTCATGGCTTGAGATGGTGAAGATAGCAAGGAAATGTCCTTGAGGTACTAGGCAAGGGTGAAGGGTAAGCGATGTCTTAGCGGCCGAGAAACCTAGCTAAAGTTAAAAAGAAATTTACTTGCATTTAGTCGAGGCATTAATCAAGCTATGGGAAGTAGCGTTGATGTGGAGGATCAAATCAAATGATGAACGTGACTTGAAACCTTCGACACAAGTCACACGCTCAAGGTTGACATGCTCAAAGCATCAAGTGATGAAGACCCTCATTTATGCAAAATCAATGTGGCAAGCAATGCATGGAAGAAAGGCTCAAGTGGAGATTAAATTCATTTTAATTTAAGTCTTGAGTATAGGTATGACACACTATCAAGAGGGATGCATCATTGAATTTGAGACAAACAAATGGCGCTCAGGTTAACCTATGTGCGAAAACTTAAGAGTGAGAGACAAAGAGAGAGATGAAAAGCCAAAACCCTAGCCTCAGCTTAAAAACCGGCCAGGCCGAGTTTCAGACCCCAACGACTAGTTTTCAAAAAGCCGACCAAGACGGGTTCCCAAGCCGGCTAGGCCAGGTTTGGCCGAGTCAGCCCAAACTGCTAGTTTTGTCTTGGGCTCTACAAATACTTCTCCCACTCCACCTTGGCTTGCTGTTGTTCCTCTCCACTTCTCCCACACGACCAGATGCCCTTGGCCAGTTGGCCACTCCTCTCCTTCCCTTTGTGGGTGTGGTTGCTTAGAGATTCACTAATCCTTGATTAGAGAGTGAGCAAAGCTTCACTAGTAGGGATGTGAACATACATGACGAACAAGTTTCATCACTGAAGAAGTGAAATTCATCATAAATACATTTTTATGACGATGTGACGAACCCGAGCTACTCGTTGTAGAACTGGTTTGATCCATGACGAAAAAATAATCATCATAGAACTGTTTTGGCATGCATGGCAGGAGGCAGCCACGTAGGCGGATGCTTCCATTGGAGATGCTAAACCGTGTAGATGCTATGGCCAGTTTACATTAGAGATGCTTTAGGTCACGTGTCACCTTCTTATCTGACAACGTAGTCCACTCTTATTGCACGTTTCAGGTTTTTATTAGACCACATGCCAAGTCTCTATTGTTCCGCTTATAAGTTTTTATTGGCACACATGTCATGTTCTCGTTAGCCCACATGTCATTTTTTATTGGATCATGTGTCATATTTTTATTGGTCCACGTGATCGTTTCTTATTCGACCACGCGTCACGATGCTGGCCACATGGCTTGACATCTTTCTTCCATGTGTCGGATTTTTATTGGCCCATATGTCGTGTCCTGGCTATTTCACGTGTCATGCATTGATTTGTCCACGTGTCAAATTTTTATGTGATCACATGGACTGCGCTCATTCTACCACGCGCACAATGATCATTTCATCAGAAAAATAATTCGAGATCATCACTGCTGCATAGAATGACTACATAATTATTCAACATGGCAATCAAATAACAACAATTCACAGTTCACATGTCAGCAACAAACCACTGATAGAGTTTCACCGCATCCAACCGGCACACGAGTCCACACATCAAACCACAAATGTTCACTGCATCCAACCCACAGAGTTCAAGCCTGAAAGTTACCAGAACTGAAGCACCTGATGTCCTCACAGAGCTTATTGTACTTATCATGTTGATGTTTCTTGAACTCCTCAAACTCCCTTTCAGTCTTTTCTGTCTCCCTCTTCAATTGATCCACTTGTTCAACGAGGACAGTGAAACTTTCCTGTTCAGCAACAAGCTGTTCCTGAAGCGTTCTCTCTGTCGATGTCTGTGTTCTCGTGGAGCTTATCAAGATACCAGCATTCTTAAAAAAGGGTGTTGCCGCTGCCCTAGGAGAGGACCTTGCCCTGATAAAGGCAGAGGACCTTGGAAACAACATTAGCACTAGGCATTGGTTTTGCTCGTATATTCAAAGCTTCCTGTGAAATTCAAACAGTAAACATTAAGTTACATATAGTGGAAGAGGACTTAAGTTGAAAAATCAAGAGATTAATTCATAACAAGTAATGCATATGTCTTCCTCAGCCTAATGCTAATAGAGATTACATAAGCACAATGCATAGGTCTTTCTCAGCCTACTGTTGATAGAGATTACATAAGCATAATGCGTAGATACCATATTGATTGGTGCAAAAATGCAACTTTAAAATTAAATGATGATGCCACATTAGGCTCCTGTTACTTTTTCTTCTTTTATGGTAATTGATTCAGCAGATTTTAAGGAAAGCAAATGAAGGTACTTACAACTGCTTCTCTTATAGCATCGCCCAGGACATTTTTTCTATTGGTATGAAAGTCCTGAAAGACTTCCACGGCATCAACATCCTCATCAAGTCGACCATGTTGTTCATCACATTCTTGATCATGTTATGTGTCCTTCCTGTTGTTCTCCTTTTGTTAACATTGCACATGAATTACTGTTTATACAAAGGCAAGAGTAGCAATAAAACACAACCATCACTTACATATGATTGCAGCTGGACAACATAGGAGTGAAATCCTGTAGTCTGGTGGTACTTCACTTTTGCACGGTTTTGCTTGTTCTTCTCAAATACTTCTTGTAAGTACATTTGTGTTAGACGTAGCAAAAGTAATCATAGCAAGACTAGACAAGAAATCAATGAGTTTACGCGCACACACCTTGTTCTTAGCACGACCACTTTTCGACAAGTTTATACTACTGTGCATTGGTCATGAATGTGACAGGAGAGATCATCAGCCTGTTCGGTTGGCTGGTTTGTATCGTTGTTGGTTCGTGAAGAAGTACTGCTGGCTGGTTTGTGTGAGAGAAAAATATTATTCTGGCTGGAAATTTACGATCATTTACGATAAGCCACAGTCAAACGAATAGGCTGCATATGAATATGATCAACAGACGCCATTAAAGTAGGCTTGCTTCAGCAGGGACCACTTTTGCATGGTGTCATTTTTGAAACCTGCGCACTGTCGTTTTCACATAACAACATCAATGTTTCTGAAACCTGCACACTACCTGTTCATGCAGCTTTGTAACAGCACAATATTTTCACATAACAACGGCAATATTTTCGGTTTCCTGCCCTCTAGAGATCATGTAACAACAATATTTTTAGAAGACACACTCATTTATGGAGACAATCCACCTGTGAAAACAATTAACAGAGGTAGACCTATTAATGCGTTTATCTATGAAAATAAGTCATTTTTCAGAGACGGACTCCTTAAATGGCCTAGCTTTGGAAAAACAGTAAGCCCATTTACCCATCGCACCTACAAAATAAGTTATTCTGTAGTCACCTCCATTTACGATAATTTTATATACTAATTTACGATAATGTCAATATGTATTTACGATAGTTGGGTTACTGGAATAAATATTTACCATAACGTTATAGTAAACCACTTAGTAAGGAGTTACTATAATCTTGTAAATTAACATAGTAATTATCGTAACTCAAAGTGGCTATAGAATAAGTTATTTTATAGCCAGCTACAGGGTAGTATGTGTATGTGTGACTTAGTTTGGGCTCTTCTCTCTCTTTCTTCGTTTCCAGCCACCGCTTCCTCTCCTAAGGCGCTCTCTCCCCATCATATCTAGGCTATCTAGCCTAAGCTCGCCGAGGAGGCGCCCTACCAGCGATGGTGATGCACAGAGATGCTAGGGCCCCGGTCAGGTTGGAGGCACACGGAGGCTTAGGGCCCCCAACTGAGTTGACTGCATGCGGAGGCACGTGGACAGCCGATCGAGATGGCGGCTAACCGAAGCGGCAGGAGACGGTGCTGGAGGCTCCTCGCTGTCGTCTTCTACCACGACGCCGGTGGGATGGGGTGACCATGAACTAGGCACGGATTCGCGATATCATCGGAAGGGGTAACCTTGTCCTCGACCCCATTGGACGGGACCACCTCGTTCTTGATGCCGCGATTGTCCCCTTTGCACTGTTCTTCCTCATCGTCGACGTGGTGCACTAGATGCCATGGGCGGTGGGTCCAACATGGAGCTTGAATCCGCCACTGCTCGAGGAGCACGGTGGACCGGATCTCATGACGCGGTGGAGCTCGGATCCGCCACCGCCTGAGGAGCTCAAAGACGTGATTTTACGATGCCAAGTGGATCTCATGAGGCGGTGGAGCTTGGATCCGCCACTGCCTGAGGAGCTCGAACGGGAGAGGATGACGACAGGCAAATCTCATGGAGTCACGGCAGTGGAGAGGGCAACGGCGAGGAGCTCGGATCCGCATCATGTCTTACGACGGGTGGATCTCCATGATGGGCACCATCGGAGCATCCTGTCACTACCAGAAAATGGAGATTTCGTGAGGGGGGCAGTTTTTTGTGAGAGTGAAAAATACACTCATGAATATATTCGTTTTTACGAGGGTGATGTAAATCCCGCCGCGAAAACTTATTTTCATGAGAGTGCTCCACCCACCGTCATGAAATCAACTATTTTCGTGAGAGTATTTAATACCCTTTCATGAAAATGACTACTCCACCACGAAATTATCTATTTTCATGAGAGTGATAGTTTTCATGAGAGTCAACTTGCACCGCCACGAAATATGGGTTGCTCATTGTTGTGAATTGATCTTGAAAACTAAGAACATGAACAAAGTTTTCCTCCTTTTAATCTGTGGTGAAATTTTGTAACTAGTATTTCTCCCTCGTGCTAACACCAAATGTGATGATTCTTTTTTCTAAAAGTTTCTAAAATCATGACCTATCAATTTATGGAATTCTTACTGCTTTTTTATTTCTGTTTATTGGTAATTTTATTTATCAAGCAAATAGAGAACGCTTGTTGTGAAGCTACCTTTAGGAAAAGTGCCTTTCATATTCCAAAACTTTTTTTAACAAGCAATAGCCTACGTATATGTTGCTACGTAGGAGTTTCAAAAAATTTGGAACCCGTTTGATATTTTCTATCATTTAAATGAATTTATGCGTGCTTTCCGAAAGTAATTCCAAATTGAACTGTGTGTGTCTCTAATAGGAGTAAAAAAATTACAAAGAGCATATTTATGGTCATACATTTCACTCTATCCCATATCTCAGAGTTGTTAGGGAAAAGCATTTGTTTGCTAGGGAGAATTCATCCTTCTGTTTCTAAATTACCATAAAATAATTATAATAATTCTAAACTTTGTCAGAAAATTCTATAATTTTGCATAGTAACATGTTTTTGTTGCATAGTCTTTATATTAAAAAACTCAAATGATTTTAAAAAGGTGGCAGTATACATTGTTCACAAATTAATAAATCTCTCGTATAGTTATATGTCAAACATATGAAAGCTATATCTAATTGTGAATACTATATACTACCACTGTATGAGATGGAGAAATGACCAAAACAAAAGTTGTAGATCTCGATGGGTTCTACAACTTTGTGTTTTTTTTCATTTGAAATCATTTGCTATTACAAAATTCAGTTGGAAGCTCTCATATTTTCAAATTCAAATTTTGAATTGTTCAAACAAAGTTGGATGGAGAAATGATCAAAATAAGAGTTGTAGATCTAGATGATTTATAAAACTTTGTTTTTGATGACTTTTTCATTTGGAGTCATTTACTATCCCAAAATTCTGTCCGAAATTGTCCTATTTTGAAATTCAAATTTTAAATTGTTGAAACAAAAGTCGGATAGAGAAAGGACCAAAAACCGAAATTGTAGATCTCGATGGGATCTACAATTTTTTTATTGACAACTTTTTCATTGAAAATCATTTACTACTCCAAAATTGTAGAAGTTCATAAATTTCTAGAAAGAAGAAAAAAGGAAAAGGAAAGGAGATCCAAGATTTCCTATTCGGCCCATGATTTTTAGTTCGGCCCACGATTTCCTGTCCGTTGTGATTCACGATCATATGGATGAAATGTGCATAAAACTCAAACCCTAATTTATTTTCCTCCCACTCTTATCCCCTCCCCCATCTAGGGATGAAAACGGTACGGATATTTTCCGACCATATTCGAAACCGAATTCGTTTAGAGGGGTTGAGATCTGTCCGTATTCGAGTCCGGATATCCAACATCCGATACCGTATCCGTATCCGAATACTCAAATCGCGTATTTATGATGTCGATATCCAATCGTATCCTATCCGACATAGTTGACACTATCCGTATTCGAATCCGAATCCGGACAGAAATATGAAAACAAATATAATATCGGTGATATCCGTCCGTATCCGATCCGTTTTCATCGCTACCCCCATCCCATCCCACCCCCACCCACCCCGCGCCGCGCCCGTACAACACCCCACCGATGCCGTTCACTGTCCATGATGGAGCGGTACGTTGTGCATGATGGGATGGCCCGCGCGAAAACACTGGATGCGGAGACGTGGACGGCAACCATGCGGTGGATGGCATCCATGATGGGACGAGGACACGTGGACGGCATCCATGTGGTACTGTACCGTGGGCGGAGAGCTGGAGAGCGGCGACCAGAGCACGGCGGCACAGGCGAGGTCCCGTGAACGTCAGCGGTGAGGCAACCAGACGGCTCCATGCCCTGCATCGTCTCCGTCAGCATACCCGACCCCAATGACACCTCCGCATCGGTAAGCTTTCCCATTGCTTTTCCTTTTGCTACTTAGATCTCTGATGCTCAGAAATCCGGCTCTTGGTGCTGTATTAATCTACAGCTATTGATGAAATATATATTTGCTCCACCGATAAGTTTTAAACTATTAGGATGAGACAATACTCAATGTCTTGTAACGTTCCATTTATGTTTAGACTCCACTTCTTCGTTATCTTTCCGAGTCACAGCCATAAGCTTGAACAGGCGTCTAAAATGGTGAGATTGGACAACATGTTTAACTTACAGTTTGAATTGCCTGGACTTCGGCTTGTTTCAACTAGTGAGGTGGTTGACAGACAGGGAACTAATTTTGGTGCCGACCTCCAAGCCTTCAGATTGCAGTGCCGCTTTCATATCCTTTTCTGGCTTCCAATAGATGTCTGCCTCTAGGACCATTTACGTGGAAATTTCTCATTGTTTCAATTAATCCTGATAAACTTTGTATGGAAAATACTATTATGTACCATAATCCTGTATGCCTCTTTTTGGCAATTTTTTTCCAGAAAATACTTTTTACATATTGTGTTCCTTGTGTCTAATTTATTCACTTAGGACATTTATGGTGCAGGACCGTGATGCAAATAAAGTTGTCAAAGAGGTAACTTTTGGCTCAGGAGGCAAGAAGTATCTGTTCTGCAAGGTATGATTTCAAAAACTTGCCTGATAGCTACTATGGGATGAGAGAATTTGATGTCTTAATTCTTTACATGATCTACCATGCAGGTTGCATCGTTGCCTGATAGCCAGTGTGGGATGAGAGAATTTGATGGCTTAATGCTTTGTAAGTTATTTGTTCCATCACTTATGTTGTACAGCAGAGGTTCAGTTTCAATTATATGAGATGAGATGAGATTTATCTTGCATTATTTTGTTGTAACTGTAACTCATTGGTTATTTGGAAATTGGTAATCTCAGTCTCTGATTTCAAGTTAGAAACCAGTATGGATATTTAATTGTTCTTCGTGCTGCAGGGCATGTGAGCTAGCACCACTGGAGACGGCCTCTTTGCCGAGGGCTTTTGGGTTTACCGAGGGCTAGATCTCGGGCACTCGGCAAAGGGGGTCTTTGCCGAGGGCCAGCCCCAGAAGCCCTCGGCAAACCTAGGCCCTCGCCAAATAAGCCTTTGCCGAGGGCCTGGCCTTCCGCAAAGAAACGGCCCTCGGCAAAATAAATCTTTGCCGAGGGCCTAGCCCTCGGCAAATATGGCCGGATGGGTCACGGCGGCCAGTGGCGTCAGTCTTTGCCGAGTGCCCGCCGTCACGCACTCGGCAAAGATTTTTTATTTTTTTAAAATATTCTTTGCCGAGGGCCCAGATCCAGGGCCTTCGGCAAAGATTTTTTATTTTTTTCAAATATTCTTTGCCGAGGGCCATTGACCAGGCCCTCAGCAAAGACCCCCTTTGCCGAGGGCCAGACTAGGCCCTCGGCAAAGATTTTTTTTTTTTTGGTTTTTTTGAACCCAGTTTTTTTGTGGTGCTATAATACATTATTTAAAACTCAATTTTAAAATTTGGGCCAAATTTGACTTTTTTTTATATATTTCCCTAATATATTTCTTTTCGTTGATTTTTTTTCGAATATTTCAAATTTGAACTGCAGGTGGATGGAATAATGCAATTTAGTGATTCGAAAAATGTTATTCATGGTATTTGGTGTATGTTGAGTCCCTATCCACGAACTCGCATCAAATTTCGGGCATCTTCTTCACGTAACATGACGAGGAACTTGTCGGAAAAGTGTTTTTAAATTATATAAAATCCATACGAAGTCCGAAAATCATGAAACTTGTCGAGGTGTTATGTTATCGCATGTGTAGGCTATGGTAAAAATTTGAGAAGGTTTCGAGCAAGTTGTGACGTCGGATGCCTAAAACCCAGACATCTCCACATGTGATCACCAGGTATCTTAAGGGTTGGGCTATTGTGCACCAGGTATCTCCACACGGTAAACTACCTGCCCCAAACGATGATGATTACAACTTCAACGCAAACACATATGATGGACAGTTCTATCAAGAAGATGGGCTACCAGGCACGTTTGAGATAGTCTTACCCGAAGCAATCAAAATGGAAGTAGACAACGAAATGGTTGATGGCGAGGTCGATGGAGATGTGGTGGTAAATGCCAAGGACATAGCAATGCTTGAGCAATTACTTCTAGGCAATGACTACGATGACAACATAGAACCTTCGGATAGTGTTGCCCATTTGGACAATTTTGACAGTGATGATGAGACCTATGATCCCAATCATGAAGATTATTCCTAATACATGTAATACTATGTTTTTTTTTAATTTGTGTTTTGTTTATATATTTTGAATCTATTTCTAATATATGTACTAATTAGTCTTGTTCATTTTTTATTATTGCAGGTGATTGAACAAAGATGGCGAGCAGACATCCACGCCGTGACACGCCCTCGGTTTATGGGAGAGACCGCCCTCTCCTTCGAGGTGAGGGGTCATCGTCCGGGGCAGCGTCCGTAGGAGATGACGAGAGGAGGACCAGGGGCAGCAGCCGTAGGAGGCAGCGGTCTCCTCCCTCGCCACGTGATGAGGTGCTGGAGGAGGAGCACGTGACGGCCACGGCCACGTCCTCATAGGAGGATGAGAGGGGTCAGCAGATGGTCGAGGGAGGCGAGGCGCTCGAGGGCGAGGGAGGCGAGGCGCTCGAGGGTGAGGGAGGCGAGGGGCTCGAGGGCGACAGAGGGGGTACCGCTACTCGGACTCCCTACGAGCGAGGTCCCGCGAGCATCCCTCCGGTTCCGCTTCCTCACAACCGCCCAGTGATTTGGCATATGGCAAAGAGGTAAGTAACTATAGATGTTATCACAACTACTTCATAAGATATGTTGAAAATCATAAGAGAAACTGATAAATTTTCTTAATCACTTGTGTAGGGCCTGGTTGGTTTTGTCAGGTACTCCAGCACGCACCCCCGTGAGCATCCTTGGTGTTTTGTGTAGGAAATGGTACCCTGGCATTGTGCAACTATCCGAAGAGCCGGTGGTGCGGGAGCCAGCCTCCAACTAGGACAGGTACGCGCTGGTCACAGATGACACTTACTGCAACAAGCAGGAGCGGGTATTGGTGGAGTTTTGGGTAAGTTTCTCTCGCACAACATTGCTTAATACATCTCATTCATTGGTTAAATGTTTTATTGAAATAATGAATGGATACATCAGTTTTGTATGCAGAAATTTTTCAAGGCCGAAGGACTTGAGGCCCAGGCGGATCGGGCGGCTGTTGCAGCTTGTAGGAAGTACGTCACCGAGATGCACCACCATGGGCGCGTCCAAGCCCACATAGACTACTACAGGTCGGTACTTAAGCAGTCCCTCCCCAAGCCTCAAGCAAGACTGATTACGTTGACCCGAGACTAGTACCTTGAGGTAGGCGAATAACATTCATAATAATTTGTTTTGATATTAAGTAGGTTCAATTTCATCTTCTTATATGTCAAATACTCGATGACTTGTAGGTGATTCCCTGGTGGTGCCGATCGTATCCCGAGTGCTGGGCCATGATCGTGGACAAATGGTTATCACAGGACTTTGTTGACACGCACGAGAGGCAGCGAGAACAGCGTCTGATGAGGCAAGGTCCAACTCACCATCAAGGCAGCCGCAGCCTCCCCGGATATAAACAAGCATACGTAAGTGATTTCTTTCATTTATTTTGATGCTCAATTCTTCTTGATTTCTCACCATCTTCCCATCTTTCTCGCAGGAGGCTGCGCACGCGGGCGAGGAGGTCTCGGAGTTCTCTGCGTGGGCTATGTCCCACATGGGTAGGGCGTCGTCCTCTGTCTCCTTCGACCCGGCTGCCCCGCCCAAGGTGTACTCCGACCTGAACGTGTACACTAAAGTCCAAGAGTACACGTCCTCGGTAAGGGAGATCTATAGGGAAGATTATAATGTGCGCACTCAGCCCATTGATGCAGAGACGATCATGAGGCTCAGAGGAGGCAAGAAGCACGGGCGGCTGTGGATTGCAGACGGCGCCATCGACTCCACCACTGTTCCCTCCCTCGATGCTATCCGAGCACGGAGCACGAGCTCCAGCTAGCCCATACGCTCACGGCCTTCTCCAGCACTGCAGCAGGTCTAGGCACTCCAGGTAATTCCTGTTTTACTCATCGTACGTTGATATTTACAAACCTAAATTAGATTTGCATTATTGATACATTGGAGTGAAATATTGCAGGCCGAGCTGGAAGAAACAAAAAGGCAAAGTCAAGAGCAGAACGCGGAACTGACCGCACAGCTGTAGGTCCAGCAGGTCACGTTCGAGGCCGCGCAGAAGCAGATGGCGGAGAAGATGGTGATCATGCAAAGTCTTGGGCAAGCATCGGGTGTACCTGTGTAGTTTTCAGCTCCTCCACCTCCTACTCCTGCAGCTACTCCTGTAAGTATGAAAGTTCACTTTTCGCTTATGCTTTGCATGTATGTCGGCCTTCGTGCCGTTGTGGATGTTGGCATTCGTGCCGTTGTGGATGTCGGCATTCGTGCCGTTGTTTCTTGTAGGTTTTGGAAACCTCCCCGTGCAGGGGAGGTGCTGCCGAAATTTTTAATTGAGTCTAATCTTTTTGTATTCCTAGATTACTAGATGCAATCTTTAAGTTCCAAAACTGTTTTCCTGGATTACTCACACATGCAATCTCTGCTCCATTGTGCAGCCTCCGTCCGTGGGTTCCAATCATCCCGGTAGTGCGTCACCGGCTGATCCCGCCTTTCCTTCACCACCGTCTCATAGGCTACCTTGATGAGGACTAGTGCTAGGTGATGTGGTTGGACTTTATTGTAATATTTGTGGTTTATGGTTCTGACTTGTGCTTGGATTTCATGAACTTGTCGTAATAAACATGTGAATGATGATGAACATGTGACTTGTCGTTGTAATATATTGTGATTTGTGGTTCACAATTATGGTTGTGATATATTGTGAGAAAATGGGTTCTGTGTGATATATATATGTGATGATTCATATATATATGTATATATATGAAATGCTTGTGTTGATGGAATGCAAAAAACAAAACAAAAAATTAAATTTCTGCCTCTTTGCCAAGGGCAATGACCAAGGCCCTCGGTAAAGAAGGGTCCTTTGCCGAGGGCCGTCCCATTGCCCTCGGCAAAGATTTTTTTTAAAAAAATAAAATTTCTGCAATATTTCTTTGCCGAGGGCCATGGTTGGCGGCCCTCGACAAAGACTTTTTTTTTAAAAAAATAAAATTTCTTTGCCGAGGGCCTGCGTGGAAGCCCTCGGCAAAGATTTTTCAAAAAAAAAAAGAATAATTCTTTGCCGAGGGCCATCCCATTGCCCTCGGCAAAGATTTTTTGGAAAAATTCTGCACATTTCTTTGCCGAGGGCCATGGTTGGAGGCCCTCGGCAAAGATTTTTTTTACAAAAAAGAATAATTCTTTGCCGAGGGCCCCCGGAGACGGCCCTCGGCAAAGACTCCGTCCCAGGCGCCGGCACCGTAACGACTGCTTTTCTTTGTCGAGTGTCGCTCCAGCCCTCGGCAAAGGCTTTGCCGAGTGCCCGATAAAGGGCCCTCGGCAAAGACCCTCTTCGTCGACTCAAAATTCCCCGAGAGCTCTTTGCCGAGGGCCGCCCTCGGCAAAGCCTTTGCCAAGGGTTAATGGGACTTTGCCGCCTCAGGCCCTCGGCAAAGAGGTCGTCTCCAGTAGTGTAGAGAGGAGCACAACAAGCCTTTCAGGAATTTCTTTTCCATATGGCTGTTCTATTTTGGTGCAAGGCACTACCAGTGCACGCGGGACGGGCACAACCCAGTGCATTTTGTCAGGCACTTCGCCGGCGTGCGGGTTGTGAGGGTGCTGCATCAGATGCTTGCCAACAAGGTACACAAATGAAAGATTTTCAGTTTTACTCACAAGTGTTTGCTGTTTACAGCTGCTGGTGGAATTAGTCATGCCTATAATGTGATATCAGATGGATGGTTCTTGTGCTTGGAGTACACGATTAGAGCATGACCAAGAATCTATTTTAGCATGGCCAAAATCCATTCTCAGTTTACCCTTTCCACTGCTTTATGTGATTTTGAAGTGTGCTTTCGCCACTGAATTTAGCTTAAGTCCTGTCTAAAGATGGCAATGGGGACCCGCGACCCGATACCCGACGGGTATTTACTCCATTAGAGTCTAAATATGGACTAAACACACTACCCACGGGTACGTAAATGGACCAAACCCTTCACCCATCGGGTACGCGGGTATGGATATGTTCCAGTAACCCCCGTACCCGTTTACCCATGGGTGAAAAATACCTGGCCCAAAGGATATTTATGCAATTCCTATCACTACAGTGGCATCGGAATCTGCATTCAGCACTAGTGGGAGAGTACTTAGTGAGCATCGCAGTAGGCTCACTTCAAAAATGATAGAGGCTCTTATGTGCTCACAAGATTGGTTGCGGAACAAGTACAAAAGTATGTCCATTCTCTTGTTTTGTAGTTTGATTCTTTTTACTTTGATTTTATCTAATTGCTAGTTTTCCTTTTTAGTTGACAACAAGGAAAAAGAAGCTACCACCTTCTGGTCTTGCCTCCAAGACATTCAAGAGGGTCTACAGGAACTTGAACTTTGAGCAAAGCAAGTTGTCTCCAACTCGAAGGAAACCAACACATCAACAAGATAGCAATCGATCATCATGTTTGTTGAATTGTTGTCTTACATATGTTCACTGCAATGAACTTGGAGATTTATTTATGTACCCCTTTTGGCTATGTAATATAATGATTTATGACAGAATGACTTTGTGTGATGGTGTAATGTGACTGCTGGTTGCAGAAAATATTATTATATGCTATTATTTGTCTAATTTTATGTGCTCTGGTTAGTGGTGCTTGCTGTTGAATTGTTGATTTTCATATGCTTGAATAAATTATTGGCGGGTACGGGTGACCCGCTGGGTATGATTTATCTGACCGGGTATGGGTCTGGGGAAAATTCCCCACCCATAGCGGGTATGGGTATTCTGGCGGTACCAAATTTTTATGGCGAGGATGGCTCTAGAGTGGCCATACCCGATGGGAATTTACCCATTGCCATCCTTAGTCCTGTCAAGTCACAATCGAACAATGTATATATTTCTAACACAACAGGAAACAGCTGATTTGCCGGGAGCAAAAAAATTTGCTGGGTGCTTTTTATCGGGCACCCGGTAAAGGAATTATTTGCCGGGTGCCAGGCCTGGCGACACCCGGCAAAGAAAGGCCTCCGGCAAAGCAGCCTTTGCCGGGTGCCGGGCACGCGGCAAATTCCAGCCGTCGGCAAAAATTGGTCTTTGCCGGGTGCCGGCCACTCGGCAAAATATGGCCGCCGGCAATGGTGGCCGGCTTGACGGCGGCCAGCGGCCGTCAGCCAAGTCCCCACAAAAAAATGGGGTCAAAAAACAAAAAAATAATAATAATTTGCCAGGTGCCACGCCGTTAGGCACCCGGCAAAGAATTTTTTTATTTTTTTTTAAATTTCTTTGCCGGGTGCCCCAAGACCTGGCACCCGGCAAAGGCTTCTTTGCCGGGTGCCCTGGGTGGCACCCGGCAAATTATTTTTTTTTTTTTGTTTTTTGACCCCATTTTTTTGTGGGGACTTGCTACAGTAAATATATCCCTATTTCAAAATTTGGGACAGTTATGAGTTTTTTAACTATATTTCCTTAATTTTTTCCGTTTCATTGAATTTTTCCGACTATTCCAAATTTGAACTGTAGGTACATGAAATAATGGAATTTCGTCATTCAAAAAATAGTATTCATGATATTTAGGCTATGTCGAGGCCGTATGCAGGAAGTGGCATGAAATGTCGCGCATCATATTGTCATAACATGACGATGTACTCACGGGGGAAGTTTATTTAAATTATATAAAATCCAAACGATGTCCGAAAATCATGAAACTTGTCGATGTGTCTTGTTATCACATGTGGAGGCCCTGGTAAAAAATTGAGAAAGTTTCGAGCAAGTTACGACGTCGGCTGCCTAAAACCCAGACCCCGGCGGCGCTCGGCCCGGCCGGCGCTCGGCCGACGCTCCTGCCTGGCCCCGGCGCCCCAGCCTCGCCGACCGCGGCGGCCACGCGGCCCATGGTCTAGCCGCCGGGCTCCTCCCGCCGCCGGCCAGCAGTAGAGGAGGTAGGTGGAAGAAGGGAGGAGGAAGGAAGAAGAAGAAAAAAAAAGGGGGAGGAGGAAGAGGAAAAAAGAGAAGGGGAGGAGGAAGAAGAGGAAGAAAGAGAAGGGGGAGGAGGAAGAAGAGGAAGGTGCCGACCCGACCGCTGTTGCTACGGTCATCCCCGTCGTCGTCGTCGGCCCTCACTCTTGCCGTTCTTGCCGCCAAGGTAAGCCCTACCCTTGTAGTGTTAGTAGTAGTAGTAGTTAGTAGTGTTAGTAGTAGTTAGTTGTAGTGTTAGTAGTAGTAGTTAGTAGTTTTAGTTGTAGTGTTAGTTGTAGTAGTTAGTAGTGTTAGTTGTAGGGTTAGTAAATAGTAGTAGTTAGTAAGTAGTAGTGGTTAGTAGTAGTTGTTGTTAATAGTCAAGTAGTTCTTACTATTAGCATTGTTAGTAGTTAAGTAGTTGTTAGTAGTAGTGTTAGTAGTAATTGTAGGGTTAGTAGTAATTGTTGTTGTACTACTTCAATACTTTCATGTGCGTGGAAAGAGAACTAAAGTACATGGCTCCTCTTGATATATTGGTGGTTGTTGGCCTTCGTGTCCATGTTTGGTATATATGTGGTTGTTGGCCTTCGTGCCATGTTTGGTATATATGTGGTTGTTGGCCTTCGTGTCATGTTTTTTGCAGGTTTTGGGAACCTCCCCGTGCAGGGGAGGTGCTGCCGAAATTTTGAGTCGACACTAACCATTTTTACCCTTTTTGCAGGAGGAGGACCTGTGGGAGGGACTCGGCGACCCCGATCGTCTTCGTCGGCGCTGTGGGTCTTCCTGCACCGCGTCGACTCGCCACTGCACCGACTCTCCACTGCCTCGCTACCCGGACCTCACCGCCACCCTAGGTATAACCCCTCTATCCGTATGTGGTTTTTGGTCACGTAACCTAGTTATGTGTCTCCCATTCGAAAGAGATACGGTCGGAGATATGCGGACCTTTGCATATCTGCGACCGTATCTATTTCGGATTGTCCACGCTTTTTGGACAGCCCACGAATGCATAGTTGAGGTTAGTTTTCATGCTCTGCTCCGGTTCGAGACGGTGTTTCGGCATCACCTCTCCGTTGTTCTCTGGATACAAACTCTCCCTTGCAGGACATGTATCGAGAGAACGGCGGGGAGGTGCTGCCGAAATTCCATCTTGGATAGGAGTGGAGCATGGAAACTAACCTCATCTACGCATCCGCGGGTGGGATTAGGACCTATCCTCACCTATTAGAGAGTAGGGACACCGCGTAGATGCAATTGATGGTCACCTGTGGTGATGTTATATATGCTAGAGGATGGAGGACCGCTAGTGGATGTACACGGGCTGGACAAGTCAGGGTGATGCCAGCTATGAATGGATGCAGAAGACCGATCGTTTCTTGAATCGTGCATTTGGCAAGGCCGCAAAATTCCTAAAAATGGCTTTGTGTCCCTGCAGCAAGTGTGGTAACAGGAGAATGCTAGACAAGGAACTCATGGGTACACATCTACACAAGAATGGGTTTACGCCGAACTACACCCGGTGGGTCCACCATGGTGAAGCCGGTCATATGAGAGAGGAGGTGGTGAGACAACGCGTCGAGGCTTTCGATGCTGATGCTGGGGTAGCAGACATGGTAGATGATGTTCACCAAGCACAGTTTGCTGAAGGACGTGAGGAGGCGAAGATGCAGGCAGCTGTAGATGCGTTCAAGTACATGATGGACTCGGCACAGAAACCCCTTCACGCTCATTCTGAGGTCTCCCAGCTGGATGCCATAAGTCGCTTGATGGGGTTGAAGTCCGATTTAAACTGGAGTCGAGAAGGCTTCGATAAGGTGTTGGCCGTGGTTGGCACCCTGCTTCCAAAAAACCACGTGTTGCCGAAGACCATGTACGAGGCACACAAGCTCCTTAAAACACTAAAGATGCCATATGAGAAGATACATGCTTGTCCGAATGGGTGTGTCCTATTTCAGGAAGAACTCAAGGAGGCAAAGTACTGTCCGAAGTGTAAAGCCTCTAGGTTCCTGGAGGTAGAGTCTGGTGACGGTGGTGGCCAGAAGATCCAGCTTAAGATACCCGCCCGAGTCCTACGGCACCTTCCCTTCGTGCTAAGGATTCAAAGGCTATTCATGACTGAGGAAACCGTGAAACAGATGACGTGGCACAAGAATGGCAAACGCTACCATCCTGACAAGATGGTGCATCCATCTGATGGTGAAGCATGGACCAGCTTTAATGATAAGCATCGTTTGAAATCCGATGAGGCTCGTAATGTACGTGTCGCGCTGGCAACAGATGGGTTCAATCCTTATGGCATGATGTCTGCCCCTTACACATGTTGGCCCGTGTTTGTTATCCCCCTCAATCTCCCCCCTGGCGTCGCCTTTCAACGACATAACGTGATCTTGACGTTGATAATTCCCGGGCACCCAGGGAGTAAGATGGGTGTGTTCATGGAGCCTGTGATTGATGAGTTGATCAAAGCTTGGAATGAAGGGGTATGGACATACGACCGAGCTACAAAGGAAAGCTTCAAAATGTACGTCTGGTACTAGTACTCCATGCATGACTTCCTGGCGTATGGGTTATTCAGCGCCTGGTGTGTTCACGGGAAGTTCCCGTGCCCAATATGCCAGGAAGCTGTGAGGTTCATTTGGTTGAAGAAGGGTGGTAAGTATTCGTTGTTCGATCAACATCGTCAATTCCTAGGATTCCAACCATCCATTCCGACAGGACACCAAGAACTTCAGGAAAGGTGTCGTAGTCACGGACCCTAGACCGCACTTGAAGACTGGTGCCGAGGTTCATACTCAGATAGATGCTCTCTTGCCCAATGAAGAAGGTGATTTGTGGGATATGGTGAGCAACACATGTGGACTCATAAGTCCGGCTTGACGAGGCTCCCCTATTTCGATGACCTCCTACTGCCCCATAACATTGATGTAACGCACACTGAAAAGAATATCACTGAGACACTTTGGGCAACACTCATGGACACTGACAAGTCTAAGGACAACCCTAAGGCTAGAGTGGACTTGGCGACGTTGTGCGATAGACCACAGCAAGTGATGCGGCCTCCTGCAAACGGCAAGAACTAGAAAAGGCCTAAGGCTGATTTCGTCTTGAAACCCGAACAAAGGAGGGAAGTACTACGATGGATCAATGCGTTAATGTTCCCTGATGGGTATGCAGCGAACCTAAGCAGGGGAGTGAACTTAGGCACTATGCGAGTCAACGGCATGAAGAGTCATGACTACCACGTATGGATTGAGCGGCTTCTTCCGGCGATGGTACGAGGCTACGTTCCTAAGCATCTCTGGCTAGTGCTGGCAGAGTTGAGCTATTTCTTCCGCCAGCTTTGTGCCAAGGAGCTATCTCGGACCGTGGTTGCAAACTTGGAGAAAGTGGCACCTAAGTTGCTTTGTAAGTTGGAGAAGATCTTTCCACCCGGCTTCTTCTTGTCGATGCAGCATTTGATTGTGCACCTCCCGTATGAGGCACGTATGGGGGGCCCGTGCAGGCCCGTTGGTGCTACCCAATCGAGAGATGTCTGAAGGCCATTTGCAAAAAATGTAGAAATAAAGCCAAAATTGAGGCTTCCATTGTAGAGGCTTCCATTCTGGAGGAGGTGACAAACTTCACACAGCTATACTACACGAAGAACCTTCCTAGCGTGCATAATCCACTCCCTCGCTATAATGTTGACGAGAATGAATCCAACCTTAGCCTTTTCCAAGGGCAACTCGGCAGGTCAAGTGGATCGACCAATAAGAGGTTGGAAAATGAAGAGTGGCGCATGATCATGCTATATGTGTTCCACAACCTACCCGAGGTGAAGTCGTTCATTGAGTAAGTTCTCAAAGAACTTGTTTAAATACGCTGTCACTATTCTACATCCAACTGATTCTTTCTCGTTTGCACAGGGAATTTATTCGTGTATCCTGGCATCAACCAAGGGATCCTACCCCACGGCAAACTGACACCCTTCTTTCACGGGGTCTGGGAGCAGGGAGGCCTGATTTCATTTCTTGGTTCAAAACAAAGGTATTGTCCAATTTACCTCGTACCTAGTTCGAGATTCCGAGTTTCACGTACTTAGTCCGGCAATCTTTCCTTCTTGCACTTGTAGGCCCAAACCGATGCAACTATGAGTAAGGAGTTGAGACAGGTTGCAAATGGCTTTGACAGTAAGGTGAAAGCTTATTCAGGTTATGATGTGAATGGATATCGCTTTCACACAAGAAGCTACGAGCGAGCTCGGCCCCATCGAAAAACCACAAACAATAGAGTTTGTACTCTCGGCACTGATGGCCTCGAGTATCATGGCATAATTGAAGATATCTATGAACTTGAATTTTATGGTTCAAAACCTCTTCGTCTCGTCATGTTCAAATGCCACTGGTTCAATCCTCGACTAACGAAACGGAGCCCTAATATTGGTCAAGTCGAGATTCGACACGATTCCATCTATCAAGGAAAAGATGTCTTTATTGTGGCGGATCAGGCCATGCAGGTTTATTATTTGTCATACGCATGCCAAGGCAACAAGGCTCTTCAGGGTTGGTCTATTGTGCACCAGGTATCGCCACATGGTAGACTAGCTATCCCAAACGATGAAGATAACAACTTCAACCCAAACACATATGATGGAGAGTTCTATCAAGAAGATGGGCTACAAGGGAGGTTGGTGATAGACTTAACTGAGGCGATTGGAATGGAAGTAGACAATGAAAGGGTTGATGATGAGGAAGAAGGAGATGAGGTGCAAAATGCCAAGGGCATAGAAATGCTTGAGCAATTACATTTAGATGATGACGATGAAGGCAACATTGAACCTTCGGACAGTCTTGTTTATTTGGACAATTTTGATAGTGATGACGAGACATATGATCCAGATAATCCCAATAATGATGATTACTTCTAATACATGTAATACTATGTTATTTTGTAATCGTGTTTTGTTTATTTACTTAGCATCTATTTCTAATACATGTAATGATGTCTTGTTTGTTTCTTTTTAATTGTAGGTGATTGAACAAAGATGGCGGGCGGCAGTGGGCCAAGGAACGTGAACTTGAGGTACCAGAGAGCATGTCAGGACGCAGATGCCAGAGAGAACACATCGGACGGGAGGAGGCAGAGGGCCAGGAGCAGCGACAGCGGGAGCGGCAGCAGAGGGGCCGGCCTCCTCTAGTCAGGCCGCGTGACGTGCCGGAGGAGCGCCGTACCACGGACTCCTCAGAGGACGAGTAGGTTCTGGCGATGGACGAGGTTTGGGCGACAGACAGCGAGGGAGAGGCACAAGAGGGCGGTGAGGCCGGAAGTAGTTCCACTGCCTCTGCTGTGGCTAGCCCCTACTTGCGAGGTCCCTCAAAACTCCCTAGGCCTCCGCTTCCTCCCCTACGCCCAGTGATCCGCCCCCAGGGGGACAGGTAACTAACTTTAGATTTAATCACAGCTACTTCATATAACCTGTTGAAAATTGTTAGAGAAACTAATAATGTTTGTTAATGACTTGTGCAGGCACTGGGAGGTTGTGTCGCCTGGTGACTCACGCAACCCCAACCACATCTTGGGGCTTGTGTGCAGGCACTATTACCCCGGCATTGTCACGCACAAGGGGACTATGGGGCCGGCCAAATCGTGGGACCACTACAAATCTGCCCCCGACGCAGATTATGAAGACAAGCAAGAGCGGGTCAGGAGAGAGTTCGGGGTAAGTCTCGTTCGCACAACTTTGATCAATACATCGCATTCATTTGACACTTTTTGACATAATGAATTGATACATTGTGTCTGTCTGCAGACTTTTTTAGGTGTGAAGAGGGACAGGAGGAGAGGGCGGAGAAGAACTTGGTGAAAAGTGCCAGGAAACGCATCAGCGACATGCACTACGAGGAGCGCCTCACTTGCATCATCAAGTACTATGCCACGCGACTTGGTCAGAAAGTCAGCAAGACACAGGCAAGACAGATGCCTCTGACCCAGGAATAGTACATTGAGGTAAATGAAGAAGAATAATACTAATTCGTTTTGAGATTAAGTAGCTTTCATTTGGTCGTCTTACATCTCAAATTCTTTATGACATGTAGATGATTCCATGGTGGTGCGAGTCCTTTGCCGACTGCTGGGAGATGATCGTGGACAGGTGGTTCACAGAGGGTTATATCCAGGAACACGAAGCCCACCGGGAGCGGGCTTTGCAGGCGACAGGCCCCACACACCACCAAGGCAGCCGCAGCCTCGGCGCGTACAAGCAAGCTTGGGTACGTGAATTCATTTTTAGTATTCTGACGCTCCATTCTGCATGTTTCTTCTAATCATCTTGTTGTCTTTCTCGCAGTCGGCGTCGCATGGTGGCCAACCTTTGTCCACGTTCATGGCGTATGGACTGGCCCGTAAGGGAAAGGCGACTTCCGTTGTCACCTTCAGCCCGGATGACCCACCCGAGTTGTACAGCAACCCGAGCGCCCACACCCGCATCAGCTCCTACGCGTCGGACGCAAGGTCGGTCCAGGGGATAGACTAGGATCCGAGCACCGACGACATTGATGGCACGACTGTGAGGATCGGACAGGGCAAGAAGCATGGGCGGTACTGGCTTGGCGATGGTACCCTCGAGTCCGGCTCTGTTCCCTCCCTCTCCTAGATCCGAGCAAGTACCCCAAGCGGAGGCCTGGCCATACGCCAACGGCCGTCCCCTTCACAACAGCGGGTCGACGCACTCCAGGTTAGTCCAGTTTAACTCTTCGTACATTGATCTTTACATAACTTAGTTACCTTTACATTACTAAAACATTCGATTGAAATGCTGCAGGCCAATAACGAGAGGATGGCTCAGGAGCTGCAGGACCTGGCGGCGAGGACCGAGGTGGCCGAGCGGGAAAGACAAGCCGAGCGGGCCGAGCGGGAGAGACAGGCCAAGCAGCTGGCGGAGATTACGATGTTCCTGCAGAACTTTGGGCAAGTGAACGGTGTACCTGTGCCGATGTTCGCTCCAGCGCCGCCGCTAGTTGTAGCTAGTCCAGTGAGTATGAATCCATATTGCTTCGACTAGTGCTTTCATTAGATGACCCACTCTAAGCGCCTGAATCTCTTGTCCTTTATGCAGCCTCCGTCGGCGGGTTTGAATGACCCATCTCAGGCGCAAGCAGGCGGTGCCGAGTTTCCTTCACCAGGCACTCAGTTTCCTCCCCACCTTTAGTTTGTATCTCTTTTTCACCGCTTGATGGACATGTGATGCACTGTGATCCACTATCGACTTGTTTCGATGGTAATTGGACCTATTATGTTTGTGATGTCGTGTATGTGAGGTATTGTATTCGCGATGTGATATATATGTGTGGGATTGAGTTTGTGATGAGATGGATGTGATATATATATGCTATATTGTCTTTGTGATGCTTCAGATGTGATATATATCTTTTATATGCTGTGTTTGTGATTATAGAATCAAAAAACAAAATAAAAAAAATTAATTTTTGAGGCTTTGCCGGGTGCCCTGGCCCTGACACGGCAAAGCTGGGAATTCTGAAAGGAATTCCCAGCTTTGCCGAGTGCCAGGGCCAGGGCACCCGACAAAGTTTTTTCAAAAAAAAAATTCTTTGCCGGGTGCCCCATGACTTGGCACCCGGCAAAGAAATTACGAAAAAAAATAAAAAACTCTTTGCCGGGTGCCCCCGCGGTACGACACCCGGCAAAGAAATTATAAATAAAAAATAAAAAAATATTTGTCGGGTGCCTCCCGGCACGGCACCTGGCAAAGAAAATTTGAAAAAAAATTAAAAAATCTTTGCCGGGTGCCTCTGACATGGCACCCGGCAAAGCAAGGGATGACGGAGCCGGCGCCGTAACGACCACTTTTCTTTGCCGGGTGCCGGGTTTGCACTCGGCAAAGTCTTTGCCGGGTGCCCGATAAAAAGCACCCGGCAAAGAAATCTTTGCCGACTAATTTTTTGCCGGAGGCTCTTTGCCGAGTGCTGCACCCGGCAAAGGCTTTGCCCAGTGCAAAGTAGCCTTTGCCGGGTGCATTCGGCACCCGGCAAAGCGCCTGAATCCAGTAGTGTAAGTAGAACCGTAACTCATATGACAAGTCATACAGTTGTATTTATGTGATCGTCCTCGTGCCTTGGTTTGTTAATTCTCAGCAAATGTTACAGGTTGAAGGCCTTGGGAAAATTCCCTGGAATGACTTTGCAGCTGCCATCATGAACTGAAAATTACATGTAGGTTTATGTGCACTAGTTGTTTATTCAAGGCATTGTCCACAACTTAAGTGGATGCCTAGCGCTTATGACTTAGTGTAGGTGTATGTTTGTACACATTACATTATCCTTTTAATGTAACAGTTGGGAATTACTCATGGATGTGTTGGAACGAGATTTGGCTTTATATATGTGCAAAATTTAACCCTCAGTTGTGTTGGTAATTTTCATGGAGGTTTACTGCCATGAAATAACTTGTTTTCGTGATGGTGTCCTCTCACGAAATCTATTTCATGACAGTAACTCTCCGAAATATCAAACTCTCACGAAATATCAAACTCTCACGAAATTATTTCATGACGGTGACCTCTCACGAAATACCGCGAAAAACCATCATGAAAACAGATGCAAACCTGGAGGCCACGTTATTTTCATGAGGGTGGCCGTCACGGACTCCCGCCACGAAAAGAATTCGTGGCGGTGAACTCTCATGAAAATGGTATTTCCGTGTGTCTATGCGTGACGGTGTACCCTCAAGTATTATTTTCGTGAGAGTAAAACTAGATTTTGTGACGTGTTAGTGTGTGGAGGCTACAAATGCTCCAACCGGCAAAAGACACAAACCAGTACTTTTGGAGGAAAAGCTGAGATGTGCTGTGAGAGAGCAAAGGCCATGCTTCTATATATAGAGAGAGAAAATGGTGAGATCAACTATAAATAAAGCAACGTAGCCTAGCGCAGGAAAAAAAATCTTCAGCCATTCTTTACCAACTTCCTCAATTTCAAAATAAGTGTCTTTCTCGGTTCCCGAGAAATTAAATATTTTTAACTTTTTGACCAAATATATATAAGAAATACTAATATTTATAGCACATAATTAATATTATTAGATAGATCATTGAATCTATTTTCATAATAAACTTATTTAAAGATATAAATATTTTGCTAACAATTTTTATAAATCTAGTTAAATTTAAGAAAGTTTAACCGGTACTGACACTTGTTTTGAAACTAAGAGAGCAGTACATGGCACCAAACTTCTGATTGAGACCGACCACTAGCGCCTGCATAGGGGCTGCCGTAGCACTTGAGACCTTGGAATATCATCATGGACACGCAAAGGTTAGACCGTTTAGGCTGGGAGCCTGGGATGTAACAAAAGGTGCAATATCGTACATACAGCTAGCCTGCCGACTTTGTCTTTTTCGTTTCTTTTCCTTTTTTTCTTTTCCTTTGTGCCTTTGATAACGTGGCGCCCAATCAGAATGGTAGAAATGAAATGCTACTACTACATCACGACTAAAGTAAAGCTAAAGGGTTCCCAAATGTATGGAACGAGTTAATCCGAGGCTAAGGGTTCCTAAGTTAATAGTACTAATCGGGAGGCAGCCGCGGCCATTGCACACTACTAGACGACCTGTGCCCTTGCTTGCCGATTCATTGTGATACTACACAAAGACACGTTAGAAATAGAAAAACACACACACAGAGAGTGAGAGAGAGAGGGGGAGATGTTTGATGTGTGGAGTGTTGTGGGATGGTGGGACAACTGGCAGCTGCGCATCCTCGTCCTCGGCAGCCTCGGCCTTCAATGGTTTCTGATGGTGGCCGCCCCCATGCGCAAGTACACCGTCCCGCCCTGCTTGAGGCTATGCATCTGGCTTGCATACATTAGCAGCGATGCTCTGGCCATCTATGCGCTGGCCACCCTCTTCAACCGTCACGCCAGGGCGAGCAGCATTAGCTGTGAAGGCACTGCGAAATATAAGGCGAGTACCCTGGAGGTCCTATGGGCTCCTGTCCTGCTCATCCATCTCGGCGGGCAGGAGGAGCTGGCTGCCTACACCATCGAAGACAATGAGCTGTGGACAAGGCACACCGTGACCCTTGTGTCTCAGGTCGCGGTTGCCATGTACGCCTTCTACAAGTCGTGGCATAACCCCAGCGACTGGAAGCTACTGGCGTCAGCGATCCTGCTCTTCATCATTGGGGTGGTCAGTTTCAGTGAGAAGCCATGGGCCCTCAACAAAGCCAGCATTAATAGATTGGCGTCTGTGTCGGCGAAGATACAAGGAACACAGAAGCCTAGTACAAGATTGGCGGTGTACTTGGACGATCTTCTGTTCTCCGATTGGTACAACTGCTTCAAGTCCGGCGAGAAGAGTAACCTGCCTGGAGGTGTGAGTTGGTACAACTATTGCTTCTCCACCGAGTCGAGCAACAAGGATAATGACGGCTTGTCGGACGCAGATAAAGTCTATATGGTGCTCTCGGACATGTCGCTGTCAGCTGCTGCCGATGACCTTGTGCAACGAGGCAGGGCTGGAAAAGTCCAGGATGTTCTTCGGCCTCTGAGCACAAAGGCGGAGAAGGAACTCAAGCGCTGGCTGCGCGGCGCGTTTGGGCTCATATATACCAGAGCTAATTTGGTTTTCACTCGCACATACCTGGTTTACCATGTGCTGGTGGTGCCGATCCTGCACATCGCCGCCCTCGCGCTGTTTGCGACGAGCCACAAGGATGGGTACGACCGCACCGACGTGAAGATCACATACATCCTCCTGTGCCTCACCGCCGCGCTGGATGTCTTTGCGGTGTTCATCCGTCAGCTCCTGTACCGGGCGATGTCTGCAACAAGTGTCCCGGCGCTGTGCGAGACGGTACCAGGCTACAACCTCATGGAAGCGGTTCTCCGGCGGAGGCAGAAGGCCATTGGGTGGCTGGTCAAGTGTGCCACCAGCCTGGGCTGCAAGGAAGAGTACTTCGACTGCGGTAAATACGACTACAAACTGTACAAGAATGTGTCGGAGATGGTCCTTGCAGATCTGGTGGATGCACAGGGCCGCGACCTTGCCAATTACAGGGTCTTCACGGATCTGGTGGATGCACAGGGCCGCGACCTTGCCAATTACAGGGTCTTCACGGTGCCATACGACGCGCCATCAGGCGGCACTGCTGAGCTGCCGGCGGACCATGAAGAGGCAGCAGCAGCAGGTGGTGTCGAGATAAAAATCTGCGTTAGTCAGAAGCAGGAGCCCTCCCCCCGCCAAAGGCAAGACGACTCGACGGTCGTCAGAGCAGATTCGAGACGGCAGAGCAGCAGCCCGGGCGCGGCGGCGGCCAACTGGGCTCTAAGTGAGGAGCAGCAGAAGGTGTGCGGCCCCAAGATACGGAGCACCCTGCGTGGGTCGTTCGACAGGAGCGTCCTCGTCTGGCACATCGCCACCGACCTCTGCTTCCGCTTGGAAGCTGCTCCTCCCGCTCCCGGTCCCGCCAACGGCGAGGAAGACCAAGAAGACCCACTACACTTGCTTCGCATCAAGTGCACGGAGGCAATATCCAGCTACATGGCTCGGCTGCTGAATTCCCACCCGGACATGCTGCTCACCGGCAGCAGGCAGCACCTGGTCAGTGAAGCCATGGATGAATTCGAGTCCATCTTGGGCCGCACCATGGACGATAACAGCGGCAAGCTGCTCAGCAAAGGCGACCTGATCAAGATCATCGACGACGGGGAAGAGGCACGTTTCTTGCAGGTGCCCATCGGTAATAAAGATGAACACAAGGAGGTAAAATCTTTTTCCACTTGCAGATGCCCATCGGTAATAAATAAAGCTGAAGACCAAGGAGGTAAAATCTTTTTCCACTTGCAGTTGCAGGTGCAGGTGCCCATCGAGAGTAACGCTGAAGACAAGGAGGTAAAAAAATCCATCGAGAGTAACGCTGAAGACAAGGAGGTAAAAAAATCTTTCTTCCACATCCCCGAGGCATGCGGGCTCGCAAAGGAGCTGATGAAACTTGAACCGTCCACGCGCTGGAGGGTGATGTACCGGGTGTGGCTGGGCATGCTCTTCTACTCCGCCAGTATGTGCAGGGGCTACCTGCACGCTAAGAGCTTGGGTGAAGGTGGTGAGTTCCTCTCCTACGTCTGGCTCGTCCTCTCGCTCAAGGGTGCCAAGACCCTGGCCGACAAGCTTCAGATGCTGGAGGTGGAGGGCGACGACAAGGAAACAACACCCTGATCGATGCCCCCACCACTAGCTGGTTTGGAAATTAATTAAATCCTCCAGATGCTTCACTTCGATCGCCGATGCCATGATTTTATATATCAATTCTATTGTTTGTTTGCTTGTTTGTTTAATTTCTAGCTAGCGTTCTACGATCCAACTACTGGCCGGTTTGTTTGTTGCCTTGCCTTGCCTAATAAAGCTCATTCCCTGAGTCTGATTCAGTGTGTTTCATTTGTTGTCTTGTGTGATACCGGTGTCTACTGCTGGATGTACCATTTCTTCTTCTTCTTTTCACAAAGCCTTCTCGGCGAACTATATTCATCTGAGAAAAATGTTACATCGTTTGCTAAAAGATAAAAGATATAGTTAGGGGGTTCATCGACCCAAATACAAGTCTCTTTAGCTTGCCGAGTTAATTCATGAGCAGCGTTGTTGGCTTCTCTATTACAGTGCTCAATGGAGACTTCTGCGAAATCCTTCCATAATTCATAGCATTCATCAAAGATAGGAGCTCATGCTGTTGCCAAAAATCACCCATCCTTTATTGTTTCTACCACCTCTAAGCAATCAGATTGTACCATGCATAAACCTGCTGCAGCCCAAATGTTGCGCCAACATCAGTCCTTCCGTCAACGCATACGTTCCAGCCATTTGAGCATCAAGCACTTAAGGGAGAGGTTTATTTGCCGCCTCTTTGAAACCTCCTCCTGAGTCCCTGATGACCACATCTGTGCTTCCATTGTCTGACTCAAACGCAGCATCTATGTTTATCATGAGTTTCCCGCTGGTGGTTTCTTCTATCCTCGGCGTTCCCTTGAACCTTTTTGCATCGACCTCATGTAATTATTTGCGAAAGTAGCAATGGCCAAAGCCACCCTATGAGGTCCGTGGGTTACTTTCCTCCTTTCCCACCAAATGTATCACTCGTCAGTACCAGTTCAGCCAGCCAGCCCGACGTTTTTCAGACGAGGAACAGTACCTCCGCTCCTAATAGCTTCTTCAGTCATCTGCTGACCCAAGCAATCACCATTTGTCAGACTTTCGATGTGTCTCCATAGTCCATACCCCCAACGCAGACCAAACCGCTTTTGCTCGGTCACAAGTAAACATCATATGCTTAATGTCCTCATTATTTGACTGGCATACCGTGTGCATTCTGCACTGTCCAACACAAGCCGATTAAATAGGATACCTTTGCAAGGAATCAGGCCATTGAGGATTCTCCAACCTTGAATTTTTATCTTCCCCAGTATGCACATTTTCCACAGCCTCTTCCATACCCTGTTGTCCACCATATTTGCTGCTACACCTTCAAACTTTGATGTCCACTGGCAGTGATAGGTAGATCGTACTGAGAACAAACCTGATCAGTTATAATGCCATGCTACCACATGTAGCACTCGGTTTTAAGAACAAAACCAGATACGCACCTTATGGCTTGGGCCTCGTGGGGAAACAGCAGAGGCAGGGCGAGCCGGGCCTTATGGCCGAAGGGAAAAGCTAGCAGGCCTAGAAGAGAGGGAGAGGGAGAGAGAGAGAGTTTTTTTTCGTTTTCTTTTCTCATTTTTCAAAGCCATTTCAAAATTCCTTTTCAAATTGAATCCTTTTTGAGTTTTAGATAAAAACACTCATCACGGTAAACCATATGCACCAACAAGTTTGCTACCCCTTATGATAGATTTTTAACTTAATGAAAAAATTATTATTTCTCTATGTTTTTATGAGCACAAAATACATAATTAAATTATTTTAACTCTATTTCAAAAGATGCAAATTTTAGGGTGTTACACCACATCCTCTCTTCCCTGAGATAGAGGGATTTTAAGTATGCATTGGACATCAACGGGCAGAAACAAAGATCTCAGCAAGTCTACATCCCAGTTGACATCTATCGGATTAATCAACTCATCAACGTTACTAACCAGGTTGCGCCCTCTCGGAGTTTGGATTTTGAGGTCTTGGCTACCGGCCGGTAGCCAATTGTCCTTCCAGATATTGATTTGTGCTCCATCGCCCACTCACCAAATGTAACTCTTTCTGAAACACTCCAGGTCACCCAACACACTTTGCCATATGAATGAACTGCTATAGTGAGGAAGACTGCTCTGATGCTCTCCTCTTTTAAAAAAACTGCACAAATCTTAAAGCGTCATTATTATATTATGTAATTAATAATTAACTAGTTAAATGCCCGTGCATTGCTACGGGATAGCTAACATTTTGTACTAAAAATACACAGATCGCACGATAAGATAACAATACTGTAAAATTTAAATATCAACGTTAAAGTTACAGTTAATCCAAAAAGCAAAGTTTGTGAAATTAACAGTCATGGAGAGCACGGCGTCACAAGCTTACAAACTCTACTTTATAGACATTTCCGTGATGCGCCTAAGATAATGTTTTATATCGGCGGGAAGAAATCTCCGATATCCATTTCTTTCGTGCGCCAATAAATCCACGAATAAGTTCCGTCGCATCTCCATACCATCATGTACATAGGCTCGAGTGTATATGTCAATATTAGTGTCTGTCGCATGGGTAATACTGCGTCTCTTGAAAAATCTTCCACAAAAACTTAAAACAAAGTGTTATACTCACCGTATAAATATGTGTGGCTTTTGATCTATTCCACGCAGATATATATTGTAGAATAAAATATCCACTTAAGTGTCTGTGGCAAGATTCACGATCAGCGATATATAGAAATAGTTAAATCGTAGGTATTATTATTGCAAGCTATAGTAACTCTCCGTTAGTTACCCATCTATGTCATCTGCAATGTTTCCTTCGCGTCTGAATTTCCATTTAAAGACATCCTCATTCCATCCAGAAATATGTACATTCACTGCGTCTGTGTACTACAAGATAAATCCAAGAGTGTACCTGACATACATCAGCGCTGGTGTGTTTTTTCACTGATTTTTAATAGGTCTAGGATCAATCATGATAAGCATCTTCTCCTTCCGATCGAAAATATAAAGTATATACTTTCGAACGTGCAGCCATGGCAAAAGAAACTGCAAACATGATAACGTTTAGAATAGTATATAGGAAACAAGTAATAAAAGCAGGAGCAAGCGACTTACATATCTGCATTGTGCTAAGCTGTATTCCATATCCTCACATACACCAATCACAGCAGTCATTTCTTTCTTAGTGTATTTTTTACGGTATTCTGGCATTTTTGTTAAAGCACACATTTTCTGGAAGAGAAGGATATCGAGAGTCAGAATTAGTATAACTTGGCTTACTTTATACAATTAGGAGAACAACAAATAAGACAATATAATATAGCACGATAAGAATTTTAAAAATGTGCTTACATAGAATCTCAGGTCCATGTGATGCTTCGTAATACTATTGTATTTTTTCATTGTATTGTACTCTCGAGCTGCCTGAAAACGGACACCTAAGTTGAAACAGTTGTCAGAGATGTCTCGATTGTTCATTAACAACTCTTGTAGACCCTTGACACTTAGGGCAATCATGGAGGGATGAAAACCTTGAACCCAAGGCTTCCTGCAAAAGCATTAAACACAGATGATGGTTTTCGTCATATAAGATAGCACACTATTATTAGTAAATAAAGTAATTAAAATAAGCATGTAGCTTACTTCAACGTCGCTTCATCCTAAATTGCCATGACATAATCCCATAGTAACTCAGTCATCTCTTCCTTGTTCATTGACATGTCTTTCATGGCCTCAAATGCCCAAAACTCATCAGGGTCTTGGTTGGCATGGACTTGTGGGGATTTATTCTGAGTTTGTATATGTTGAGGGGTGCCCGTTTGAACCACTAAGCATTCGGCCTCCTCATAATGTTTTCTCTTTTTCGTGGACACTTGATCAGCCATCTTTGGATTCTCTATTATGGCACAGTCGCTTGGGCTTCCAATATTTTCATTCCTATCAAGATATGGAGCACCCTTTCATTTGTTTAACTCTGACAATAGCAAGATCGTCGTAAGCTTTAATCTAAATTCTTTCATATCATCCTACACGATAGTATGAACCTAATTAATTATTAATTAAAAACCCACAGCTAGTGCACACTCATAACTTATGGTAAGACGCATAGTTTACCTCATTGAACTCGTCTGACAAATCGTTCCTAGTCCAATACTCCATAAAGTTTATTAAGAATAAACCGCATGAAAAACCACATGCAACATTAGTAGAGGTTAAGGGTCACATTAGATCAAAAAGGAAAAGACACATAAAATTCAACTTATATGACATGCTATTATTTCTGACGTACCCATCTGTTTGTAATAATTTATCGTGGAAAATCTCCCTAACCAGCCAGGTATCAACCTCAACATCTAGCCATTTGTGCTCTTTCGGGTCTGTCTCCTCCAATATGAAATCTATCTATTTCCGCAATCCACCTCGCTATTTGTTCATAGAAGAACGAATCAATCAGCATTTCTAAAATATAAAATGTGTACAAATAGCTGTGTTAGGAAATACCCATAATTTTATTGAGGTCAACACGTCCGAACATCTCGCCCAAAGAGTCTAGCACTTAAACCTCACGTTTATCGGCGTTTATAACAGCAAGGTACCAATGTGTATTTGTAACATTTATTGGAAGGAACACCTATCAAATCAAACAATAAACATTTTATTGGGCATAAAAAATTAATAATGAAAGACCAATAGATCGTTTAAAAAAATTGCTACCATATCATGCTTCAAGTAAGCTAGCACCCTTTGAACGAAACCAGGACGCTGTGAAGTGCCACGGTTAGGGTAATTGGCTTCAATGGTCTCGTCCTTTTCTCCATCCTGCTTCATGATTGCAACTAAGCACGCAGTTTCAAGATAGATTGTACCTCCTTTCCTCTTTTTCAAACCCTCCTGGGCCTTCAGCAATTTAATATAAGCATATATGACCTGCATACATTTCGTCATTAGAGAGAAAGAGCATTGAAGTTGGCAATGTTTGATTGAGTATTATGACTTGCATCTGTTACCTCGTCAGACAAGTATTCATATGGCTGAAAAAGACATTCCATGTGGTTTCTCGACACCATAACATCATCTATGAGCACAAGCTCCTCATTCCCAGGTGAAGATGGAATTTTTTTGACAAATTCAATTATGGCTCTATTATCGGTACAAACATAATCTAAGAAAGAGGATTAAATTAAAGTATACAACAATAGTTAGCAGTTTTTCTAGGCTAATCCATCAAAGAGAAAATATCAATACCTTCTGGGACAACCGGGGAAGACATAGATTTTTTGGGTTCATTTTGTATGATTATGATTTCCGAAAGTCCTTTTTCTTTAGTCGGATCCACCCCAGAAGTTGTTAGGGCCTTTTCATCATGGGCCGTGCTAAAGCCCTGGTCAACTGGTAGAGCTTCGTGGGTAACTTCTGTACTCATGCTTTCTTGCAACCATCTAGAATCATCCATAGGCTCACTGGAATTTTCTGTTTGTACAATATCTTCTAAGGGGCCTCCATTTTCCTTCGAAACCTTTGCATCTGAACTATCCATCGAGACCTTCTCTACTCTTCTGAACCTTGCAATCTCTGTTCCTATGTTGTTTATCTAAAATTTGGAGATACCTAGACTTGTAATTAGTAATAACCCATCATACAATAAATGATTTGAATATGAAAATCAACTATCAATATAAAAATCAACTATCAAACCAATCCTGGTTACAATTGCCGGACGATGAACAGTAGACAAGAGTGAGAACAATATATTTTTACAAATAATGTCAGTGCGTTGCACGGATCCTGTAAATTTTATCTACACCTATAACGATGCATGTGCTTATAGCTTAGACGATAGAAATTTACAAATCTATTTTTTTAAATATAAAGCCCGTCTCATGATCTTTATGACCTATGTCGTATAGATTAGTTTATACAAAGCTAATAAAATTAGTTTCTCTCTTTTTTTCCATACTATTTGTATCACCTGTATCATTCAACGCGGACTCCGCAGCAAAGCCAAAGCGAGGTGGTGTAGTTTTTTTTACGAACTCTACACTGTCCGCGGATGGACGACGACGCAGGCTGGGGCTTGCCTATGCAGGCCTTATGCATCGCGGCGCTGTGTTCCTACAGGGCTTGCCCATCGTCGTCGACACGGACTCGACCAACGCACGCCGCCACCACCCATATATGTCTTGCCCAGCGATGGAGCCTCTCAACAGCTTAGCAAAGAATTCACAGATGGTTGCAAGTTCTGACTTCTGAGGCACAACCATTGCATATGCTTACCATTACATTACATAATCTAAAATTCGGTAGTTTGAGTACTTGCAAATCATGTTTTCTGTGGTCAAATACTCAAATGCAATGGCTCCAAGCCTCCAATCAAGAGACCGGCTGTAACAAGTATGCAACTCTGAATACGTTTTAAACAGGACAAGCAAGAAACAATGAAGCAATCAAAATTTCATATGGCCACCGTGGAAGTACCTGCGGAGCAGCGGTAGGTCCTTACGGATGAAGCGGCCGGTTTCGACGTTGACGACGAGCCGCGCATCGCTCTGCGCGGAGCAGCGGTAGGTCCTTATGAATGAAGCAGCCAGTGCCGACGTTTACGAAGCGTCGCTTCGGTGGATCTCGTATCTACGGAGGAAGGTGATGAAGGACAGGTAAAGGAAGAAGGGGAAGGAGTGGTATGCTCTATGAAGGACAAGTAAAGGAAGGGGAAGGAGAGGCAGCGTGATATATGGGTTTTCTTTTAGGATACGGAATTTGACCGAGGAACGAGCGGAGCGATACGGAGAGGCGATGACGATACCCTTACATACTTTTTAGGATACGACCGAAGAAGCAAAGAGGTGGCAGTAGACTAAGTGCAATACAATATTTTTTTCTGAATTTTATTCATGCTGCACCAGGCGAAATGCAGTAGTAACTACACAACCAGGTGAAGGCATATGTCATGTTGCAGTTCTGAAAGAGATCTAGTTTGTACAGCATGGCAGTTTGCTGCAAGAAGCAAAGAGGTGGCAGTAGACCAAGTGCACTATAATTTTTCTGAATTTTATTCATGCTGCACCAGACCAAGTGCAGTAGAAACTCATTAGTGAGTTACAAACTCCAGAAATGAAATTGGTTCAGTGAGCTCACAAACTCAAATTGGTTAAGTGAGGTAGTTGTGAAATTTCTACCAGCTCCAATACTGAAATTCTTAGGTAGACAACTTCATACTGTATGGGGATGTATATTAGTTTGCCAAGGTGAATCAAGTAAAAAAATACATTGCTAAACACCATATCTGGAAAGTGTGTACATAATTACCTGAGAACCAATGAAGGCTCACAATCTTCCAGGGACCTTCACTCAATGATGGGAATTCTCAGCAACCTAAGGAAATATCAGAAAGAAGAGTTAACTAATCACACGCTCCATTGCAATGAGATAATTCATCGGTCTACTAATAATCAACAAAAAGCTTTCTGAGAAGGTAGCCCATCACGGCTCAGTTATGTTGATTTTTGCCTAAGCTGGCTGTATATTCATCCACAAAACCAACTGTGATCAATCTAATTAACAAAATTAATTTCGCCAAATGGACTGTTAATAAGACATCAGAGTAAGTTTCATATGTGGTCTCTAAAGTTGTTCCACTTTCTCTTTTACATCCAGAAACTATTACTGAAGCTGAAGGAACTATGTGCTTGCAAGTGCAACTATGTGCCTGCAACTGCATACAGTGGAACACCAGCTTTCATGTTCATCAATTTTATAATTGTTTGCCCCAGTCAAGCATTAGTAGAGCACGTGGTCCTAAATCTATACTGAATTCAGATCCTGAATTGAGATTTAGGACCAGTGAGCAGTGAATGGAGACATTGATTAAACAGGTAGAAAAAGAAATTAAACAGATAGTAAAAGTAGCACAACAAAATCAAAAAAATTATATGGCAAAGGTGCTGCTGCATCCTTTTTCAGTCAAGGCTGGTTGCTAGTAGAGTTTCAGTTCTTACCCATGGATTGTTCTCTAGAAATTGCGGAACATGGATTGAAACTGCAGCTAGCATTAATATCGTTGAAAGTTTAAACTGAATACTTAGATGGCATGACAATATAAAATAAGTTTCCATGTATTTATAACTGATCCATAAGTCACCATGCATATTTAGTCGAGGAAAAGAACTACTGCAAAGAGCATGCCACATATTATGTTGTAAGGACCAGTATGCACACTCTGCACACAGAGCATATGGTACATTTTTGTGAGAAATAACATCACTCGATTAATCCATTGCTCCATGTGTGTGTATATATATATATATATATATATATATCAAAAGGCCAGGCCATATTTCATTTCACCATTACCTAAAGATCTCACCATAACCAAGAATAGATCAATCTGTGTTCTTTTGAAACAGTGGTTATAAAAATTGCACATTGGTATGATTTCCGTAAGTCATAGGTTTCAGTTAGTACAGTTCTAAACAATCTGATGAGGTTCCAGTGGTAACAAATAATTAGCAGCACTACTATGAAATCAGGAGGTCCTCCAGTTGTATAAACTAAGTCGTATGAAAAAACATGTGCCAAAAATCATGAACAAGCTTTCAGTCAAAAAAAAACATGAACAAGCTGCACTGGAACACATGTTTCTTTCAGAGATTCATGAATAGAAGCTAATTTTTTCATGATAGACCTTGGGATGCAAACAACTATACATGAATTCCATTTTGTCTGTGAAATTCAGAGCAACAAGGGCAATGCAATATATTGTCCGACAATGAATAGTAATGAACCAACAACTAATAGAATAGACCCTCTCGTCCAGCACTTACAGAAATAGCTTGCAAAAAAATATGCACCTGCACAAGCTTGACAGAGACCTGTATTTTTGAAGAGTGATCTGCATAGGTATCAAACCATTATATCAGTGTTAATCTTTCGGTCATTCTATACTCCGAAAAGCAGAAAACTATACAGATTACTTAAGTTGATATATTTCGATCACACAGAGAGCAGCTTCTCTTTTGGTCTTACCTTATGAAACAGAAAAATGTTCTACCACTCAAGATGATCCAGAGTTGAAAAAAGTCAAGTATATCTTTTGTTATTTCAAGAAATTTGTAATTGTAAGTAGAAGTGAAATTCTGCAAGCAGATATGATCACTAAACAACAAAATTATAATCCTGAAAATATTCAGGGGATGACCATTATTTCATATACCTGACTACTTGGCTGTGGGCAGACCGTGCTTTAGTTTCTGCTTCTTATGATCGTTGCATGCCAACACTCGACGATTGGTGCATGGATTCAGACGGTGTATCCTCCAAACAAGGTTGGTCCCTGAGATATAACAAAAAAAGAAAGGAAGATGTTGGCAGTACTGATAGAGATACCACTGAAGATATCCAAATGCCTAATAATGGCCTATAGTTGCAGTAGTGGCACAAGCAAGTACTATGTAGTAACTCATTATCTTGGAACTTGAGTACTCACTGATTTGCAGGCTAAAAAATTTGACAACAACCATGTTAGCATTTTGTGCCCTTTTCATTTTTTTCCTACTAAAGACTGCCATTTAATAAATTATTGTCCCCTGTTATAGACTTATAGTATCATATTTAAAGAAATCTGTGATCCAGTATGGCACCAAAAAGGTTCTTTCTTCTTATTTGCAATGACTGAACTTACCGGGTTTACAATTTGAATGCTTGTCTTTACTTACCATCTTCTGCATATTTACCTCATTCACAGCATCAACTGATTATATGTGATTATTATTTTCCTAAGGTGCTCTGTGAGGTGAACTATGTGCCTGCAACTGCATACACGTGGTCCTAAATCTATACTGAATTGAGATCCTTTTCCTTCTTTATATTTCGTTTTGTTTGTGTCTCTGTATACTGAAGTAAATATTACCTGACGAACACAGATTTGTAGGCCATACCGTAAATCACCTACAAAGGTTCCATTAAAATGACCTATGAAAATTATATGAAGTAATGAATTCAAATAAAGAAGGGCGGGCCTGGTGCAAGCGGTAGAGTCTTACCGCCTGTGACCGGAAGGTCCCGGGTTCGAGTCGCGGTCTCCTCGCATTGCACAGGCGAGGGTAAGGCTTGCCACTGACACCCTTCCCCAAACCCCGCACAGAGCGGGAGCTCTCTGCACTGGGTACGCCCCTTTTTTTTAATGAATTCAAATAAAATAATTTCACCTGCAAATAATATTAGGTGCCATTAGAAAAACAAAAAAAATCGAGGTGCGAAAATAATTCAAGTTACAAACATAGTATTGGTTCCATTCAGAAATGGAGTTCATAGTTATTTTAAGTTTGGTACAAGACTAATGGAATATATAAAGCCAAAATACCATTATGTAATCTTGATTGTTTTGTATTGGTCAATCTGAGATTTCTAAGCTGTATCAAGTTATTCGCATGAAGATAAGCCATGTCACCCAATCCAACATTACAGAAGTAAACAGGGTAATTCATAAAACGAAATTGGAGCAAGTTCAAGCAACCGAGGCTTTCAGTAGTTAAAAAATTTGAGAGAAACTCTGTAGTCGCCATCAAATTCGTGTAGCATGTAAATAAAAGAAAAACAAAATAACATCTCAAGATCTAGCAAGAGAGAGGTATCCACATTATGCATTAGGAACTGCAGCAGGAGTCCTGCCCCATGGTCAGGTTTATTAGAATTAGACCATACGACCATAGTGGAAGCATTTATTTATATAGCCTTAACGATACAATAAAAAATCCATAAAACAGTTCTCGAGGGCTTAGAGAAGAGATATGTGACAGCATTTATATGAGTGATCTAATGGCCGGTGCTGCATGCCAGCCGGCACTTGTGCATGAAACTTATCAGTCCGGTAACACACTAATAATTACTCAAGTGTTGCTTGTATGTGTAGAACTCCAAGAAAAAAAAAGCAGACATGATTAGAGAATGTCACAAGCATTCTAATTCACTGTATTTGAGTAATTAGTAGTCAGTGAGTTCACTTCAACTATGTATTTCACATTTGCTTACAACTCAAAATTCAAACCTGAGCAAGAAGACTGTATGCTATAGAAATTCTACTTATGCACCAAATGGCTCCAAAATATCAAATTGCAAATTCAGGTGATTGTACTTAGGCAAGTTCAACAGTTTCATTCAAAACAAAATTACAGAAACAAAGGGTTCATGAAGAATGGTTGTTGATGTCCTACATGTGCAGCACTAATTTGTTTGTTCTCTCTAGATCATTAAAGAAAACCCATCCGAGGATGAGATTGCTGGACTAACAAAAATGTTCAGAACATGGTAAATTCTTAAAATGTTTTTGTTTTTCAAGGAAGCTTAAGGTAACTTCCTCACACTTCTAAAGTGAAACTAATCAGAGTTAGACATGAATGTTTTTCCAATTCCTATGGTCCTGAGATTCAATCAGCCATCAGTTTCCAATGTCAGAGTTTGTTAAATAAGAAACTGTACAGTTGGAAATCAAACTCTTGCCATATAAATTCTTTGCAAGTAGCGAACCCCCCCCTGTTATGAAAAAATAAAATTGGTTTCAAAACTAAAGTAGACCTTAAGAAGTGATAGCCACTGCCAGAACTAACCTGAGTTTAGTTCCAGTAGAACAATTGCCTAAGTAGAACACATGCAAATTCAGAACTAGACTTCAAAACTTTTTTCGAAGATTGTCTGCTAAACATTCATAGCTCTAGATTTCAGTCCAAATAGCAGAATGATTGTAACACAAATGATTGACGGAAGTAATGTAAGAGAACCAAATGCCATTGTGGGATTTGTTGTTGCCTTAAACTATACTGTGTACCACAAATGATTGATGGAACTAATGTAAGAGACACAATCTGTACGGGCAATCACCTCATATATTTTGCTAGACTGGCTGAACTTTTTAATCAAAGTCGTCATCCCAGAAATTCCCTCTATCCAGCTTATCAAAAAATGTTATCAGAAACTGCTGCAGCATGTCACCTGAAGGTTTGAGTAAATTAGTAAAATCATGTTTTATTTCTTTACTCGATTTTAATAGTCTGTGGGAAACACCAGTAAGCAGCTATTTGGGGTTTAAGCACACTTAGGATGACAGATCTGATCCTAGCAAATAAATAGCATGTGACACAAACAGTTCATCCATTGATCTACATTCACCTATCAGCGTGGACATGATTTGATTGCCTATGTGATCGAACTAAAGGGGGAACAAAAGCACAAACCTTTTATTACATGCAGACGCACAGTCACACAGATGAACCACAATCCTGTA
The DNA here is from genome assembly GCF_019320115.1 of Miscanthus floridulus. Taxonomy (NCBI): domain Eukaryota; kingdom Viridiplantae; phylum Streptophyta; class Magnoliopsida; order Poales; family Poaceae; genus Miscanthus; species Miscanthus floridulus. The sequence goes on from NC_089586.1 coordinate 127,579,255, forward strand.
CCACGTCGGCTGCAAGAGCATGAAGAACATTGCGGTGAATAGATTGTAGCTTTTAAGTACAGATTCTACTGGAGATTAGTGGTCAATCTCAAAACACCAAATTAGCTGGCCTTACCTTGAGGCTCGTGGTTCTCCGGTGATGGAACGACGATGCCAACCAGGGGACGGGCTTTGTGCTACCGCAGCGAAGATCTGGGCGGAAGCTTGGCGATGGTGGTGGCTCCGGCAACTTCGTGCGGCCAGAGGGGGCAGGGGCGCAATCCGCGTCCTCCTCTGCCGCGTGGAGAGAGGAAGGGGAACCTTGTGTTCAGGACCTCATCCACTGCACAAGTGCCATCGAGGGCTCTGCTCCACCATGAGCCCGACGGGGAGAAGAAGAGGAGGGGAGCGAAGGGCGGCACTGTGGGCGGTCTCGGCGATGGAGCAGGCGAGGGAGGCGGCGTCGGCGCGTCGTCTCTCCTCACGTCCGCGGCAGTACCGAGGGGCCCAGATGCGGCGGCGGCGCGAGGTCCCAAGGAGGCCAGGACGGGTCGGAGCAGCGCCGTTCCGCGCCGAGTTGAGAGAAAGGTGAGGGAGGACGATGGCGTGGGCGCGAACCTCGGCGGTCCTTCTCCTTCTCGGCGATCCGTCGGCCGTGGATTGGAGGCTCGGGGCGGGGCAAGGACAACAGAGCGGGCGCGCACGGCGAGGTCGAGCTCTCCGTGGATCCTTTGTATATGATTGGATCGGTGGATGGACAAGATCTGCGTGATTTCAGGAGGAGATTGTGAGCGCCGGGGAAGAGAGCAGGGAGGAAATCACGCGCGTGCCGGGGAAAGCGAGCGAGTATCGCACGCCGGGCGGGTGTGTTTACGGGGGATCAACGATTCTGTTATGGATTTTTTAGTTGTAGAGATTTAACTTTTTCACCCGTGCTCCATCTGCATCCGTCAAGACCCGAGCCGGCACAGCCCATACTCGGCCATCTAGTCAATCACAAGTTCATCTTCCTCTCGATTCTTTCTCGCTCCAGAAGTTCTTCGTGAACAGCGGCGGCACTGGAAAGACTAGCCGAGGCCTCGGCCACCTCTTAACCGGCTGGCGGTGGCCACTTGCACTTGCTTTCCGCAACCTCCAGCTAATTCTACATCATGCCCACGCCAGTAGCTGCGTCCATGTCCTGTGTGTCCAGTCCGGTGTCCGCCGTCTCGCCGGTTAACTTCGAAATTTCGCATCGTGCACACGCCGGCGGCCGCGTCCAAATCCTGAACGCTGCTGGCCTGTTCGTAATATTCTGAAATCTGAATCTATGTTGAGAAATAAATGTCCACCACGCAGCTGTCACAATGGCATATGATTCCTCGATGACCAAGAGCCAGTAGTGGAGATATGCATGCCGTGCCGTGATCCAACAGGACGAGGGCTTGGAGCGGCTGCTGCCATGCAGAGACTCTCGTCGAGCGTGGCCATGTCAATTGTGAATTTGCTGTGTATGGGCTGGACGTGGGTAGATCGTGGCCCAAACAAAGGTCCAGCCAAATACTTAATTAACAAATGGCAAATAAATAGTTCCCTAAAAAAATGGCAAATAAATAGCGATTTGCTTTTGTGATGCGTGCAAATTTTTAAAATAGGTGTACCAGAGCAATTCTCATCTATATTACTTGGTTCTTTATGTTGAGAATTCTTATGATCAATTAGGGAATAATCCCAAGGGGTGTCTTTTTAGGCAACATATCATATGCAAACCAATCAACTTGTGCAAATTTGGAAACTACCCATCAGGATCACTGGATGTTGATCCAATAGATGGGGTGAGGGGGCTTAAGCGCAAAAAAAAGGACGGCGGGTGGGGGGCTTAAGCGTAAAAAAAATCCCACCTCTCACCCCAGCATCTAGTGGTCCTGATTGGTAGTTTGCACATGTTAGTTGGTTTGCACCTGATACGTTGCCGTCTTTTTACCCCTATCTCTCTTACACACTTTTAACTGTCCACGTATGTGTGTGTATATATAGGGAGAGTATATTCAGTAGCTAGCTACAAAATAAGTTATTATGTAGCCACCTCCATTTATGATAATTTTATATACTAATTTACGAGATGTGAAAAATTATTGGCAATTCTTTTGGTAAGATTTTCCTAAAGTGTGGATACGATAAGTGCCACAAGGAAATAGATTTTAAAACCCTCTTATCTTAAAATTAGATTAAGTATCTTAGATTCCTTGATCATATTCAAGAGAATATGTGTGGGTCCGATACAAAGATTGTATGGACAGTTCAGGCATTTCATGGTTGTGAAGATACATCTATAAGATGATTTAGAGTGTGTGAAGTATCCAGACTCGGCCATGGAGTTGGTAAATAATGGTTCATGTTGTGAGATCATTATCCTGAACACTACTGAATTTTTGTGCCTACAATGATGATTGTTTGGTATAACAAAAGTTTAGTTACATATCCAAAAGGATAAATGGAATCTATAAGAAAGACATCAAGATCATAGCAGGATCATTGTTAGTGAATTGCTATTTGCCAACTTCGTGTTGGGGTCAGGTAGATTTACACACTCCTAATTTGAGATTAACTGCATATCCCCTATATGTATTTAGTACATGGGAATCCATGAAGATTTTCTATTTGCGTAAGATTGGGTTACGTTGTATACATACCAATCTCACCACCGCAGCGTAAATTTATGGGCACGCACAGGAAACTAGGGATCAATGTGAGATTTCAATCTTCGTCAATTATTAAGTTTCTAGACCTCTGATGGAGGATCTATTTACGGCCTCATACGCTAGTTGTAGTTTGATAACAAGCATTTCTAGGCATTAGGGAGAGATTTGAAGCACCATAAATAATGCCAGGAAATTATTTGGAATGCATAAGACATTTCAAGCTCAGGATCATGTACTAAATGAACTAAATTTTGAGTTCAAAGAATTATTGATTTGCATAATATTGCAAATAAACTACCAAATGCATTTACTGGTTACTAAGATGTTTTTAAACCTATTAATCTATTGCAAGTATATGCCTGAAAGAGTAGTGGTGCCAAGTGAAACCACTCAACTCTCAATTATAAATAAGAAGGGGAGAAGTATGGCCATAAAGCAGGATTATTCATGCTAGCAATAGAAGTTTTTCCTTCTAAGATAGTAAATGCAGGTCAACCTATGGTTGGCGAAACCTTTTGGGTAAATATTAATTATTATTACCTAGTGGATGGATGTCATCCACAAACCTAGCTCAGAGGTGCACCTAAATACTGATGCTGGGATATCAGAAAGCCCTGACTCTCGTTTTGGGAAGTCACGATGAGTCATTCAGGGTACTTTAAGTTTTGATAGACCGGAGAATTATATGATAGAAAGGCTACATGTGTCGACATGTACTTCTCTGAATAAATTGTACACAATATTCCAAGTTATCCAGTCTATAAGACCATGGCAGAGTGATTTGTTCACTCTTACTAAAACTTGTTGAGTGATATAATACATGCAGAGATAGTCTTGCTCACTAGAAAAGAGGTGTTTTGGGTTATGATGCCAACACCTCATGGTACCTTTATTGTGGGTACATAAGTATTTTTGTCCTAGAATGGATTGAGAACAATATGGTGGTGAGATCAAAGCAAGACTAGTAGCACAAGGGGTTTACGCAAAGCCCAGGCATTGATTTTTAATGCAAATTATTCTCTATAGTAAGTGTTATAAATTTCCGATACTATCTTTTGATTAGCAGTACAAAAGCAATTATCATTGCAGTTGATAGTTGTGGTGATTGCATATATTTATATGATCACTTGATTTGGTGTATTTGTGAAGCTTCCAGGAAGGAGTTCACATACCCAACCCTCATATATGAAATCGCAACACATATTGTGTATTGCTTAAGTCAAAATATGGCTTAAAGCAATTAAGTCAAATTTAGTACAATCGACTTTGTGTGTATTCCCTAAACTGAAGGGATACAAGATTGATTACACGTGGTGTTCATTTTGAAGTCCTTGATTGGATTTCATAGTGTTATATGATAGTCAATAATCTTGACATCATTAGTGATGAACACATGTTAATAACACATTGTAATCTAAAACAGAGTTTGGGATGGAAGATATGTACTAGACCAAAATTTCATTTTGTGTTTATGATCCAAGCATCTTCTCTCAGGATTTTGTACAAAAACTATCTATATCCACATCATATTGAGTGATTCAATATGAAGGTATCATATGGTTGTTCTACCTCATGATAGAGGAATATTGCTTTATGCCATAGTGATTGAGATGAGATATTGGGACATGCGGTCCATTATCTCTGTGCTATTTATGCGCTAATAAATCTTGCAAAAGTTTTCGACCAGATATTATTTTTGCAATGATTTGCTATCTAGTAGCAGCGCTACACCTACCAAATGTTGGTGGATTGAAGTTAAGAATATCTTTTGATATCTCAAATAGCACATGTGGTCTTGGTGTAATCCATGATCCGATTATGTGGATATAATGATTCTAGTTATCTATAAGATCCCCAAATTCCAGATCATTGAAATACATGAATATGGAAAAAACATTTTATTATAGTCTTTAAATAGACATTTAATGGTCAATTCCATTAATTATTCTAACATTGTATTGTATAAGGCTTCACATTAATGTGTATAGCTTGATAGAATGATATATGACATACTGAAGTTACGTGGTGTTGATTCTATGAATCAATGGTTATTATCTATAAAGGTAATGCAACTTGTGTTGTGTAAATGGAGACAAGTTATACTTAATGCAATATTTTGCACTAAGATTGTTCTGTTCCATAGGTGATATGGGCATATGAACATTTACAAACTAAGTCTTGTGATAATCTTGTGGAGATATTCACAGAATCTACCATACTCCACATTTCTTACGTGTTGAGTGCGTTGGTATGAATTTACTTCGAGGTTTGCTAGTATCAGGGGAGTCTCTCTGATTAATAACTTGTTACAAACATCATATTGCACTCTTTTCTTTGTATGAGGCTTTCCTTAGGGTTTCTCATATAAAGTTTTTAATGAGGCAGTATCAACACAATGTTATGTCATATCATCCAGTTTTTCCCACAAGGGTTTTTGGTGGATGATATTGGGACATAAGATGTGTAACACCCTTGGTGTTAAGCATGCACTTAACCTTGACATTGCATGATCACAATCATCATTGAACATTCATGATCATAGGCATATCATGTATTCCATCTTTGTTGGCTCATACTGCATATGATATTACTTAATTACCATACTTAAGTAAGGGTTTACATGCAACTAATGTATGAAATGTGTGTGTGACCTTGTGAATGCTTTAAACATGTTTAAAATAGCATAAGGAATCACTTTGGTATTCATGACTAAGTCTAGTTTAGTCTCTAAGTCATGGATATGGTGTATGACATTATTTTAAAGTGCCATGTTTGACCTAGTTTGAACTATGTGATAGAGTCTTTGCATGGCAGTGAACCTTTAAGCAAAGTTGTAGTATTTGAGTAGGGCAACAACTTTTATGTTTGGGTCTTGAGCTAATTCAGTGCTTAGCTTAGTCATTTTGAGCTCACAAAAATCTGAAAAACTCAATTTCCAAAGGAAATTTTCGAAGTCGTATTCGGTTTACAGTTTCGCTGGCTCAACTTTGGGCTGATTTTACTCGGTATTGGTTGCGAATTGGAACTTGATCCTTTAATGGAAATTGTAGATGGTATATAGGTCTACAACTTTTATTTAGATGGTTTGCGTTAATGCTTCATGGTGTAGGAGTTTTAGCGCTGTGAACTCGCGCTGTCAGACCGGTACCAGAGCTCTGCTGATCGAACTAAATGGCGTCTTCAGTGGCCGACCGACGCCAGCGCTTGGACGCCACGTGGAAGCCACCCGTCACCGACGTCTTGACCTGCCAGGCCACGCCGGGCCGCAGCTCTCCCACTCAAGCCCGCGCTCGCCCGTGACCTCTCCGCGCCCTCAGTTCCACTGCCTGCTTCCTCTTTCGCCTTTGAGCTCACCCGCAGCAAGCACAGCAGCAGCACCGCAGTGCCACTGGCGCCATTGACGGCACCAAGATCGCCCGCGTCGTGAAATCGCCCCGTAGCAGCTTCACTGTACCCCTACCGCACCACCGCAACCGCCTTGCTCCCTCGCCGCGCTTGGTAAGGCCGCAGCGCCACACACGGACTTCGCCGGTGTCCGCCGCCGAGCTCCGTCACTGTGGCCACACCGCCTCCGACCACCATGTGCCTTGCTTGTGTGTTCGCTAGTCTCACCGTAGCATGTAGAGTCTAGGTGTAACCATCGATTAAGCTTCCATGGCCAGCTCCGGCGTCTCGCCGTCGAGCCACGCCGTCGCCCCGCCATGAACGCCGCTATCGTGCTTAGCTCCATCAATCGGTCCAATTAGCTAGCTCATTGTGTTCGCAATGTCTTGTTGATCGTCTTGGTACCGGCGATGTCACCGGAAAAGCTCGCCGCCGGCGAAGTCCGGCCGAGCCACGTCGCGCATCGTGGCTTCGTCGCTACAGTGACTCAATTGAAAAAGATAGTTCATTTATTTTAGTTTTTGCATGCAACTTTGGAAAATCATAAGTGGAGTTATTGAGGTCCAATTTTGTTGAGTCAAATTTTGTTGTGTTCCTAATGAAGTGTAGTTTTTTTTATAAAAATATGAAATATACAATTTATTGTATTTTTCTTGGTAATTAAAATGTATTTAAATAAATGCTTTTTGAATGTTAGTAAACTTGTAAAATAGATATCTTGAGCTAGAAAAGTGATAAAATTGTGATTCCAAGTTTGTTGGTCTTGTGTTGACATGCTCTAGCTAGAAAAAATATATAATCTGTTGTTTGACACTTTTCTATAGGATTTATTATTTTCACTAAAATCGACCTTACTAGCTTGTCATTTTTGTAAAGAATATTTTACTTGGTAAATGGCATGAAACTTTTACAGTAGTCTTGTGGTAGTACTTGGAGGTCACTGTAATTTTCTGAGAATTTATTATGCACATTTGGTATAGATTTATTATTTAATTTAATTATCTAAATAAATTAATAAATGCAATTAAATAAATAGTTTGGGCTTTGCCATTATGTTTTCTAGAGTGTATTTGATGCCCCTGAACTGTTGGTGTACTTGGTGGTGTCAAATTTTGAATGCTTACATGTAGTAGAAATATTGTCGCTTTATAATTCGATTTAATATGTTTTCGGACATATTCTGTTGCTTGTTATGTTGCATAGTCAAAATGATGTTTTCTGTAGAAATGGTTAATAAAAAAGTTGTAGGTAACTTCTTCATCTATCTTGTGTTAAAATTTCAGGTCAATAGGCCAAAGGGTTTAGGAGTTCTATCTGTTTAAAGTTAGTTTTCCGAATTGCTTGTTCTCTGAAATTTCTTGACAGCACTGCATAGATTACCTTTTTTGTCTTGGATAGATTATGATTCAGCTTTTGGTGATTAAATAAGAGTTGTAGAAAATTTTATAAGCTTTTCAGAAAGTCTAAGATCACAGCATTTGGATAAGTATAACTTCAGTTATGATATAAACTTGTAACTGTCATGTGTAACTTAGATATTGCTTTGTGTGAAATTTGTAAATAACTAGAGAAGAGATATGCACCTACTAGGCAAATAAGAAGTTAGCATTGTTATCATTTTGCTACTTAACATCATTGTCGCAGCATGTACATTCCGTTATCACATCCTCAGTGATCCATCTTATGCATTCATGGTACTTATTTATGCATATGCATGCAATAGGTGCAACCGAGAGGATCACACTAGTGGAGCTCGACGCTGAGCCGTAGGAGGAGAATCAGGAAGTTCAGCACCTGGAGGTTCCCAGAGAAGGAGAGCCTGAAGCCGATCACCTTTCCGAGTGCCCCGATCACCAGCCTTCGATGTTTGTGAAAGACAAGCCCCAGAGCATTATAAGTCTCCCTATTTTATTAATGTCACTTAAGTTATTAATATTGATGCATTACGTGATAGGAGTTGTTTGAAAACAATTGCTGCATAATACCTTCCTTGACCAGAAATATCTACCATGAATCCTATTTAAGTCCAGAAACGTTTATCATGCTTAGCTATGCTTAGATCGGTAGAAATCGGGTGATTTCCTGTCACCTGAGCTATAGGTGATAACTTAATCACGATTGGCTATATTGTGCTATCGTGGAAAATAACCTGGTAATGTGGAATAAAGGGAGATCGGGCGGAGTCTTATAAGCGGTATTGTATGTTGGTTGTTTGAGATCCTTTGCGATTTCGTTGGACTACCGGGTTTATATGGGCTCAAGTATGATTGTTTGATCACTTCGGTGATTGCTATTGTACTTGTGCTCTTATAAATTGGACGGTTCTGTGACAAGATGCATTGTACTCTTTTCTTTATGTGAGTTTTCCATTTATGGTTTCTCATATAAAGTTTTTGATGAAACAATGTTCAACACAAAGGTATATGTTATATCATCTATTTTTCCCCACCGGGGTTTTTTGGAAGATGATATTTGATGCATATTGACCATATGGTCAAGGTGTTTTTAGACTAAGGCTTTGAGTTTAACTTAAAGGGTCTAATAACATTGGTGATTGTATATCATGGTGTTTCTTATTATTTTTTCCACTGGGTTTTAAGGAGTTTTGCCTGGTATACTGGTATTACTTTGGTTTTTTCCCACATGGTTTTTCAAAGATTCATAATGATGCATAATAGATGAACAGTGAAGACTACAGGGAGCTAATTGAGTGTTGAGAATTATTATTTAGGGGGTGTTTGGCATGGCTCTGGAGCTGAACTCCAGCAACTCCAGCCAATTTTCCAGCCAAACACCCCAACTCCAAAACTCCATGGAGCTGCCAATTCCATGGAGCTGTAGTGCAAATGGAGGTGGAGTTTTGGAGCACCTCTTTTGCAGCTCCGACTCCACCTAGAGCTGGCTCCACCTAGAGCTCCGACTCCAACTAGAACTGGCTCCACCTGGAGTTCTGGAGTGGAGCAGCTCCACCCAGAGTTAGAGCCATGCCAAACAGGGCCTTATGATCCATTAGGGAATAATCCCAAGGGGTGTCTTTTTACCCCTCTATCTCTCTTTCACACTTATAACTGCCCACATGGGCTCTGTATATTTATATATATACAATATTGTTCAATGGAATACACAGACATCATTTTACATCGTTCGATGTGTCTCGCTCTCTCTACTTTTAACACTTTAAATATAGACATCTTATATTCTGAATTTCTTGCTAGACAAAGTGGAGAATAAGGATGACTTTGTAAATTACGCACAAGATATAGAAAAACTGTTGGAGGGTATAAAATATATAAAACAATTACAAGGTCGCTTGTACACCTTACACAAACAACACGTTAGCCTGTTTTTATTAAGTATAGGATATTGTTAAAATGGATCATGAATTATTTTATCTCTCCACACTCCACAGTCTAAGGCACATCGGTCTGGTGCATTGCTCTTAAGATATTTTGCATGAATGAAAAATGGTTTCGACGAAAGCATGCTTGTAGATATCTGAAGGATAGCATTTAATTTGGTTTAAGAATGTGCCCAATATGGCAAAAACGCTAGAGAGGACAGGATAAGTTACAGACCAGATAAGTGACCTACTAAAAAAACTCCAGTACTACAAGGATCGAGGTTACAACTAACGACCAACAACGAACACTATTCATGGTCTGGTTTGGCCAGACTGAGTGCTCGTTGTTCTGAAAACTCAGAGCGCCAGAATGCCATAGGATTCGATGATCCCCCAGAATCGCGAGGTCGCTTGCAGCATGCTAGTTCGCAGCTGTCCCTCCTTATTGTACTTGACACCGAACGTGGTCAGATTAAGAACACGCCGGCGCCGAGGCCGGGGCCGGGGCGGCCAGACCTTATTTTCGCTGTCCAGATGCTCGTCGTCCTTGTGAAAGAGAAGCTCAACAAGGCAGAACTCGCTGTGGCCGCCCATGTAAACGAGCTCGGCACCCAGACGCAGCTGCTCCGAGTAATCCTCGCAGAACAGCGTGTCCTCGCCGATCTTCCAGGACGGCGGGGTAGCGAGCTCACCAGCTGCGACGGGCGCGACGACGTCGCAAGAGCAGAGGCGGCCGGCGTTGTCTCTCTCGCGGCAGAGGCCGACCCACGCTTCAAGCTCGGCGTCGAAGTAGGACTGGCCAGCGAACGGCAGCAGCCAGTCGCCGCAGCGTGTCCACTCGAGGCGCTCCGCGTCCAGGGAGAAGGTGCCGGAGCGGTGGCTCCGCCGGGACGCGGCGGACACGAAGAGGGTGCGGCCGTCCGGGTGCAGCGCGTAGCACTTGACCTGGCTGGCGTAGAACGGCGGCCGCGGCTCGACGGCGGTCCAGGACCACGGCGCCTTGCTGCCATACGGCGGCTGGTCGCCGAGGTAGAAGGCGTCGACGTCCGTGAAAGCGAAGAGCTTGCCGGCGGCGGAGGCAAACAAGGGCAGCATGTAGTCGTCCCTGCTGCAGCCGTGGTAGGGCCACGAGCATACCGACAGCGCCAGCGTGCGCGTGTCGAAGGCCGGGATGCCGGGGCTGGCTTCGCCCGGCTGCATGGCGAAGATCTTGGTGCCGTGTGAGACGACCGAGTCGCAGTCGCGCTCGTGCTCGGCTTCTATGCGGGCGACCGGCGGCTCCGTGAAGCGCGTCGGCGGCAGGCCAGTGTCGGCGTCGGAGTCGAAGTCGTCGACGTCCAGCCTGCGGACGCTGTAGCCCCTCTCCCAGTCGTCCAGCAGCAGGTAGAGATGCTTTTTCCGCTCAGGCGCCGGCCGCTTGGCGGTGCTGCGGCAGCCGCGCTCCTCCGAGCGTTGGCGCTTCGCCATAGGCTGTCTTCCTATCTTCCGTGACTCGTATTTCTCTCCCCTTCACTTCAGTATGGAGGTGTGTCCCATGTGTCACGAGCAAGGCTGATTTACGAAAGAAGAATTATATTAAATAAAAGCTAGGTACATCAACATATTATAAGCACTTAGAAACTTATTTTCATCTAAATTATACCTACGCTATGAATGGCTCTAGATCTCAAACCCAAATATGTATGACACTTCGTATAGATGACCGTACAGACAAACACTCGGCAAATGGCCTAAGAACAAATGCCCAACGAACGATGGCCAGTATTCCTGCAAGCAGAGTTAAGAAACTTTTTCTTTCCTGTGTCTTCCTTCTTCTTTCTGCCACTGAAGAATTTGAAAGCCTGATCTGAAATTTATTCTCCCTAGTCCTTCATCGTGGTCAGATATAACCACAACAAAATGGAGAAGAGACCGGAGAAAATTATTTTATGACGGCGACATCATCTCCGCCTTGATGTCACCGTCCGAAAAGAAAAGTCTCTATGTCGTCGTGCCGATGAAGTTGTTGACGCCATAGCTGTCGCCCTCATCTTTAAAAGTGTCGTCACGGAGAAAACGATTCCACCTTATCTCCGCGCCGTTACTAGAGATGAGGAGGAGGAGATAAATCTCCGATACCAACAAACTTGACATAAAGATACCTTAACCCTAAAGACTCGATCTACTAAAAAAACTTATTAAAAATGATGAATCTCCGCTACCTCCTGCCTCCGACAAGAGCCTCGCCGGAGAAGGGAGGGGGACAGGGGCGGCGGCGGCGCTAGGCGAGTCCCGAGGCCGAGGGGCAAGTCGCGGGCCTCGTACACGATATACATAGGTGTTTTGACAGGAACAAGGTATCTATGGATCGTATTAAGGGGGCGAATCTTCTCTATAAACGAATCCTGCACCAAAACCAGGCTTGTGGATAGGGTTACGTCACCCGTTGACCCGTTAACCGTTAGATCGAGCCAACTTGCGATGTGAACCGTCAGATCTTGGATCGGTTCGGATCCCTGCCCGTTTCGTCGTGGACCCGAAACCTCCAGAACGTTCCGGCGAATCGGCCGCGCCCGGGGGCGGCCACGCACGCGCCGTGGAACAGGCCGCATCCCGCGTCGGGGAACCGGCCGCGCCAGTGGCCAAGGGCGCCGCGCCCTGCCATGGTCGAGGGCCCAAGGTCACCGCCCCGCCGTGCTGGGGGACAGGTCCACCCCGCCATGTCCGGGGGCGGGTCTGCGCCGCCATGGCCGGCGCTCCTCGCCCAGTACGAGGTGGCCGGGGCCACTGCGCCTCCCACCCCGGCGCCGGGGTCGACGCGCCCACACCAACGACCGCGCCGGAGTCACCGAGGCCCTCTTCCGTGACGGGACGGCCGGGGCTACCGCGCCCATACCCCCGCCCGCGCCGGGACCGCCCCACCCACGCTGGGCCGCCGCCGTGAGAGAGAGAGACCGAGAGAGCGAGACAGAGAGCTGGCGTCGGAGAGGTATCTCTCCGTGCCCGCGAGGATGAACGGCAGCAAGAGACGAAACGGGCAAGCTGCGGGTAGCGTTCGCGCCAGTTGCGCCAGGCAAGCGAGTAACGTGGCCGCGTGGATGAGCAGCTACATCGAGCAAACGAGCCCAGGCTTACTATGGGCACGGGACAGCAGCTTCGTGCGGACGAGCGGCGGCTTTGCGCCTTTGCGTGGTCTCGTGGACGTGTGGCCGCTATTAATCATATTGAACAAAAGCTTGACACAGGTACGTAGTTAGGGCAAAGGCCCAACTTGCACCAGCGGGCCAGCCCAAGGTTTGTGTCTTCTCTTTCGTCAATAAAATATTCATCTCTGATGCCACTTCCCGTTTTACCAAAAAATAAAATAAAATAAACAAATACTTAATAAATCCAGAATAGTACACTCGAGTAGACAGTTCCGAAATATATCTTTCCAAATGTAAAACCGGAATGGAATTAACAAGTTTAATCCATCCACTACCAAGTGTGCTCTTGCTCTGAAACTAAATCTGGATTGATTTTTATCTAATTGCAATGAGAGTACTAACATTCATATGATTTATTTTGTGTTTGATAAAGTTATTTAGGTGAGGCAGTAAATTATTTATCATTATTGTGTATACCATTTTAAACTACCAGACACGGGTTCATATTTTCTCAAATATCCATTTTTCTACCTTTACCAACCTAAGGCTCCACTTAAGGACAACGACGTTCGACACACGTTCGACACACGGCTCGGCGAGCAATCCGCTAAGAGCATCTTATATCTTTCCTAATGTACACGAATATAGATTATCGTAAAAAAATACTCACAAACAACCTATTCAATTGGATATCAAATATAAAGATCCTCTATTTCGGATTTCACAATAGCCAAAGATAAATAATGAGAATAGCTTTTTAGACTGCGCACAATATACAAATATATAGAAAGCGATTTTCACTTGAATAACTTCAAATAATGATTTATAGAATAGATTTTAGAAAAACTCTTAGAGATGCTTTAACGACATGGTGAATTTGGCGGAATTTATGCAGCACCAACACAAGAATCAGGCCTTTTGTGCAAGTTACGGTAGACATGTGAACTAAACTCAGGCCACATATAGCGAAATGGTACCTCAATGCCACTCCTAGCATTTTTACCTTCTCATGTTACATCATCAGAAACCATATCTGCTGACATGCCACAGCTTTAGATGCATACATCATAGAGAGACCTCCAAGTCACTATAGCTTGCACTAAATTCTACACTGGTCAAAATCTGGTGTAGCGCCACGCCCATATTTCTAGTTCGTATCCGAATCAAAGTCGAGACTTATATAAGCAAAATAAAAAATAAATTTTTATATTTACCTTTTTTAGGGGGGCTGTAATAATCCTGTAATCAGGGTTGCTTAAAACCCAGTCGATTCTGCGAGCACCACAGCATTCGGAGCATCGGTGGCTCATCGTTGCGTTGTTTAAAACCCACTCGATTCTGCGAGCACCACAGCATTCGGAGCATCGGTGGCTCATCGTTGCGTCGACATCTGTCTCTTTACATTTTGCGAAAAAGCCCTCGAAGTTTGTAGGAACTAACCCGCAGTCCAAAGTCGACCCAGTCCGCGGTTCGCTCCCGCACGCGCACGGTCAATCTGTGTGGCGCCGAAAACCCTAGCTGCCGCCATCTCTCCTCTCCGCCTCACCGCCGTCATCGCTTCCCTCCTCATCTCTCCGCCTCGCCGTGTTGGAGGAGCGTACCCGGATCTATGGGAGGTGGCGTTCGGCCATGGCGACGTCGTGGCGGGTCGCGGCCATGGTGGAGCGGCAGTGCTCGCATGCTCAGAGCCCAGAGGCAGGACGGGGTGGGGCGCCGCGGTTCTCGGCTTCTCGCGTGCTCAGAGCAGGAGGCGAGAGCACGAGGGTACGGCTCAGCAACAGCTCCACATCCTCTCCGAGATCTGTTCACTAAAGTTGAGCTTCCTCTTCTCTCTCTCAGATCTGACCTGGATGGCCTCACGGGGCCTCGGCGATGGAGGGCAGCGGCAGCCCGGAAGGCCAGCATCCTCCACCTCCAACTTAAGCACGCATGCTTTAGTAGCTCCAAGGCGTCTGCACCCCGTCCCGTCCCCCACGGCGTCCTGCAGCCCCGCGCCATCGACGCCCCGTCCCTCTCCATTCCCCATTCCGCGCCGCTTCTTCAGCATTTTGGAACTGCATGTGCCTCAGATGCTTTGCCCAGCAGCTGATAAACACAGTATGTTCTTTTTTATTCCTTACATGTTGATTTTTTTTTCTGTGATATAGATGATATGACTTCACTGAAATTACAATGTTTGACAAACAAAACATACAATCCTATATTCAAGTGTTTTTTACTTTCAAAACATGCAGGCTGCTAAGTGCTAATACATGTTCCCTTATGTATTGTTGTCATCCATACCTGGTCTAGAGCTGAAATTGGTTCCAGCCATGGATATTAGAATCGAAACCAGCATTGTGCAGCAATAGGATTGGTTGTGCAATTAATAACCTTGAAAATATTGATAAGCTATAAATATTGCAAGAAAAACATTGCCCTTAATTTTGGAAATTCTTCCGATACATTTCCACAACTGGCATATTTTGGAAATTACATTTGTGCTCTACTTCTGATTTGAATCAATTGCTGCACTTCCTGTTTTTAATTTTCAGGATGGTAGAGAAAAAAATGTAGTACATTTGTACTCGAGTTTCACCATAGTAACATGATCAGAAGAGTTTCTATAGTCATGCAAATTAGTTTTTTCAGAGTTAGTGCTTACCCCATTAATGTTGTTTTCGCATGTTTTAATGTATTCTTGCCCAATGTCATACCTAATTAGTTCAAAATAAATCAATTGCATTCTATCCTCATATGTCGTTATACTATTTTCTTTGATTCTGTGCACTCCACTCAGAGCTTGCAGGTTCATAAATTCATGTGTTGTGAAGTCCTGGAAGCATATGACTCAGTTACAATCAGAAACGACAGCCCAATCTTCTTTTTGTAAAGCTTTATTTTAGAATACAAGATTCTCAATACTGATGTGCGCCAAATATACGAGGGGATGGCATGCCGAATGTGCGTCCCCAATAACTCCAAATATGTTAATTAATCTGATTTGGCTGATGATATAGTACTATCTTCATATATAGCTTTCTTTTTGTTATTTCCTGCCTTCCATCGGTAACTTTATGCCACCTTCAACCAAAGTGTTTGCCTAATGCAAAGGTCTTCAAGATGTCTGATGGTGTCCGTGCTTTAATCTATATTCAGTTGTTAAGATAGTGCAAGATGTCTGATGAAGTTAACGACTTGTTCTTTCATTTCTGTGAAAAGAGTCCATCAACCAAGGTGCTTGCTCCAAAACACAAATTAATGTTTCTAATATCAGTTTTATAAAATGCTACAGATGTTTATATTATATGACACTATTATTTTTCAAATATATGTACTTTGAGCTGTAATTTTCCCTATTTCCTAGAACTGAACATTCTGACTTGTGTTTTTTTTCAGGATCCTTGCACATTGACAGTCAGCAGTACTGTCGAAGGAGAAGAATATGAGGTCGTTCAGGAGCTTGAGCATATTGTGTACACTTAGTAAAACCGTCATTTATGGTAAGACAATTTTTGCAGCTTGCCTTAGTAATTCAGTCTCCAGAGTACCACAAGAAGAGGTTAGCGACACCAACAATAAATTTCTAAAATCGTTTCATCTGCGTATTGCATGGTGAGCTTCTGTGTACGTAATATGACAACTTATTAATTCTAGGACTTGTGTGTCACCTACCAAAGAAACAATCGAGGAACTTTTCACATGTGGTGCTGCAGAGCCTATAGGTACCTCCTCACTCCACTTTACTTGCCTTGATCAAACTGTTCAATGATGAGTAATGATATAACATGCGTTGAAATCTTACTCCATTTTACAATCTATAAACATCATACCTCAAGGCTTCCACAAACTGGTTTAAGTAATGTATCTCTGATGACCTTTTTTCTATTTACAGGGTAGTTTGACTGCTAAAAATATTCAGCGTCATGGGGCCTTGTCATTTTAATGATCAGCTCTGTGTTTTTCGGAAACCTCATGGCTGCAGATTTCAAATGTGTAGCTTATCATTCTATTGTCTCCGACGTTTTCTAACCTGTTCTGATGACCTCTGCACTTCTAGATTAGCATTCTAGCTATTTTCACCTAGATGTTTTGTAGCTATATAATGAATGACTATCTAACGTGTGGCTCAATTAGAACTATAAGGGCTAGCTGCAGAGTGCAGTGATCATGCATGTAGTGAATGTCTATGTAATGGATGGCTAAACAGAATCATCACGTGTTGCGGTGGCCATATAAACCGTAATTGTGCTATTGGAATGGGAGAAGTGATTGGTTTCATAATTTTTGCTACGTATCTGTTAGTGTGATATGCCTAATTTTAGGTGCTGACAACGTGGTTATGATGACAATGACTATAAAAACCAATGTTTCTAGTTAGATCTTAGTATTATTACTATTTAAAATTATAAAACCATGAGGACAAAAGCTTTTGTTTTCAGATCATTATAGGGCGCCTGCCTGATGTTCTAGTGTAAAGAAAAGAAGCCCGTCCGCAGTCGAACTCGGATTAAAAAGATCGCAAGGGGACCGTGACCCCGTCCGCACGGATCACAGATGACATGAGGAGAGGAGGGCTCCGTGTCGGACCGGTCCAAAGGGAAAGCCGGTTCTCATCGTATCGAAAATGGCCTGTAATGAGCCCACTCCTATGAGCTTGTCGGCCTAGGTTGGGCTTCGATTACTCAATTGTTCAGGCTCAGCTACTGCCTGCTTGGAGGATCACAGGTTTTCCCGGCTTTGGGCTCAAGGCAGACCTGATTGCGCAACGTACGTTTTCTATATCTATCAATTGCTATCTCCAGTTTTTTATTTAACTAGTAAAAATGTATGTGCAACACACACGCGTCTATCAGAAAAATTCTTCATAATCGAGCAGTAGTGATATAACAATGAAACTCCCGAGTCAGTTCATATATTTTTTTTAGAGAGAGAACAAGTCAGTTCATATATATAAGTAAGCATAATTGTTGGGAACACGATCTATTGTAAGATTTGTATGACTTTATGATCTAAATTGATTGGGTTTACTTTTCTAAATTTTATCTCTCTCTCCCTTGTACCCTTTCTCCTCCCCCAGTCTCCCCCTTTTCTCATTCTTTATGCTACAACTGCACTCCCAGATAACACACGGGGATAGCGAGCGAGATGGAGTAGTCCAGCACATTCCCACATTCATAACAACATAGTAATATGGATGGTGATGGAACAAAAATGTTATCTGCTAGAAATTATTTATTCAGAGCATGTCAAAAGATACGTTGAATGCCAATACGATAGACATGCATAGTTTTTTTTAAGAGATACAAATGTCACAAACCCATTGAAATCAAATTCGCAAGGTAAAACATATTTGGAGAAATAGAAAAATTCGTCGGGCAGTTGAAATAGATTATCCATTTCGCATGGCAATGTACCTTTGTCACACAAAAAAAAAAAGTTATTAGATATCAACAGACCACTATAAACTGGCTTTTTGGATTTTATTGCTATGTGAATGTGATGCAACAATGCAAAACTATGGTTTATCAGCAAATGAATTTTGGATTGCTACATAGGGAAACTTCTAGCCAAAATACAGAACATAATTGGTACAACCTTCCCTCGTGCATGAGGATGTCTTCAATGTCATAATAATCAGGAATAATATATCATTGTTGCTTATACTCAAACCCACAATCAATTTCCATAATGATTCATTATGGCGTGTGAGCAATATTTCTATTCATGGTTGTGCCATAAAAAAAATATATTCCTACCCGCAAAAAAAAATTGTATTCCCTCCTGATGCTTACCCGCAGCTTTGCTGAATCCCAGAATCAGTTAACATCACTCTTTTATTCCCTCCTGATGCTTAACCGCAGCTTTGCTTAATCCAAGAATCAGTTGACATCTCTCTTATTGCGATTTGCTGAACGTGGTCTGATTTAAAAATTATTATATTTTTTTGAACTGCGTTATTATTATATTATATTTGGTAGAAAAGAAAAAACACACAATCTAGAAAGACCAGATCAGGTTTTCACAGGCCCAATTTCTTGCGGCAGGCCTGTCTGTCATTTTCTCACAAACAAAATTTGACGCCGAGTCCTTGCAAGAATAGAATGTAGGGACTGCTCTTGCTCTAGGGACCAAAATTTAAATCTTTAGAGTTGACACGGGCCGCGCGAACACATACCCCCCTTACCACAAATTATGACGTCCACTCTCTCACTTAGAAAGATGGTAAACCAGCGCACCCACTATGTGCAATGTAGGCCACTGATCTAGGCCACGGGCCTTCCTGATCGCAACGTCGCAACGTTGCCCCTGGGCCGCATTATGTAGCGCCTAGCCCTCTCGCTCTTCCGTGGTGCGCCGAGGTAGGACTGATCGGTCCTGACTCTTGACAGAGAAGCCGTAGCGTCGCTCTGTCGTTGGATCCCTCCCAGACGGTTGAGGGGCTTCACACGGCGCTGCCCTGGTCGGACCACTCGTGTCGCAGGATATGGACTGGGACGACGAGAAATGGCGCTACATGAGCCCAGCCTGGTTAGTGGCCTTTCTAGTCTAGTACCGATCTGAAGTTGGCTTTCTTCTCCAGGCCTATCTTTTGCACTCGGAATTTGCTACGACAGGATTGGGATTGAGACTTGTTCCATGGCATCTCAAATTTTCCTCTTCTCTCATTTTCTTCCCCTTCCCCTTTTATTCTTTTGCGAAAGAAACCAAATTCTCAACATGCAGCCTGTTCGAATCGTCATAAATGATCATGGATTATTTACTGCTGTCTGATTTGGTGTGAAAAAAAAATACTATTACAACTTATAATCCACGATCGTTTACGAGCCAGCGAATTGATGAACGTGCAAGCGAATTGATGAACGTGCAGTCGTGCACAGCTTGTACGCACGTTTAATGTACGGATGAAAAGACGGCAGGCACAGCAAAATCTCCGGACACGTGCAGGCCCAAAAAAAATGGCTGGCTTGATCAGCTGTTTTTAGCAGAGGTATCATCATGGCTGTCAGCTCAAGCAGGCAATCGAGAACCGAAATCCTGTATTTCCGTATTTCCCTACAGACGACGGTAGATCTTGTTGCCCGTTCTTGTTTGGTTATTTTCTAATCTGAAGGAATTGAAAGGAATTGGGTTAAAAATTTAACTTGCAGGGGATAAAATTCCTCTCAATCTTTTCCGATTGGTGATTAACCCTCTACAGAGCTTATCCAGTTAGCCGTCAATGCGAGAAACAAACCCTCAATCTATGTTCTGTTTGATAGGCGGTTAAATCTCCAAGCTTATTATGCTCAGTGAGGGATTGAGTGGATCCCTTCGACCCTTCCATGTCACTCAATCCCTTTGGGGTTTAATCCCTCTGTAGCTTCAATCACTGACCCTGAAAATCTGTTCTGTTATTCCCTTGTATGTATAATTGATATCTTTGTTCAGAACACGAGCAAAAGTAAAAACTCTCATGTGCTTAACGTGAAACTCAGATTAAAAATAAACTGGTATAGTACTCCTAATGCCAAATTAAAATACATAACTATCATAACAAAAAACCATTAATACCAGACTATGGGATCCGAGGATGCCAAACCGAAGTAGACGACTCAACCTAAATTTAATAACGAGGTTAGGAGTTGCAAGTTTGCCAAAGAAAAACAATCCTCAAGTCCTAAGCAATTTATAATTATAGAATGGCACGCAACAGCACATGTTTACTCTAGACCTGACAAGTCTAACTACGCCCCGTTTGTCACAAAAACTTTTCTTCTTTCGCATAGCCAAATAGCCAATCTCCATAGTGCTTTTTTTAGATGGTGGTAATATCTCAGAGCGTGCCACAGTCGTAGTCTGACATCTTGAGAAGAGTTCTCGCGAGGAAGCAAGATAAAACCTTGTCCCGCAGGAAGCTCACGACGGCATTGTTGCTCTGCTGCATGAAGCCGACCACGTAGGCAGTGGCAATGAGCTGGACGCTCCTCCACCGCCGGTGCCGCCCTCGCCGAGCACGGCCTTGCCGAGGCACCTGGCCAGGACGACGCTGTCCTCTAGCGCGGCGCAGGCGCCCTGGCCCAGGTCCGGCGTCATCGGGTGCAGCGCGTCGCCGGCCACGCAGACGCTGCCCTTGCTGATCGTAGAAAGGGATTGCACAACTGCATAACCTCTATTGATTAATGATAGTGTACATATATAGATACAACACGGTGACCTTTGGCCACAGCTATGCATGCGAGCGGCTAAGCGATCTATGCGGGAGCGTGGGCGACGCGGAGACCGGGCGTGCGGGCGTATGCGGCAGCGCGCGCTTTGTGGATCGTGGACGCGCACGGCGCATGAGGACGTTGGCACTCCTGAGGACTCGTGCGCTCTAGCCGTTGGAACCGTTGGTGGAATGAGTCCGCTGACACCCCCCCTCAGTCTGGACATCGCCGGTCGTGATGGAGAGGTTGTCTCTGAAGTCAAAGAAGAGTGCCGACGGAAGCCCCTTGGTGAACACGTCTGCGAGCTGCCGTGCACTGGGAACATGTGTAACACAGAGCTCGCCAATGGCTACCTTCTCTCGGACGAAGTGTATGTCAAGCTCGATGTGTTTAGTTCGCCGATGGTGCACCGGATTATGAGCCATGTAAACCGAAGAGATGTTGTCGCAGAACGCGACCGTCGCCGAGGGAATCTTGTAGAGCAGTTCGGCGAGCAGTTGGCGAAGCCAGGAACACTCGGAGACGGCGTTGGCGATGGCGCGGTACTCCGCCTCGGCACTCGACCTCGAAACCGTGGTTTGCCTCTTGGACGACCACGAGATGAGGGATGAGCCAAGGAAGACGCAAAACCCCGAAGTGGACCGTCGTGTGTCCGGGCAACCGGCCCAATCGGCGTCGGAGTAGGCAGTGATCGTCGGTGTCGTGATGGCGCGCAGCTGGACGCCGAGGTTGATGGTCCCTTTGACATACCGTAGTGTGCGCTTCAGCATGGTTAGGTGCACGTCGCGCGGAGCGTGCATATGGAGGCAAACCTGCTGCACGGCGTACGCAATGTCAGGGCGTGTGATCGTCAAGTACTGCAAGGCGCCTGCAATGCTTCGGTAGGAGGTGACGTCGTCGATGGGGGAGCCGTCGGTCGCAGAAGCCTTCGATTTTGTGTCTGCCGGTGTCGCAACGGGCTTGCAATTGGCCATGCCAGCACGTTCGAGAAGCTCCTCGGCGTACTGAGCCTGGCAAAGGAAGAAGCCATGGCGTGTCCGGCGTACACCTATGCCGAGGAAGTGGTGGACGGGTCCCATGTCCTTTACGGCGAAGGCATCATGTAGTCGCGCGATGAGGTGTCGTAGGAGGCCAGTCGATGAAGCCGTCAGGATCATGTCGTCGACGTAGAGGAGCAGGTAAGCCGTGGCGCCGTTCCGGTTGTACACGAAGAGGGACGTGTCGGCCCTGGACTGAATGAAGCCCAGGGAGGTGACATGCTCGACGAAGCGGTGAAACCATGCCCGTGGTGCTTGTCGTAGGCCGTAGAGTGAACGAGACAGGAGGCACACGGCGTCGGGATGTGCAGGGTCGACGAACCCCGTTGGTTGCTGGCTGTAGACGCGCTCCTGAAGATTGCCGTGGAGGAAGGCGTTGGAGACGTCGAGCTGGTGTGCCGGCCAGTTGTTGGTGGCGACGAGGGTGAGCACGGTGCGTATGGTGGCCGGCTTGATCACCAGGCGAAAATGTTTCACCGAAATCGACGCTAGGCCGTTGGTTGAACCCGCGGACGACCCATCGAGCCTTGTAGCGTTCGAGGGTGCCGTCGGGGTTCATTTTATGTTTGAACACCCATTTGCCAGTAATGATGCGAGCTCCTGGAGGTCGAGGCATGAGAGTCCATGTTTTGTTTGCCTGCAAAGCATCGAACTCGGATTTCATGGCAGCATACCAGTTCGGATCTTTGACGGCGGAGCGGACACTGCGGGGTATCGGCGAGATGGTGGCCGTGGTCGCCAGGGCGTACTTCGGGTTGGGTTTGTAGATACCCGCGCGTGCGCGAGTCACCATTGGATGACCCTGAGCCCGAGGAGGAGACGAAGCTGTGGGGTGCGTGCTCGAGGACGACGTCGAATGGGTCGTCGATGTGGGCGATGTCGCGGTGGACGAGGACAACGATGAGGACGCTGGGTCTGGCGGCGTCGGTGGAGTGTTGCTGATGATGGCCGTAGGTGCACGTCCCGGCCGCGCGGAGCGAGCGCGTGTCGGGTGAGGCGGGAGCGCGTCGTGGAGGCGCGCGGTGAACGCCGGTGGCGGGCGCGGCGTGTCGTCCTCGTCGACCGCGTCGTGTGCGCATGGAGGCGGTTGTCGTGCGACGCCGATGTGGTGAACGTGGTCGCGGAAGGGGAAGACGTCCTCGTCGAAGACGACGTGTCGCGACGTGATGACGCGCCCGGTGGTGATGTCGTAGCATCGGTAACCGCGGTGATCCGCAGGGTAGCCGATGAAGACGCAGGGTGTTGAGCGCGCGGCGAGCTTGTGAGCAGAGGTGGCGATCATGTTGGGGAAGCACCGGCACCCGAACACACGAAGCTCGTCGTAGGAGGGCTGCACACCGAAGAGCATGGCGTGCGGCGTCGTGGAGCCAGTGGCGCGACATGGTCGGCGGTTGAGCAGGTACGTGGCCATGGCGAGCGCCTCAGCCCAGAACGCAAGAGGAGCTGCACTGTGAATTAGTAAAGTACGCAGACAATCGTTAATGGTGTGAAGGATTCTCTCAGCCTTCCCGTTTTGCTGCGATGTGTAAGGACACGAGAGGCGAAGCAGGGTACCGAGAGAGGAAAGGAGAAGACGCATGGCAGTGGAGTCATACTCACGTCCATTGTCAGTCTGAAATGCGAGTATAGGAAGATGGAATTGTGTATGCACATATGAAATGAATGAGCGAATGGTGTGGAAAACATCAGATTTGTTACGCAGGGGAATGGTCCATAAGTAATGCGTGTAATCATCCAGGAAAACAACATAATACTTATAACCGGAGTGACTAAGAACCGGGGACGTCCATACGTCTGAATGAACAAGTTGAAAAGGGAAAAATGTCTGTGATGTAGAATCAGTAAACGGTAAACGAGTGTGCTTGCCCAAACGGCAAGAAGAACAAGAGTGAGCATCAGCTTTATTACATTGAAAAGGAAAAGATTGAAAAATTTGGGAGATGGCTGGGTAACCGGGATGTCCCAGCCGCTGATGCCACAGCGTCGTCTCCGAGGATGCAGTGAGAGCTTGGTGGTGGGGAAGCCGGAGTGGATAGAGATCGCCGCTGCTCTCACATCGGAGCATCTCCGCCCTGGAAGGAAGATCCTTGATGGAAAAACCAGATGGGTCAAACTCAATTGAAACATTATTATCACGCGTAAGACGGCGAACTGAAATCAAGTTTTTGATGAGGGATGGGGAGACAAGAACATCATTTAAACGTAGAGGGGAAGTGGCGGTAGGAATGATGGTGTGTGCTTGTGTAACAAGGCAACCGGGCACCATTGCCTACTGTGATGGAGGATGAAGAAGGTCGAAGAACGGAAGGAGGAAAATTACCAGGGGAGGAAGACATGTGCGACGTCGCACCGGTGTCGAAGTACCAGTCGGAACGTGCTCAGTCGGCTGATTGCGGGGCGCCGGCGGATTGCAGTGCCGCATAGAGGGCGCTGTTGTCGAAGACGCCGCCAGGAGCCGGGTGGTGGTAGGCCGCCATCGCCTGTTGCGGCTGGAACGGTGGACGCGGTCCCAGAACACCGGCGCCGAGGGCACAGAAAGGCATGGGCCAGGCCTGCACCATGCCCTGCCAGGGATTGTAGCCCGCGGCCCATGGCGCGGGCTGGTTGTTCGAGGGGTTGGAGTTGTTGTTGCGTGGCCCGCCGCCATTGCCGCGACCCCGTCCACGGCGCCGATCGGATCGGTATGTGGATCGGGAGTTGCCGCCGCCGCTATTGGAACGAGGCGCGCTGGAGGACGAAGAGCCGTCCTTGGTGCCCGTGGACGTCGAGTTGGAGGAGCCCCCGGACTGATCACCGTGCGTCGCCGCGAGCGCGTGGCCGGCCTCAGCGTTGGCATCATGCTGAGCGCTGAGCTCCTCGAGGATGAGGAAGGAGCGGGCGCTTTGGAAAGTGTGCGGCGGATTCTTGATAGTGATCACCGGCTTGACGTAGCGGTACCGGGGATTGAGGCCGCGGAGGAGGTTGAGAACTTGACTCGGCTCGGAGACGGGATGGCCGATGTCGCGTAGCTGATCCGCGAGCCGCTTCAGCCGGGTGCAGTAGTCGTTCATCGACATGTCGCCTTGCTGCAAGGTGCGCAACTCGCTCTCCAGGTACACGGCGCGCTGCAGCTCGTTGTCCTGGAACAGACCTTCGACGGCGTGCCACAGGGTGAAGGCGTCATGGCCGTCGCGGCAGACGATGTCAAAGACACCCTTTGAGACGGTGGCGAGGATCCAGTTGACGACGCAAGAATCAACCCTGCGCCACTCGCCATCGCGGTCGTCGGACGGGGTGGTGGAGCGGACGTGGCTCTCGAGCCCAAATTTCCCGAGGGTGGATTCGAAGAACAGGCGCCATTGGCCATAGTTCCCTTCGTCCATGTCGAGGATGACAGGGACGTGGTGGCGAATGGAGATGCCTTAGATCACGGAGGCAGAAGCAGGGACGACGGAGAAGTCATCGTCGGAGGAGGAATCAGAGGGGTGGGAGGAGCCAGCCATTGGAGCGGAAGGTGTGGTTGCCGGAGAGAAGTTAGGATCGTAGAGCGTCTGATACCATGTAGAAAGGGATTGCACAACTGGATAACCTCTATTGATCAATGATAGCGTACATATACAGATACAACACGGTGGCCTTTGGCCACAGCTATGCATGCGAACGGCTAAGCGATCTATGCGGGAGCGTGGGCGACGTAGAGACCGGACGTGCGGGCGTATGCGGTAGCGCGCGCTCTGCGGATCGTGGACGCGCACGGTGCGTGAGGACGTTGGCACTCCTGAGGACTCGTGCGCTCTAGCCGTTGAACCGTTGGTGGAATGAGTTCGCTGACACTGATGCTCGCGGCTACAGGCGACAGCGGCGGCCGGAACCGCAGCGGCACCGCGAAGACGTCGTCGCTCGCCTCGATCACCGCTAGCGCCTTTAAGGCCGCCAGATTTGCCAGCACGAACCGCTTCAGCTTGGTGCCACTCTCGATGATGGCCTTATCTGCAGTTTACCGAATTCGGGGAGAATTTCACTCGAAATGGCATTGTTTTTAACTGCAAAAAAGGGAAGGCATTGGCATGATGATTACTACTAACCGTTTTCAGTAGGAGTCCAGCTGAAGAACCAGTAGATCTCAGTGTCGTTGCAGGGTCGCATGTCGGAGCGGAGGCCGTGGCCGTTGAACTGCAGGAACTCGGGCTCGAAGCCGTGGCCGTCCGGGAAGCGCGCGAGGCCTCTCGCCGCCATGCGCCCCGAGTAGGTCGGCTCCTCGAGGCCCAGCCATTTGGCCACCACCGAGTTGATCCCGTCGCATCCGATCAACACCTGCAGCAGATGTAGAGAGCATACACCTCCTGAACAACAGCTCTCCGTCTCCGATAGAGCATAGCAGCGTACCTAGTGTACAGCAGACAACATGTTTTTCAGGTTGCCCACCTTTGCTCTCAGCTCCGAGCCATCGGCCAGTTGCAGGACCGACTCAGTCGGACCCCTCGACCGTGTCATGATCGGAGACACATAACCAACCACTAGGCGGGTCTCTGTTACATAGCGCTATAAGAGAGAGGTGGGGGCCAGGGTGCTAGACACGAGGTTTGACGCCGTCACTGGACCCTACCGAAGAACCCTAGAAGCCCCTCCGATCGCGAGCGCACTGCAAGTGACAGGAAGCACCATCGGCAGCGCCCTGTCCTCCGAACTCCACCGCGCCTACGCTGCCACGACACCGGCGTCCACGTCGCTGCAGCGCCATGGACGCAACTGCGCTAGGGCGAGGTACAAGAACAAGTTTCTCCATCTAAGTCAAGTTTATCCACCGATCTACGTTTTAGAGGTACTATGATCTATCAATGGTAACAGAGCCGGGTTTTCTAGTGTGTAGATCTAGATCGGAGTAGTAACAGTTTAGAAGAAGATGAGAAAAATCCAATTCGGATCGAAGCCGAGGGATCCGAACCCCAACCCTAGAAGGGGAAGAACATCAGAAGAAAGAGGGTTCGATTCGGCCCGATTTGGATCGACCCAAATTCGAACCCTAACCCGCGTAGATCGATTCGAGGAAGAAAAACAGAAGCAGAGGGTTTGCGCCGAATACTAACCCTAACCCAACTCGATCCAAACCCTAACCCTAGAAAATCGAGAACGGAAAGGGGAGCATCTACCAGGGCTTCTCCACCGCCGTCGCACCGCCGCTGTGCGGGAAGAAAGCCCCGACGCCGCGCAGGTAGCCGAGCCGCCGCTCACCGCCGAGACGCCGACGTGTAGGCTCGGAATCCAGGGCGCAGCCACAAGGCCGCTCGACGGCGATGCGCTCAGCCTTGGGCGAGCGCGCTCCGGCGAGGGGCCCCGCAGCGGTGCCGCCACCTTCTTTTTTCCCGGCTGCCACGGGCTGCAGTCGCGTCATGGTCTCACTTTGCGGGCTAGGTTTAACCAAAGCTGGTTCTCTTGTCTGGATTTGCAGGCTAGGTTTAACCAAATCAGGCTTGCTCACGGGGAAGAACATAAGACGGCGTCTCAGACCCATTGGGGCCACTTTGAGTTCACTGTTATGGCCTTCGGCCTCACAGGTGCCCCCAACACGTTCCAAGGTGCCATGAATTCCATCCTCAAGCCTCTCCTCCACAAGTGTGTGATTGTGTTCTTTGATGATATCCTTGTTTACAGTGCCACCTGGGAAGATCATCTTCATCACTTGCGTCAGGTTTTTGATCTGTTGGCCAAGGACAAATGGTTAGTGAAGCTCTCTAAATGTCGCTTCGAGCAGCAAAGTATTTCCTACTTAGGCCATATTGTCAGCAATTCTAGAGTGGCAACTGACCCAGCTAAAATCGATTCCATCAAGTTGTGGCCTCAGCCTTCTGATGTTAAAAAGTTGAGGAGATTCCTCGGGCTAGCTGGCTATTATCGAAAGTTCGTCCTGACATTTCACCGTCATTGCTAGGCCTCTAACATATCTGCTCAAGAAGGGTTCGTTATTTGTGTGGACATCTGTTCATTCCTCGGCCTTCTTAGCCTTGAAGAATGCACTAGTCCATGCTCTGGTTCTGGCACTTCCGGATTTTTCGAAGGAGTTCCAGCTTCAGACTGATGGCAGCGTCAATGGAGTCGGCGCTGTTCTTCTACAAGGTGGCCATCCTCTGGCCTTTGTCAGCAAGGCTTTGGGTCCTCGTACCCGGGGGCTCTCAACATATGAAAAGGAATTTTTAGCCATTCTAATGGCCGTAGAACAGTGGAGGTCCTACTTGCAGCATGCCGAGTTCGCAATGTTTACTAATCAGAGAAGTTTGATGCACATAACTGATCAGAGGTTACACACACCATGGCAGTTGAAAATGTATACTAAGCTAGCCGGTCTCCAATATCGCATTGTCTACAAGCCCGGTGTATCTAATCTTGCTGTTGATGCTCTTTCTCGGCACCCGGCGCCTCCGGCTCAGTTGGCTGCAATCTCCTACTCTTCCCGACATGGCTCGCCGAAGTTTCTGACGGCTATGCTCAAGATCCTTTTTCTGCCAGCTTGTTGCAGGAGCTTGCTGTGTCTCCACTCTCCACTGTCCAGGCCTCATTACTCTCTCGCCAGTGGAATCGTTCGGTACAAGGGACGAGTTTGGATCAGCGACAATAAACAGCTGCAGTCCCGGATTATCTCTGCATTGCACAATACTGCCATTGGGGGCCATTCCGGCTTTCCAGTAACTCACAGCCGGATCAAGAAACTTTTCGCATGGCGCGGTATGAAGAATGACATCAAGTTATTTGTTGCTGGCTGTACCACTTGCATCCAAGCAAAACCGGACCGCTCAAAATACCCAGGGCTGTCTCCTCTCCCTGTTCCATCTGAAGCCTGGCAAGTTATTTCGATGGACTTTATTGATGGCCTTCCTCGTTCAGGGCACGCTGACTGTATCATGGCTGTGGTGGATAAATTCAGTAAGTTTGCACATTTCATCCCTTTGCTACATCCTTACTCTGCTCAAAAGGTTGCACAAGTCTTCCTTGATAGTGTCTTTTGTTAATACTTGTAGGATCGTCTAGGAGTAGATCCGGGGTGTTAAACATTTACTGGATGAATCAAACCTAGAACACGTTCTAGATAGAGAGATAGAGACAGAGAGAGGATAGAGGAAGAACGTGTCGAACCTGACACCATAGGGGATGATCTAGAAGCCGCCATCACGTTCGTCAGTGAAGTCTGCGCACGGGCAGCGACGTTCGGGGAAGCGGTCGATGAAGTCGTCGACGTCGGTGGAGCGAGGCGACGCGGCTGGTGGCTTCCCGTCACTGGCTACGCCCCTCTCTGATCGGATTAGGGTTTAGGTTTTGGTGGGGAGCTCGGCTCAAGCGAACCTCGTGCGTAGAGCCGCTGGCCCCCACCTCTATTTATTGCGCAGTGTGATAGGGGCCCTCCAGCCATAGTGGGCTAGACGCCCCTGATCAGGGCGCGGATCAAAAGGCCCAACTGGGCCGTTGGGCCCAGTTTAGGATTAGAGATCAATCTAACAATCTTCTCCTTAATCTCGTACCATCTTTCAATTTCATATCATTTACTTTTGTTCATTACATTATAGATTAGCGCATAGAGCATGTTTCATCATCACGGTCAATTACCGATAGATTTAACAGCTACAACACACCACTCTATTCTGAAATAGATACTTAACTTTGGACCTTCTTTTGTCCAGGAATTATAGGTTTTCCCTTAAACCCATGCCGGCTACATGTTCTCTGAACACGTTGGGTGGTAAGCCTTTTATAAGCGGATCCGCGAGCATCTTTTCGATACTTATATGCTCAAGACTTATGACATGATCCCGGACTTTATCTTTCACAACATAATACTTTATGTCAATGTGTTTGGCAGCACCACTTGACTTATTGTTGTGAGCATACTGTACTGGTGGATTATTATCGCAGTATAACTTAAGTAGTCTATAGATGTTGTCAACCACCTTCAAACCGGGTATGAACTTCTTTAGCCAGTTCACCTGCCCCGTTGCCTCATAACACACTACAAACTCGGCATACATTATGGACGATGTAGTGACGGTTTGCTTTGAGCTTTTCCATGAAATAGCCCCCCCTACGAGAGTGAATACATATCCAGACATGGATTTTCTATCAACTCCCGCATAATTAGAATCTGAATATCCCACTATATGGAGTGAATCAGATCTTCTATACATCATCATGAGGCTTTTCGTTCCTTACAAATAACGTAAGACTTTCTTTACTAATTTTCAGTGTTCTGTTCTAGGATTGCTCTGGAATCTGCCAAGTAACCCGGTAACAAATGCCAAGTCAGGGCGCGTACATACTTGAGCATATTGCAAGCTTCCGACAGCTAAAGCATATGGAACCGCTTTCATTTGATCGATCTCATATTGGTTCCTAGGACATTGAAAATCTCCATATCTGTCGCCCTTAACTATAGGAGCAGGTGAGTGACTATATTTGTGCATACTGAATTTCTTTAAGATCCTTTCTATGTATGCCTTTTGTGACAGTCCTAATACCCCTTTACTTCTATCTCGGTAAATCTTGATCTCTAGAACGAACGAGGCTTCACCAAGATATTTTATATCAAATTTTGAGAACAAAAACTTCTTTGTCTCCAGTAGTAGACTGACATCACTACTAGCAAGTAAGATATCGTCCACATACAGGACAAGGAAGATAAACTTCCCATTCTTAAACTTTGCATAGACACAATTGTCCTCAACATTCTCTTTAAACCCAAAATTCTTTATTGTCTAATCAAACTTTAAGTACCACTATCTTGAAGCTTGTTTTAATCCATAAATGGATTTCTTTAGGCGGCATTCCATTCGTTCTTTTCCTTCCATGACAAAACCTTTCGGTTGTGCCATGTAAATATTTTCCTCCAAGTCCCCGTTGAGAAATGTCGTCTTTACATCGATCTGTTGTAATTCTAGATCGTAATGTGCCACTAATGCCATTATGATTCTGAAGAAATCTTTACATGAGACTAGAGAAAAAGGTCTCATTATAATCAATCCCTTCTCTTTGTGTAAAGCCTTTTGCCACAAGTCGTGCTTTATATCTCTCTATATTCCCTTGAGAGTCAAGTTTTGTTTTGTAGACCCATTTACAGCCTACTGTTTTGGTTCCTTTAGGAATTATTTCTAAGTCCCAAACTTTATTGGCATTCATAGATTTCATTTCATCTTTCATGGCCTCAAGCCACTTTGATGAATGATCACTTCTCATGGCTTCTTCAAATGAGGTGGGATCATCCTCTATTTGAAATTCCTCAGTGTTGTATACTTCATAGTCAGCAGGAATAGATGATTTTCTTACTCTTTGAGACCTTCTAGGGGCCTCCATATTTGACACATCTTCTGTTTGAGGTTGTTGTTGCTCCCCCTCATGTGTGGCAATAGGTTCTACAGGATCCTGAAGAATAGGTTCCTCATCGTTATTTATTGTTGCCATAGGCGGAATAACAACAAGTGCTGGCACCACCGTATCTTGCACTATCAGTGCAGCGACAACAGGTAGTGAGAAAAATGGCTCATAAATCATCGGAGTGGGCGTACACACCTGCTTCTCTTCAAGGTCAATTTCTTAAGCTATCATGCTCCCCCTCATTATTTCATCCTCTAGGAAAATAGCGTGTCTCGTTTCCACAAACCTTGTATGTCTGTCTGGATAGTAGAAACGAAAACCTTTTGACTTTTCTGGATAGCCAATGAAATAGCAACTTACTGTTTTGGGATCTAGCTTCCCAATGTTTGGGTTAAATACTTTAGCCTCAGCAGGACTCCCCCACACACGTAAGTGGTTTAGTGAGGGTACTCTTCCTGTCCACAACTCATACGGTGTTTTGGGTACCGACTTACTTGGTACTCTATTGAGAATATGAATGACGGTTTTTAACGCCTCCATCCACAAGCTCAACGGTAAGGTGGAGTAACTTATCATACTGCGCACCATATCCATCAGGGTACGATTGCGTCTTTCAGCTACTCCATTCTGCTGAGGTTCGCCCGGTGTAGAATACTGGGCTACTATGCCATTCTCCTGTAAGAACCTCACAAAAGGTCTAGGAACTTGGCCATATGGGATATGCCGACCGTAGTACTCCTCCCCAAGTCGGACCTGACTATCTTAATCTTTAAATTGTGTTGGTTTTCAACTTCTATCTTAAATATCTTAAATTTATCCAATGCTTCTGTTCTTTCTTTAATTGGATAAATATAGCCAAAATAAGAATAGTCATCTATGAATATTATAAATGAATCATAACCATCTACACTCTTCACAGGAAAAGGACAACAGATGTCTGTGTGAATAATCTATAAAATTCCTGCGCTTTGTTTGACATCTTTCTTAATTTTCTTTACATACTTTTCTTTTATGCATTCTCTGCATTGTTCTAAATCTGAGAATTCTAATGGAGGAAGAATATCATTCTTAACTAGTCTTTCTATTCCCCCCTCGAAATATGGCCTAAACGACAGTGCCATAATTTCGACGACGCATCGTGAGTTCTCTTTCGTTTTCTGTTTACATCCACAGACGATGATACATTCTCATTGTCGCACGCAACGTTCTCATCATCGCATACAACATTCACATCATCACGTAGTGATAACAAATAAAGCTTATTTTGTAAGATAGCAAGACCAACACATGCATTATTAAATATTATCTTACATTTGCCATTTCCAAAATGGCAATCATATCCATCATTGTCCAAGCATGAAACACTAATCAAGTTTCTCTGTAAAGCGGGAACATAAAGTACATCTCTAAGTAAAAGTGTGAAGTTATCAGCAAGCTCTAGAGAAAGATCGCCAATGACTTCAACATCTGCTGCGGACTCCATTTGTAACTTTAACGTATCTTTCTCTTCTTTTGCATAGTCCTTGTCGAACGAAATCCCTGTAAAGAATTAGCAACATGAACAGTTGCACCTGAGTTAATCCACCAAGTAGATTTCGAATACTATACATACAAGGATTCATTTATGAATGTAATAATGTTCTCACCTTTCTTTGCCATGATCATCTTTAAGTAATCAGGACAATATTTCCTATAATGTCCCATCTTCTTGCAATAGAGACACTGGTCTTTCTCTATTGTGAACTTGTTCTGCTGAGGCTGATGCAGCATGTGACCCTTTCCCTTTGGCTTTGAGGAGGAGTTAGCATTATTATTCTTTTTCTTGTTGTCTTTCACATAATTGATAGTGCCACTAGTGGTATCTTTCATTCTCTCCTCTTGCACACACATAGCTATGAGCCTCTCTAAGTCTCACTTCTCGGGTTGTATATTGTAATTGACAACAAAAGTGTCAAATTCCTTTAGCAAGGAAGCAAAAATAAGATGGATAAGGAACTCTTCCTTGAGAGCCAGATCTATTGGTTTTAGCTTGGATGCCAAATTACTCATCCTTAGTATATGCTCTCTTATGCCATTATTTCCAGAGTACCTCTCTGTCACCAGCTGTTTTATCAGCTGGGTAGCATATGTCTTTGAAGAGCCAGTAAACTGACTCTTTATTCTATCAAGGTACTCGGTGACGGTGTCACACTCTGGGATTGAGCCTACAATTGCAGGCTCAATTGTGTTCTTTATCACAGCCAAATATTTCTGGTTGGCAGTGACCCACTTGCTATGCTCAAAGTCATAGGACATCTTTTGGAATGCAAAATTCCTCTCTCTAGTTGCCCAAGCGACATCAGCCTTGTTTGTCTCTCTCACCGGTGGCACAGGCTCAGTGGGACACGGTGAGGTGACTAGCCAGTCCACCTCAGCCAAGATGAAGGCTAGGTCAATCTTTTTCTTCCACTCCGTGTAGTTATCACCTTTGAGAGTGGGGATCTCTTTGATACAACCCATCAAGTTGTATCCGTCTGAAAACACAATTCATATAGAGTGAGAACATAAATAATAACAATAGTTGCATGCCTTGATTCCAACGTTGGTCAAAATTAAAACATACAACTGTTTATACATTAAATCTACATCACCGTTGGACAGAAATAAAAATAATGCATAAAATCATTAAAATCATGATATTGTTATTAACAATGTTGGTCAGAAAAT